>NW_021604587.1:17411421-17416604 GCF_004785775.1 Grammomys surdaster
ACACACACACACACACACACACACACACACACACACACACACACACAAGGCACAGTGTACTTTATTCAATCCCCAGCATTTGAGAAGCCAAGATGAGGTTAAGTTCAAACCAGCCTGGGCTACATACTGAGAACCTATCTTGAAAACAAAAACCAGCTGTAGCGGACAAGATGACTGCAGGCAAAAGCACTTGCCACCAAGCACGGCAGCTTGAGTTTGATCCCTGCCTGGAATTGACATTGCAGAGGAGAGAAATGACCCCCACAGCTATCCTATAGCACCCACACACAGACCATGGCCACACGTGAACACACAACTTAAGCAGCATTTGGGAGGTTTATCACTGTGGGCCAACTTCAGGTGTGAACCTACAAAAACTAAATGTAAAAGAAAACCGTTTTGGTATCCAGGGAAATACCTCAGTCAGTAAAGCACTTGCCACACAAGCGAGACCTCAGGTCAGCCCTCAGCACCCTTGTGAAAGGCTGAGCGTAGTGCTGCATGCTTGCCAGCAGGTGCACCACCCTAGATCCTGTCCCTTGTTACACAGAAGAGACTTAAGATGGCGGGCCGGAGACATGACTCTGTGTACCACATGCTTGCTTTGATGCCTGGGAAGGTCAGACAAGGGCATGCAATCCCCTGGAACAAAAATTATGGATGGTTGTGAGCCACTAGGAGAGCCTTGAATCAAACTCATGTCCTCGTAAGAATAACAAGTGTTCTGAGCCAGCTCTCCAGCCCCCACCTTTACATTCTTAAGATCTGGCAAGCACTGTGTTGACCAAATGATTAAACCACAAAAGCAGCAATGGGGCATGCTGCTGTCATGTGCCTCTCTGCTGGGAGTTAGTGAAGAAAGACACTACCACCTGGTACTGATTCCCATCACCACATCACCACACAGACCAGGCTTCTTGGTGCTTCATGTCTGCAATCTCAGCACTTGAAAAGAGGGAGGTCAGAGGGTCAGGTTATCTTTAGCTACTTAGTGAGTTCAAAGCCAGCCTGGGCTACAGGAGACCTTGTGTCAAAAAAAAAAAAAAAAACAATTTTTTTTAAAATTTTCTGATTCAGTGAAAGGGCCCGACATTTTACTTTACTACTTCTGATTATAGAACTAAATTCCTCAGGCTTAATAGTATATTGTGGTCCTGTAACAGAAAGTATTCTTTGTATTTTGGTTTTTGGCAGGTTTTGTTTCATTTTGTTTTGTTTGTTGTGAGACAGGATCTCTATGTAGCCTAGCTGGTCTGAAACTCACTATGAATGTAAAACCAAGCTGTCCTCAAACTCACAGAGATCTGTGTGCCTCTGCCTATGAGAAGCCATTCTTAGAGGATATATATTGAAGTATTTAGATGTGAACTGTTAGGCATACAGCTAATTTTCATGTGTCAGGAAAAAAGCATGTATGTGTGGAGAGGAAACAAGTTAACACTGACAATCCTGATTAACCAGTGTCTTCTCTGTTTCTAAAGGAATGAAGACATTGAACTGATTCTCTCAGAAAATAGTTTTTCGAGTCCCCAGATGCTACGTTCTCGATACTTACTGTTCCCTGGCTGGCAAGTATCTTTACTGAATTTTAGCCTTAAAAAGAAATGTAAGCCAGATGGCTTATTTATTTACAGCAGAGAAAGCAAAAATTAAAATAGCAGATATGCTTCACAAGGGTCACTCACACGTGTTAACTGGAATAACCTGCCATGCACCAGTAGCCCTGTCAAGGGGCCAGTGCCCCACATCAGAGCCTCTCTGGACGTTGCCATTCAGGAGGTCATTCTGCAGGCACTAAGTACTGTAGTTCATTGTGGCTTGGTTCCAAGACTCGAACTCCCAAAGTAGAAAAGTGCTCTGCCCAGTAGTCAGTCCTCTTACCTTCTCATCTAGAGGTAGGCTTCTGCTAATGAGGTCTGTGCACCGTTCTCTGCAGCTGCTTCACAGCCCACAACCTCTCCAGGGCATGAGGAAAGGAGCCATTTAAAGTCCACTGTAATCTTGCTCACCACTATCACCTGAGCTATCCCCAGGGCACGCACTGTTCTAAGACAGCTAGGACTAGCCACACAGCTGCTGCGTGTAATGTAAATATAAATTAGTAAAACCCAAATAAAATGTAGAGGTCATCGTGGCTGCCTATGGATGGTAGCCACAACCCTGGGTAGTACAGAACCAGAGGCGTTCCCACAATGGCAAGAAGCTCTGCCGTGCAGTGCTGCTTCAGAGCTTTCCTGCCTTGACTTGTTTATTCTCATATCAGCAGATTATATAATAAATACCATTATTGTTCACATTTTATAGATAAGATAACAAAAGCAGCAAGAAGTTCACTGATGTATCCAAGGAACAACTAGTAACTTAAAGAGTTAGATTCCAACCAGGTTGTCTAAGTCCAAAGCCCACTTTGAAGGCACAGCCCTACCATACCCCAGGCTAGTCTTGAACCTGCTACCTTTCTCTGCTTTCTCCTGCCTTCAGCTATCAAGTACTAGGATTGTAGGCTTGGCCCACTATGCCAGGCCTTTTGGGGTGTGTGCGTGAGTGTGTGTGTGTGTGTGTGTGTGTGTGTGTGTGTGTGTGTGTTTGAGAGGATCTCAGAATGTACCCTAGGCTGGCTTTGAACTCATGGTGGTCTTCTTGTTTCAGCTTCCTGAGTGCCAGACTTAAGGCCTGAGCCACCATATCTAGCTCTAAACCTATACCCCCCACCTCTTTCTCTCTGTGTGTTGAACAAACATGTGTGTGTGTGTGTGTGTGTGTGTGTGTTGAACAAATGTGTGTGTGTGTGTGTGCAAGTACACTTGTCTGTGCCTGAGCACATAGAGGCCAGTAGTCCATGTCAAGTGTCTTCCTTTCTCTGTATTTTGAGACAATGTCTTTGTAAACCAGGAGGGCACTGTTTCGGCTACACTGGTTGGCCAGCTAGCCCTTAGGAGGACACTCCCCGCCCCCATCTCATCCCCAGCACTAAGGTTACAGACACACGTCAACACATGTGGTTTACATGAGTGCTGTTGATTTAAATGTGGGTTCTGATACTGATAATGGCAAGCACCTTACATAGTGAGCCCTCTCTCCCACCCCAGAGCCTGTTTTATTGAGCCCTGACTGCATTTGTCCCTGTATACAATGGATACATCCTTTTTATAGGTTTAGAAAAAAGGTTTAGTAGAAGACATTGTTAAAACGTGTCCAGAATTATTCTCTGTATTTTTCTAGATTATCTTTGCTATCCTTACTTCCCCCAGGCACTTAATTCAAACACAGTCCTTCTACCACAGATGATAAAAATTTAAAAACTGATTGCACTATGCTGTAAAACAAAGCACAATCATTTTTTAAGTTGGGCAGTGGTGGCCCATGCCTTTAGTCCCAGGCTGGTCTACAGCACAAGTTCCAGGGCAGCCAGGGCTATACAGAGAAACCCTGTCATGAGGGAGGAGAGGGGAGGCTTTTTTAAAACCTTAGTTTAAGGGACTGGTGAGATGGCTTAGTGGTTAAGAGCACTGACTGCTCTTCCAGAGGTCATGAGTTCAAATCCCAGCAACCACATGGTGGCTAACAACCATCTGTAATGATATCTGATGCCCTCTTGTGGGGTGTCTGAAGAGAGCTACAGTGTACTTACATATAATAAAAAAAATTAAAAAGAAAAAAAAAACTTAGTTTAAGGTCTGGCCTTGGTTGCTTGCCCACCATTTCAGAGACTGAGACAGTAGGATCACTATGAGTTCTAAGCCAGAAAGACCCTGTCTAAAAATATAAATAACTTCAGGTTGATATCTAAAGATCAGAAGTTTTTAGCCATATTTTTAGATTGGGGTCATATCACACTTCCTTAATAGTGGGTGTATCCTTGTACATAAGCAAGATAAATCTGTCTTATCTAAGAAGAAGCAAGTAGTGGAGGCTGGGGTGCAGCTCGGTTACAGAGTACTGTCTAGCATGTTGGAGCTGTGCTCTCTCCCCAGCGCCACACAACCCAGGTGCCTGCTGTGTGCCTGTAGTCTCCAAAGGGGATCAAAGCCTCAAGGTCACCCTCAGCTACACACCAGGTTTAAGGCCAGCCTACACTACATAAAATCCTTGTTTCAAAAAGAAAATTAAAATCATAAAAAAAAAAAAAAGGGAGCCAGGCGATGGTGGCGCACGCCTTTAATCCCAGCACTTGGGAGGCAGAGGCAGGCGGATTTCTGAGCTCAAGGCCAGCCTGGTCTACAGAGTGAGTTCCAGGACAGCCAGAGCTATACAAAGAAACCCTGTCTCGAAAAACCAAAAAGAAAAACAAAAACAAAAAAAAAAAAAACAAAAAAAAATCTTACACATAAATAGAAAAAAGAAAGAAAGAAAGAAAGGTGGATGTGGTAGGCACACTTTTAATGCAGAGGCAGAGGTGGGTGGATCTGTGAGTTCAAGGTCAGAAGTTTCAGCTTGTCCTTGGTTACATAGGAAAAGAGGCCAACCTGAGATAGCTAAGACCCTAATTCATAGGAGTTTAGCCCTTTGTTACTGGGTCTGACAAGTATTGCGATTCCTGAGCTGAAAACAGAGAGAACACAGGGTTGGCATCCTATCTCCCAATTCCTTCTAGAGAATTCTGTTTGTTTTAAGCTGTCCGCAGTGAGATGGACATGCTTGGGGTACTGAAAATAATCCTAGTTGTTTTGGAAGCTGAAGCAGGTGAATCTCCAGTTGTAATTGGGGCAGGGCAGGGCAGGGCAGAGTAGGGCAGGGCAGGGCAGGGCAGGGCAGGGCAGGGCAGGGCAGAGAGAGACTACTGCTGTGTTAGGAAGGACTTTAGGAAACTAAGCTAATCCAGAGAACTTAGACCTGTGTTCTCAGGAACATCACGCTCCAGGGGCTGATACGCTTCTCAGTCTCATAGTGAAACAGACCTACACTTTACAAAGTGTTTCAGGAAACAGACTGTCATGGAGAAGCTGGAGCAGGACCCCATGCAAGCAAGCCCCAACTATGTACCCATCTGCAAGGAGATTGTTGTGCCCAGTCTGAACATGGCAGAGCTCCTAAAGTACCCCTGTCCTCCCTGCTGCCCTGTGTGTCTTTACTGTGCGGCTTTCCTGTTGTCACTATATTAAAACAAAAGTCCATCTAGGAAAGAAGGAAGGAAGGAGGAAGGAAGGAAGGAAGGAAGGAAGGAAGGAAGGAAGGAAGGAAGG
>NW_021604587.1:17417255-17475926 GCF_004785775.1 Grammomys surdaster
AAAGAAAGAAAGAAAGAAAGAAAGAAAGAAAGAAAGAAAGGAAGGCAGGCATATTATAAGCAAAATAGTATGTTAGTGAGAGTGGCTCAGCCCTTACAGAACAGGTGGCCCATTGTTCATTCAAAGGTAGCGTACAGAACACTAAAACCCCAGCCACTGAGCAGATGAGATGGGAGTGAATGGGACTACAATTTATTGTGTATATACATGAATCTGACAATAAATTAAAAATGAATTAAAAAATACTTGACTTCACATATTTGAAAATATTTTAAGGTATGAAGGAAAATTTGATGCTGGATCCGTCTTTCCACTAATGGTTCAGATCTGTGTGTGGTTTGACCGTCCCCTGGAGAAAACCCGCTTTGTGACCAAGTGTAAAGGTGAGCTGTGACATGTTTCACCCCAGATGCAGGAGTTGTCCCTTCCCCATGACCTCATTTCAATCCGTATCCTTGATGTTTTCTCAAAAGCAGGTTGGGGCTTTGGTAAGCTTGGAGCCCAATCATGTATGGCCACACTTTGATGACTCCGTGGGCATAGTGGCAGAGGCCCTGGATGGGAGGGATGGAGATGGCAGCTCTGACCTTTCCAGCCATATTGGCCTAAGCTTGACCTCTGCTTCCAGGTAGCTGACACCGTGTCCTTTTCCTCCTCCAGCAATTCAGTCTTCCATCAAGCCCAGTCCCTTCTCTGGAAACATCTACCACATTCTTGGCAAAGTGAAGTTTTCAGGTAAATGGGGTGAATCCTGGTAGCGTGGATACTCACGGTTCATGGTGTGAGCTCATGGTGTCTTTTGTCTTCTGGTGTTGCTCTGCTCCAGGGACTCCTCTTCAGGTCCTGTCTTCCCACAGTGAAGAATCTGCCCTCTCCTCTACAATTCCTTTACTCACATCTCCAGCTCCCACATTCCGAAGGACTGCACCCTAACCATTGAGCCACCATGGCCTCCTAGCCCTCCTTCCAGCCCTGAGGAGAGGCTGCCACTTCCCTGAGTGTCACTGTCTATGCAGATACCATGGGGAATGGTCCAGCTTCTCCTCTTGCCTAACTGGCCTTTTCTTCTCTTATGTTCCTCTGCCCAGTTAACAGTGTGTGTCTGATCACCCACATCAACCAAGCCATAAACTTCTACCCCATGCTTTCCATCATGTCAGTTCTTAGGAATCTGTCAACCTGCCAACACTATTCTGGTGTAGCATTCTTTGGGTATTTTGTCTCAGGGACAAATGTGTTCTCTGTGCAGATTCTGAAAAGACCATGGAGGTCTGCCACAACACTTTAACCAACACCCTGACCATTGTGCCAGTTTTGGAGGGACCCACGCCACCCCCCAACTCAAGAAGCACCCCTCAAGGCAATGGGCAGCCAGAATGCTACCTTGTGTTCATTGGCTGCTCCCTGAAGGAGGACAACCTCAAAGACTGGCTTCGGCAGTCAGCTAAACAGGTGACTTGCAAAATCTACACAGCTTAGCCTGGATATGACCAGCATACCCTACAGAGCCTAGCACTCTGACACGCCTAGTCTATACCTCAAGACTCAGCCAACACTCTTAGGGACATTTTGGGATTCGGAAGAAGCCTTTGGGGTCAAACTCCAGACAGACACTGCAATATTGTATGGGGGGGAGGCTTTTGTTTTGTTTTGTTTTTCTGGACAGGATCTCCCTCTGCCGTGGCTCTCTTGGAATTCACTCTGTAGAACAGGCTGGCCTCGAACTCAGAGATCCACACCTGCCTCTGCATCCCTAGCTCTAGGTTCAAAAGGATGCACCACCACACCCAGCTTGGGATTTTGTTGTTTGTTTTGTTTTGCTTTGTTTCCAAGACAGAGTTTTTCCCTGCAGTCTTAGCTGTCCTGGAACTTGCTCTGTAGACCAGGCTGATCTCAAACTCAGAGTTCCTCCTGCCACTGGAGTGCTGAGATTAAAGATGGTAGTGTAGTTTATTTTATTTTATTTTATTTTATTTTATTTTATTTTATTTTATTTTATTTTATTTTATTTTATTTTATGTGTATGGGTGCTTTGCTTGCATATATGTCTGTACTACATGCATTCCTGGTGGAGGCCAGAAGAGGTCAGATCTCCTGGAACTGGAGATAATAGATAATTTTTGCACTGGAAATCAAATCCAGGTCCTCTGGAAGAGAAGCCAGTATTCTTAACCATCTCTCCAGCCCTAATACTTTATATTTTTTTACAGCTGGATTCTCTAGAAGCTGTGGGTGCTAAGCCTGCTAGCACAGAGAATAGTGGTGGTTTGGCTCATCCTGGAGCACCAGAAGTAGGGTTGCTGGGTCCCGGATCTTTTTGCATTGGTGATAGTCTTCTAGGAGCTGTAGCTGCCTCACGTGGAGAAGCTCTTCTGCCTTTGCTTCTGTTTAAGGAGGTGTTCTTAGAAGGTTGGGTGTGTGAGCTGCAGTGGTTAGACTGAATCTTTTTTTTTTTTTTTCTTTTTTTGGTTTTTCGAGACAGGGTTTCTCTGTATAGCCTTGGCTGTCCTGGAACTCACTCTGTAGACCAGGCTGGCCTCGAACTCAGAAATCCGCCTGTCTCTGCCTCCCAAGTGCTGGGATTAAAGGCGTGCGACACCACTGCCCGGCCAAGATTTATTTATTTTTTTATGTAGCAGCAGTACATTGTTGCTGTCTTTAGACATAACAGAAAAGGCATCAGATTTCATTACTGATGGTTGTGAGCCACCATGTGGTTGCTGGGAATTGAACTCAGGACCTTTAGAAGAGCAGTCAGTGCTCTTAACCACCATCTCTCCAGCCAGTTAGACTGAATCTTACTATGTAGACTAGACTGCCTTCAAATTTTTAGTCCTCCTGTTTCAACTTCCCAAGTGTAGGGGATTGCAGGTATGTGTCACCACTCCCTGTTTTGGAGAAGGTCTTAAATGTTATAAAATAGACTGTGGAACTTCAGGGTGCTTTTGTGCTTATCTGTCATTGTTGTGGGTTGTGTATGAGAATCTGCCAAGAGGCAGGGTTGTGCCCATTTGTAAAGCACTGGGCTCAGCTACCATTTGGTCCTGGCTATCTTCCAGGACTCTGTGGGATATAGTTTCCTCAGAAATAGAAAAGCAAAATAGCATGTCCATGAAAGCCAGTTCATATGCCCTTCCCTCTTCTGGGATCTTTGATATGTAACTGGCCCCAAACTCTTTGGAGTCTTCAGCTACCCTTGTGCTCCATCAACTCTGTTGAAATGTCTGTTTTCTCTACGTCTGCATAGAGGCCTCAGAGGAAAGCTCTGAAAACCAGGGGCATGCTGACCCAACAAGAGATCAAGAACATCCATGTGAGTGCCCTGCCCTAGCTTCCCGTCCATGGCTTGTACTAGACTTGCTCTGCTGTCTTAGGTTTCCAGAGTAAGGGTCTATTGTAGGATGTCGTGGCAGTCTTGCTTCTCTCAAAGGCAAGTGGGGGTGGGGTGGGGGGCTGGTCAAGCAGCCTAACCTTGTAGCTTCAGTAAGTGGAGTGTCTGCTGAGACCTGTAGATGAAGTGGAAAAGATCTGGTACCTGAAAGAGGACTGGATACTGGGAGGCCTGGCCTGCCCAGGAAGTGTTACAAGATCTCTGCTTAAGCTGAACCACACAAAAGTGGGCTGCGGCCCAGAGATAGAGCTGTTCATAGGAAGGTTATGGGATCCTAAAGCCAAGATGAGCTTTGCTGGGTGAACCTTCCTAATGGCAGACAGACTCCTAAGCCCCCTTTCCAAGTCCATGCTCTTGGAGGCCTGTTCTCAAGGGTCTTGGAGACAAAAGACCAAAAGCCACAGCCCGAGCCCCATCATGGGCTGTCACTAGTCCCAGTGTCTGTGCAGCATGTTTGGTGCCTGAAGAAGCCAGAAAAGGTTCAGACCCCTGAAACTGGATCCTCTGAAAGAACAGCTGGTCCTCATAACTACAGTTAGCTAGCCTGGAGCTCACTGTACAGAGCAGGCTAGAGATCCAAGTACCTCTACCTGCAGGGTGCTGGGACTAAAGGTGTGGGCCACCGTGAACAGCACTATTTATTTGTTATGAATAAAAGAATGAAAGAAATGGTAAAAAGTTGTCAGATAATGCAACAAGATTCTTTTCCAACAGGTGAAACGCCACTTGGACCCCTTACCTGCAGGCTACTTTTACAATGGCACCCAGTTTGTTAACTTCTTTGGGGACAAGACCGATTTTCACCCACGTATCCTTGGAAACAGTTTGGTCATAGTGTGAAGATCTGGGAGATACAAGTGTCTCCTGTAAAACAGGGGCCTGCTAGGACTAGCCCAGCTATGCCCTAGGAGCAGGCAGGGTCTGCAGTCCTGGGGGGCTCACAGGAACAAACCTCACAAACACAAAGTCCATGTTGGGGTTAAATCTGCCCATTATTGAGCAGTTGTAATGTTTACTTTGTGCAGTGTGGGTTGTAGGCAGCATGGGTAACAGGATCATGAGGAACAAATCGCAGATGGCCTGTTACAGCAGTCCATGTGTGAGGAGATGGACAGGGTGAAATGCAGGGCTACGAGCTTCAGTGTGCTAATAAAACCCAAGGGCTTGGTTGTAGGACTTCACGATACCTGCTACCCTCATTGTAGCTATGATGCTTTGTGACAGATACTTTGGTTTCCTACACCTCACCTGCCCATAGGATCCCCTGGGATCAGCTGTTCTTCTTGTCCTCCAGATTTACACCTCACCTCCTTAACCAGGTGCCAGTCATGGACCAGTTCATGAATGACTATGTGGAAGAGGCCAATCGGGAGATTGAGAGGTACAACCGCGAGCTGGACCAGCAGGAGTACCGGGACCTCTTTGAGCAGAAGCCCTAAAGAAAGCTGGGCCTGTGCCCACCAGAGATGAATGAGTGAATGGGTGTCCAGCTTTCCTGGAGGCCCCTCCTGAAGGGGCTGTCTCTGTCCTCCCTGGCCTGTGCCTGCCAGTGTAGTACATGTTGTCTTTATTCTCTATTCTCTGTGCACCCTGAGAGGCATTGTGTGGACCACTGAGTGAGGGTGGGCACAGGATGAGCAGCTAGCACTGCCCTGTATACCCAGCAGCTCTGGGTGTCTGGTAAAAAACTCCATTGGACTGATGGGCACCATGTAAGGATGAGGAGAGAGAAGCCTTTGGCTTGCACAGTGTGGCTGCTGGGGTTTAGAAGGGCCCCGGTTGTCTAAGTAGTGGCCAGGCAGAGATCCACAATGCCTTCTAGATGACAGCACTCCTGTGGGATGAATGGAAGTAAGATATGATGCTTTCTAGAAATGCAAGGCTCCTTCGCTAATAGCAGCACCTCGTAGAGTTGGTCCTTGAATTCCTCTGTGGCATCACTTGGTTCTCTAATTCAGGGAGAAGAGCAGGCCGGCTACCCAAGCCCTGGCATGCCTCATCTCCCAGTTAATGTGGATATCCTGTAACTAGCTCGTCTCGGGCCCAGGGTCTAACCATTTGAGGGCTGTTGGTCTCTAGCACCCAGCCTCCCCACTCCCTGCCATGGAAGACAATTTGTTTCAGAAAACCTCCCAAAACTGCCCCTGGCCCTGGATTTGTATACTTGGTTCCCGAGGACCAGGAATTTGAAAAATTCTGATACCCAAATTAGAGTTCCCTCCAGTGGTTTTGATTTAGGTTGGACCATACAGCAAAGGTAAACCAGCTTGCATTCCCAAGACTGGCCTTCCTAGTTAGTGTGAGGAATGAGGTCACTAAGGTGATGTCTGCTAGGACCGAGTGCCGCTGCTGCTCGACTGTGAACATTTTCTGAGTTTCATGTACTTTTCGCATGCCTTAGGAAGAAGCACATAGTAAAACCAGCATAGTGTTCTGTAATGTAGAGAGGTTTCTGAGACAGGGCCCTGGCACAGAGGAGAGGTAAGATGGAACATATGGGTCCGTGTGCCTGGTAACACAGCGCTCTTTGGGCATATAGCAAAGTAATAATCAAGGACTTGTCAATAAAATATACTTGTGTTAGGGGAAAAAAAAAACATTGGAAGCTGAATGAACCAAATTACAAGTCCCATTGGGTAAGAAATCTTGCATTAAGAAAAGCTTGTGAAACCATATGCTCCAATCCCAGCTCCGACATACAGTGGTGCCGAGGCCCTCCTGTTGAGCTCTAGTCTGGGAGTCCCTGACTTCTGGCTGGGGATCAATAGCATAGATCTTAAGTGCAATTGATTAATAAGCAATGAGTTATTATAGCTCCCTTTATCTTCACCAAGCTCTTTTTAAAAACTAAACTTTGAGCTAGCAGCCTTAGAAAAGGGAAAGGGGGACCACAAGCTATCTTGCTTCCTTTGGGGGTGGGGGGAAAACCACAGGCCAGTTCATTTCCTGCAGAGTTACTGTGAAGTTTTCAGTGAAAGCTCTGGATTAAGAGCTCTGGCTGCTTTGGCCTGGCAGTCTGGCTGCTGCACAAAACAGAGTTTTTAAAGAGGGGTTGGGGCTGTGCTACGTGGTGAGCTTGGTTTCTGACCCTTGTCCATAGACATGTGCTTTCACCAACCTGCCCCCACTGTCCCCATTCCTCTTGTTAGAGGGAAAACTGATTACCTCAACTTGAATATGAAACTGTGGTTGAAGAAAAGGCAGAACGGACGTTCAGCAGTTTCTAAGCCAAGAGGGCGGGCTAGCTGACGCTCCATAGGTGCTCTCCAGCCTGCTCAGAAGTCTGGGTGGCAGCAACCACACACTGAGTTCTGAGGACCAGGAGGGGGATCTGCTTGTTCCTGTGCTGATCCCTGCGACCTGCAGGTCCCTTGACTTTGATGTGAGGTTTAGCATCCACTTGATTCCTCTTGGTCAGAGTGTGGTCTGAGGCTATCTCAGAGGGAAAGCCATGATAAAATCTTAGCCTCTAATCTTAGAAGTGGATATCAGGGACCCAGCAAGGATTTTAGGGATCAGCTCCCAGGACAGGCAGAAGCCCTCCCTCCTAGGACTCCCATGCTTTCTACCAGTTTCCCTGTGAGCAGCTTCAGTTTTTATCACAGAATGAGTGTGATAGTGGTGCAGTCACTGAAGTTATGGGATGTTTTGTTTTCCTGCGGGATTCCCCTTATTGACTGGAGGGAGAAAAGAAAGCAAATATTGGAGGCAAGTTAGCCCCACCAAGGCCTCAAGGTCTCTGACCTGAGGCCTAGACACTAGCCCTTCAGGCTGTGATCAATAAAAATGTCCCTCCTAAATCCTGTTAGGATTTTGGAGAATTTTTGCACAGTAATAAGCTCTAGCTTCTCAAAAGGGAAAGTTAAATTCAAAGACTGTAAACTGTTAAGTATTCCAGCCATGCTGTGGACTAGCTGGATAGCTGTACCTCAAAAAATAGGTGGGAGGTGGCTTCTCATGTCCCACGCCGTCAGATACTAATGAAGAGCTCACTTACGTGCCAAAATTCACTTTTATACTAGTTTTTCAATGCTTTAATATTTGTAACTTAAATTTTAAAATTCATATTTACAAACACTACTATAACTTCAGTGGAACTGAATTGTGTGATTGAAACTTTTTGCTTATAGTATTTATTACACTACTTAATTCAGTAAATATAAAAGTAGCTTTCAATTTATTTTTATATTATTTTACATGTTTTTATCTGCAGTTGTGTCTGTGACTTTCACTTGGAGATTAAGATGTAATGCTAAGGACCAATAAACTGTCATTCAACAAGCTGCCTCTGTCTCTGCCTGTCCCCCAGTGTCCCTGGTGTGGTTTTGGAGGGTGAAACCCTAGGTACTGGAGACTTTCTCAGTTTGGCTTTGATGTTCCTGGCTAGGACTGCTAAGTGAGGAGCACTTGAGGCTCACACTGGAGCCCCCAGCACACCTCACACTGGAACCCCCAGCACACCTCACACTGGAGCCCCCAGCACACCTCACACTGAAGCCCCCAGCACACCCTCAGAGGGTAAAATCACATCACACAGTCACCTGCCCTGGCTTAGATACTTGAGGAGCCCCTGGAGCTGGAGACAAGGCACACAAAACTGACTGTCCCAAAGAAAAGCTACACACACACACTTCTCTTCCAAGGCTCAGGGTGGGCTCACACCCCCCACTCCCTCCACCTGTTTTTTTTTTTTCCTTTTGTTTGTTTGGTGGTTGTTGTTGTTTTACTAGGATGTCATGTAGTCCAGGCTGGCCTTAAATTTGCTATGTAACTGGGCTAGAGAGATGGCTCAGCAGTTAAGAGCACTGACTGTTCTTCCAGAAGTCCTGAGTTCAATTCCTAGCAACCACATGCTGGCTCACAACCATTTAGAATGGGATCCAATGCCCTCTTCTAGTATATCTGAAGATAGTAACAATGTACTTACATAAAACAATAAATAAATCTTTTTTAAAATGTTTGCTATGTAACAGAGGCTGCCCAAGAACTGATCTGTTCTCCTAAGGAGAAGGTTAATAGGTACGAGCCCTCATGCTTACTCTCCTGCTCTGACGGGCTGGCAAGGCTCCCAGTGGAACAATGCTTTCATGGGTTGGTCAACTCTTTGTACAAGCTCTATGGGTTTTCCCCCTCAGTGTCACTTTATAAGTGTGGGCAACTAAGTCACCATCAGGTAGGGTAATTGGCACAGTGCTAGGACACTGGCAGGCCATTACATCTGGAAGAGCATCTGAGTGGGGTCGTGGAAGCACAGACACAGAAGCCTCCAAAGTTGGCCCAAGTATTTACAGCACCAAAGAAGGAAAACAAACATACAAATGGACGAGCGAGAGGCTTGCACCACATGGCTCCCCGTTCACCCCTCATCCCCAACCCCAAGGCTGAGAGCAGGGAAGGGGATGATCCTGGAGCTTCAGCTCTCCAGGCATCCTGCCTGGTCCATAGAGCTCCTACTTCCTGTCATTCCTACAGGGACCTGAGGCAAAGGGAAGCACCCTACGGGCAGTTTTGGGAGTTGGCCCAAAGAAGAGGGGCCTCCTAAAGGGCAGGCCTAAAGCAGCTCGGAGGGTTTGGGAGTCGAGATGCCACGCTACGTGGACTGGTTTGATAGATATGGAAAGGAGTGACAACAGTAATCCTGTGCCCCCAGCAAGCCATCTTGTACCACAAGCCCAAGTTCCTGTGCTTGTCTTTTCAGGAAACCCCAGGATCTGGAGGCAGACTTGGCAAGAATTCCCAGGAAGATTGTGTGGGGAACCGCGATGTCAGGGCCTTGCTTCCTAGCCCATCATTGCCTAGCTCCAGTAAGCCCCTGCATGGCTTTCTGTCAGCCAGATTCCTGATTGAGTTCCATAATTAGTGCTTTCTGGTGACTTTTCTAGTACGCCTTATATGAAGGGTGGGGTTGTTTGTTTTTTTCATTGTTAGTGATTGTAATGATTTTTGACATAGGAAAGAAAACTTTAAAAACATTCCAAAGCCAGGCATGGTGGCACATACCTACAATCCAAGTAATTTGGTAGGAGGATCAGGAATTTTAAGGTTAACCTTGGCTATATAATTTGAGACCAGTCTGGGCTACACGAGCGTTTGTCTTTAAAATAGTATGACAAGGTAGTTACTGCACAAAATGTGTGTGAGCTTTGTTTTTTGTTTTTCAAGCAAGAGAACAAAGTTGAGTGAGTAGGAGGATAAAGGAATATCTGGAAAGAGTTGGGGAATGGGAAAGAATATAATCAAAATATATTCACAGAAATTCACAGAAAATAAAGTTTGGGATTTATTTATTTATTTATTTATTTTTAATCTATTGACTGGAGAAATTGCTTAGTTTCAGGACCTCAGTTTGCTCCCCAGAACTCAATTTAAAAAAAAAAAAATTAGCCAAGTGATGGTAGCGCTTGCCTTTTTTCCCAGCACCAACGAGGCAGAGGCAGGCAGATTTCTGTGAGTTCGAGGCCAGCCTGGTTTTATAGAGCTAGTTCCAGGACAGCTAGGGCTACACAGAGAAACCTTGTCTTCAGAAACAAAAACTAAAAAACGAACAAAAACTCTGGGACTGAAGAGATAGCTTTTCAGCCACCTGGCATACTAGGGAGAGATGACTCAGTGGTTTAGAGCACCGGCTCCTCTTCCAGAGAACCTGGGTTTTATTCCCACTACCCACAAAGTAGTTCACAGCCATCTATACCTCCAGTTCCAGGAAATCCATCCAACACCTCCTTTTGGCCTCCACACGCACCAGCCACACAAGAGATGCACAGATACAGATGAAGGCAAAACACTCAAATACATAAAAAGTAAAAATTAAATCTGGGTATAATAGCACGTTTATAATAGCAGCACTTGGAGGTGGAACCAGGTAAGTCCTCCAAGGCTCGATGACCAGCCAGCCTAGCCAACTTGGCAAGTTCCAGTGATAAGAGACTGTGGGAGGGGGTAGGCTCCGGGGTGGGGGGGGGAGGTGATTAACAGTGAGGAACTTGACAGAGGAAGGTTGTCCTCTGGTCTGCACACTCATGCATGTACATAAGCACAGGAACATACACACACCAGAATAATTCTCAGGTTTGGGATGCATCTTAGTAGGTAGAATACTAGCCCAGCATGCAAGAAGCCCTGGGTCCCATCCTCAGTGCATAAACTGGGCACAGTGGCACACACTTGTAATCCTAGCACTGGGTGGCAGTAGAGGCTGGCAGACCAGGATTTCAAGGTTTTTCTAACAGCACAGATTGGTTTTAAACCAATCTGGGTTATGGTGCTCACAAGCATCCATAACTCCAGTTCCAAGGGACCCAACTCTCTTCTCTGACACCAGTCACCAACATGGTGGCAAACACTCCATACACAGCAAATATAAAAGTTATTATTAGTGTACATTAAAATTAGCCAGACATGGTGGCACAAGCCTTTCATTCCAGCACTTGGGAGGCACGAATAAAAGTTTGAGGCCAGTCTCAGGTAGATAGCAAGTTCTATCTAGCCTGCCAGAGCTATACAGACCCTGTGTCACTCAAAATAATTTCCCCCACACACACACTGACAAAAGGCTGTGTAGTTCCTCTGTGCACCAGTGTACTAGGAAAGTCTATTGGACAATCTTCTTTTTCCCTTTAAAATATACTTACTTATCTGGGGGTATCCAGGGCTGCTGCTCCGGGTTGGTGGTGGTAAAAAGTAGACCAAAGAGCCATTTTGAAAGAACAGTTAATGACAAGACAAGACAATGACTGTCCAGATAAAGCCAAGGGGATGACTTGGAGGTAAAAGTGGAAAAAGCCAAAATGGAAAAAAACCCAGTGTTCTGAAACAATGCCAAAAATGTCTCATTCTACAAAACTCTGAATAAAAATAAATGTGTTTATCAACAGATTATTCTTCTTTCCCCTCCAAGGCCTCTGAATTGGTAAATTGATCAGCTTAAAGCAAAAATGCATGAGGCTCAAATATTTTATTTCATATTAATGAGTATAAATCTGCAAAGCTGGAAAGAAACAAGGCGACAGTTTTGAGTGTGCACCTCCTTTACCTCACTGTGATAGCACTGCATCAGTAAAGAAACTGACGTTTCTCCTCTCATTTTGTATCTTGAGAAATTACATCTCTGAAATTTCATGCCTGGGTGAATGTTCAAATAATAGAAGCATAAGGACAACAGGAAGCAGGAAAGATGGATTGATAAGGAGAGCAGTTTCCGTCTGAGACTACATCTTCATGGAATTTTCTAGCTAAATAGACTCATTTCTGGGGACTGGGGACTCAGACGGGTCAGTTTGTAAGGTGCTTGCTGAGGACCTGGGTTCATCTGGGGCACCCACGAAGAAAACAGATGAAATCCAGTGTTGACTGGGAAGTGGAGGCAGGGAGATGCTGGCCAGCCTAGCTTAGGCTGGGTTTTTGGCAAACCCAGGTACCAATGAGAGACCTTTCTCTAAAGACAAAGTAGACAGTACCTGAGTTCAGCAGGAAGGTGGCCTGAGCTTGTCCATACAACTGCACATCTACCCACAAACCTCCATTTTGACATCTTTGTTTCTATTTATTTTAGTTTTTGTTGCATTGTTGTGGGTTTTGTGGTTTTGTTGTGTCTTGTTTTAAGGTTGGTTGGTTTTCTGAGACACAGTCCCGGCAAGAACATCCCCTAGATCAGGAAGTATAACTGTCTTGGAATTTAGTAGTAAACCAGGCTGGCCTTGAACCTTCAGAGATTTCCCTGTGTCTACCTCCCTAGTACTGTGATTAAAGGCCTATGCCAATATGCCTGGCCCACACTGTTTTTGAGACAGGGTCTCAGGTATTTCAGGAGGACGTCAGACTTTCTGTGTAGATAAAGATGACCTTGAACTTGTTAATCCTCCTGCCTCAGCCTCTGCCTGGGGTACAACTGGCAAGCCTGTACCTAAGAGGAAGAGGAAGAGGCTTGAAATACCACCGAGTATAACGTGTGGGCCAGAACTGTCTCAGTTTTGTTTAGACTCTTTCCTTAACAAGCCTTTTGGACATGAAAGCCCAGCACGAGACTGAACATGCATATAGGGAGACACTGATGGATGGGTGTTCAAAACAGCACCAGTTTATTACATATGTTTCATTATATACGTAATTATTACCCTTGAAGGTCAAACATATGGTCCTGCTGTCAGATGGTCACATCTAGCAGGGAGCCGGGACCAGACGCAGGGGGAAAGAATGAACTACAGTATCCCTGTTCAGGACCATGCAAGTCTGCCAAGGAAGGCAGGCATTTAACTTTAGGAGGTCAGAGGAGAATGAGAAGGCTTTGGGGCTGGAAGAGTGAAATGGGCTCATGTCAAAGCTCCCAAGGTTACAAGGTGGAGGGTCGGTGACAGTCCCTGCTGGTAGAGTACCATCCCCTGGAGCTGGAGGAACAGGATGATGCCAGGGACAGGCTGCAGCCAACTTGTAGAGCAGCTCCACGGGTCACAGATGTGATTCTCTTTGCTAAGTGGGAGGAAAGCCACCAGAAAGGGAAAGTGGCTTGTGGAATGGTGGAGGCTGTGCTGGTTAAACAGCCACATGGACACGCTGGAGGTGCAAACGGGCCAGGCCGATTCAAGCTCTGCTTTGATGTGGATGCTTCAGGTGACTTTCTGGTTTGAAGGCGCTGGGCGCCTGTCTCCGGACAACTCTATGGAGTTTATCTTTTCCCTTCCCCTTTATGTGGGTTCCAGGAATTGACCACAGGCCACCTAGGTTTGCATGGTAAATGCCTTTACCCACTGAGCCATCTTGAAGACCACGCCCCCTTTTTTTTTATTAAAGCTCTTTATTTTGGGAGGAGACACATGTCCCATGGGTCGTGTGGAAGGTGAAGGGTAGAGAACAGCTTGTGAGAGTAAGATTCCCTCCTTCCACTCTCCCACTCTCTGTTCCTCTGAGACAGACAATGGTGCAGGAGGCCATAAACACTCTGGGGTGGGGGTGGGTGCTCTGGGCTCCTTTCTCCTCAATAAGGAGAGAGTTGGGGAAGTTGTTCCTTAAATCTCCAGAGATTTTCTGGAAGGGGGGGTGGTGTTGGACTAACCAGGTATTGGGGTGCTGCTAGGAAGCGATGCAGAAGACAAAACGTTCACAGACATGAAGAGACTGGAGTGAAAGAAGGATCTGGACCCCGAGTCTGCCATCCTGCCTGGCTCTTCAGCTTTCCTGACCCTCCACCCGGCAACTCCAGGAGTTCAGGGCTAGGATTTTAACTAAAAGATGCTGAGAGGAGTGCCTAAGAGCTAGGTGGAACAACATGCATGTAACCTCTCCTCTCAGGGCCTGTTTACCCCAACAAATGCAGCCTGTGTGTGTGTGTGTGTGTGTGTGTGTGTGTGTGTGTGTGTGTGTAGAGGAGACTTCAGGACCCTCCATACCTTCAATCCGAATGCCAACCTAGGTGATCATGCTTATTTATTTTTTTTATTTTTTATTTTATTTTTGTTTTTCTTTTTTTTTTTTTTTCGAGACAGGGTTTCTCTGTGTAGTCATCTGTGTAGACCAGGCTGGCCTTGAACTCAGAAATCCGCCTGCCTCTGCCTCCCAAGTGCTGGGATTAAAGGCGTGCACCACCACTGCCCGGCTTTGCCTATTTATATACAAATTCCCCCAACACTCCAAATGCCCGCCCAGCTCACCCTACCACGGTTGAGCGACTGTGGAGAGAACTGTGTGGAAGCTACCACGGAGTGGGGCGGAGTGGCTGGAGAACAGTACTTTGCTTAAGTGTGTGCTCCAGGGACAATACGAGGTTCAAGGTCTGTAGAATCACTTACTGGGAAGCCACCGGGTTTGTAGAAAGGGGTGCTCATCGCACTTACCAGAACTCACCACAAGCCGCTCTCCATAGACCCAGCCACCTCGTAACCTGGAAGAGGATGCGGAACAGAGGGCGGAAGCCAGCGGGTGGACACGCGCGGGCGTGGGCGGCTTAGGGCGCTAGCCCACGGGCAAGTGCAGAAAGCGGCGTGGGCGGGGGTTGGGGACCGCCCTGGCGGTCGGGGGCGTGGCGAGGGCAAAGGGGCGCGGCAAGGGCGGGTTGGGGGCGACTCAGCAGCCCGAGGGCGTGGCTGGCAGTGGCGCTCAGCTAAGGTAGGGGCGGAGTTCCTCCAAGCTTTTAAAACCGGCGCGCCCCTGCCCTCGGGGCTCCGGCGAGTGGCCCTGCACTGTGGGACTGTTCGGAAACTTCGTAGTTCCTCCCAGGCCGGCACCCCACGACTCTCAGGCCTCCGCACGCGATCCGCCGCCGATCCAGAACAGACCTCGCGGGTGAGGGCGCGACGTCGGCTGGAAGCAGCCTCACACCGCACGGTTAGGAGCGCAGCGCGGCGCGGCTCGCAGGAGTGTCACCGGCTCCGGCTGCGAGCCCGCCCGGAACGACGGAGTCCAGAGTGAGAAGCCCGGGTCTCGGCCATGCCAGGCGTGTACGCCAGCGCCGGCCGCTCAGGCCTGGGTGGGCGAGAGGCTGTGCGGGCTTCGAGCCTCCGGGGGCGGGTTCGACCGAAAGAGGTCTGAATGCCAGTTCGCGCGCGCGCGCGCGGCAAGGGGCGTCCGGGGACGCCGTGGGCATCCTGTCGGTGTTTGTTCTGCGTTCGCCGTCTTAACACGCCCTCAGCAATTGAACGAAAGATGTAACGTAACCGGCAGAGGGGGTGGGGGGAGCTTCGGTGTCCTCAGCACCGGATTGCGTGCCGCCGCCTAGAGTTACAATCCATCAGAGCCGGGTGTATCCGACCACTCACCTGCACGTGGGTGTGGTCTGTTCCTCTATCGCCCCGAGTGCCTCCGAATCCTGCCCATCCACTCACTCTCAGTGGCTGCGAGTGTGGACTACCTTTCTTTCTCATGCACGCTCCTCCCTCCCGTGCGTCCTTCTTTGCACAGACATCCCAGATCGTAGTACCTCCAATCTTAGTGTGTTCTGCATATCCACTCCACCCCTTCTTTCTGGGACAATGGCTCCTTTCTGGCATCTCAGGACACGGTGCAACCCTGAGACAGAGGCAGTTGCTGGGTCGGCCCCCTGGGTGACCCCCTAGGCCATTGAAGAGGTTGGAAGAACTGCGTCTGAGATGGGCTTGTGTGGCAACCAGGGCAGATTCTGAAGAGAGGCTCATGGACACACCCCCACCTCAAAGTTCTGGGCGAGGCTGGGTTGGATCCAGGGAGGAGGCGATTTCCAGTTGCCTTCCTCCAGAGCTGGATGGGGTTCAGTCAGAGACGCTTGGGTTAATGAACTGAATACTGATGACAATTTAGTGATGACATGACCTGAGAAAGTACCCTTTACTTCCCTTGCATGCATAGGAAGTCCATAGTAGACGGACAAATGGATTTAATACCCTAGAGTAAGGATACTCTCCCCAGGCACTGTAGGCTCCCCTTGGTAGAGTCAATACCTCTTGAAGCGGGCTTGTGTTTGTTCCTAGGAAGGATGAGGAGTCAGCAGGCATGGGGTGAATTAAGGCACAGGAGCTGTCCAACACTGGTCCACAGGTTTGGTGACTACTCTTTGGCTTCTCTTGTAGAAAATTGTCCTTGGACCATGTCACAGAATGAACACTGTCAGGACTCCAGTGAATACTTCTCAGGTGTGTATCTAGAAAATCTGGGGAACTCAGCCCACATACCTACCAATGAAGGCACGGCAGAGCCACTTGTCCGTAGCCCAATGATGGAGTGGTTAGCTCCCACCAGTCCGAAGGCCATGTGGCTTGCCAAGTAGGCAGCTGATGAGACTGGCCAAAGGCAAACAACCAGGGGTGCTGAGGTCCAGGGAGGGCCGATAGCTACCAGTACTGCTTGCAGTTTTCATTGTTCCAGGGCCCTTCATATCTGGCCAGCTTAGACTATGTGCTTTGTATGGATGGCCTTGACTGCTTGCTCAGTCCTCATTCAGTTCTGGAGAGAGAGGCTACAATTGTCCCTGCTTCACCTGGCTAACTTCTTCTCTACATTTGGCTCCATGCTGCTTATCTGTCTACCCTTTGTTTCTCTGTTTTGTTTCATTTGATTTTGTTTGAGAAAAAAAAAAAAACAAAACCCTCATGTAGCCTAAGCTGGCCTAAAACTCCCCATGTAGCCAAATATGAACTTGAATTTCCAATTATATTCAAATATATTAAGATTACAAGCTTGTGCCACCAAACCAGGTTTACAGGGTACTGGAGCTTGAGCACTGAGTTTCGTACATGTTAGGCACATGTTCTACACACGGAGCTGTGTCCCTAGCCTCCCATGTTGTTTAGTAGCACGGCATTTAGGCATCCCAGTGACATGTTTTTACCCAGATCCCCAGGGTGTGAGGGCTCTTTGTGTCAGGCTGGTAACTGTCAGGTTAGGTTGATGGCCGTGCTACTTGGAATGGCATGGCAGGAGACCTAAGAGGTCTGAGAGCCAAGGCTAAGGAAAGGTAGGGCCCAGGAGGAGAAGGATGCCCACGCTGGGAGCAGCAGCAGAAGCCACACTGAGCATGACTGCTGGAGGAGCCAAATGGATTTACTTAATTATTTAGGCAGAGTCTCATATAGCCTAGGCTAGCCTCTAGATCACTATGTAGCTAAGGATAACTTTGAACATCTGAACCTCTTGCCTCTTCCACAAGCCTGTGCTACCTGGCTCCCCTCCTAACCCAAGCACTTTTAAATAAGGTGGGCCCACATTAAGGAAGGTGGTAGCCATGACCTCCACAAGAAAGGCAGGGGGGGATTGCTCTTGGCTCACTGATTCTCCAGGCCTGGGGCTGGGATGATCACCAGGTCCGGAGCTCAGGATATCGAGGTACGAGGCCTGGGGTGTTCAGAGGGAGCTAAAGGGCAGGAGTGGAAATGAGTCAGGGTGAGTCACTGTCTGACAGGCGTGGGCATGCCACTGACCTGTCCCTGTCCCTGTACAGGTGTTTGTCAGTCATTAGTGGGGTCTGGATTACAACGTCCTCTTTCCTAAAAGTGCCCACAGATGTGGAGCTCTAGGACAGTCTGAAAGAGGTTCTGGCTGGGCTGGAAAAGAAAACTCAAGGAAGAGGGTGTCAAATGAGCCCGAAGACAGCCCTGGAGGGAGAGACTCTCTGCTGGCTCACAGGACAAGAGTGGGCATGCGTGCCTCTGGCCCTAGCTGACTGGCCCAAGGAGAGATAGAGAGTCTGACTGACCAGAGGCCACAAGGCCTAAGGCAGGAATAACAGGCTGGCTTGGACTGTGATTTTTCCCCCCCAGGGCTACAGGGAAAAGGGACATTTTCATGTTACGTAGAACCCTTCCTGCTATATCTTGGGTTAGTGATAGGAGCCAGACTGAAGAGGCCTTCCATCTTCTGGGTGTTTCACAGGCTTTCTTGCCTCCTGGGTCTTATTCAACTGCTGAACTGAGTCTCAGCCTTGATGTTCTGCCCTGTCTTACCTGCCCTCCCTGGGAGGAGGGCTCCAAACCCTGCACCAGTGAGGCAAGGGAGGTGAAGGTCATTTGGATCTGCAGCGGCTTCACCTTCCCCGGGGTTCCCAGCCTGAGAAAGCTGGAAGAAAGCAGTCTTTGTTATTTTATGTTTGTTTTTACATATATATATGCATGCACACACACACAGCCAATACAGACTCTTGATTTGAGCGTGTGTTTGTGTAAGTGCATATGTATACAAGGCCAGAAGAGAGTGTCAGCTCCTTTGGAGCTATAGTTAGGAGTCTGTGTGAGCTGTCCAGCCTTGGTGCTGCACGTGATCTGAGTTCCTAGCCTCGTGATTAAGCAGCCTGTGCTTATCTTAACCACTGAGCCATCTCACCAGCCCAACTTTTTGAAATAGAGTCACACTAAAGCCCAGGTTGGCCTGGAACTCATGTAATCCTCCTGCCTCAGCTTCCTGAGTGCTAGGCTTTACAGAAATGAGCCTCTTGCACAAAGTGTTTGTTTGCTTTTTGTTTTTGTTTCTAGACTGGGCCTAATTGTGTAACCCATACTAGCGTTAAACTCCTGCCTCAGCCTCCTGAGCTTTACATTGTAGGCATGTGCTGGCCTGTAACTCTGTTCAGGCTGACCTTGAACTCATATAGATCTGTCTGCCTCTGCTTCTCAAATGCTTTCATTAAATGTGCCACCTGACCTGACCTACCATTACTGTTTTTAAGCTGAAACGTCAGAGTAGTACAGAGCCCTGGTTCTTTAAAGTTGGCTACAAAAGATCACCCAGCAGGGGCTTCAGCTCTGTGTGCCAGCTGCCACACATTGAATAGGGCCAGGCAGGACCAGCCTTCCTGCCTCCCTAAACCGAAGCTCCCTCCTTGACTGATGGGAGGGCTCTTACCATCAGGGGGTGCACTTGGGGGATGGAGCATGGGTACCCCTGCCTTGGGCTGGGAGCCCCTTCGTATGGTGGCACTGATAGATGATCTCTCCTGGTGACAGCTGCCACTCTGGGCTACTTCAAGAATGATACGGATGATAGCCCTGAAATCCGGGAAGACAGCCTGGGGGATGAGGTCTTTGACACTGTCAACTCCTCCATTGTGTCTGGCGAAAGCATCCGTTTTTTTGTCAATGTCAACCTTGAAGTGCAGCCCTCCAAATCTGGTATGGGGATGGTAGATGGCTTCACCCTGCTGAGGAGACCTGAGAGGGTGAGGCAGCATACTGAGCTCTCTCTCTCTCTCTTCCTACTCCTCCAGACATAGAAGCTGCAACTGGTGGCTGTGTGCTCCTACACACCTCCCGCAAGGTGAGGCCCATCCTCCAGGGCTGTGCTGGGTCTCCAGTTAGGGTTCAAGTGATCTGATTCCCTTATATCAGCTGTGCTGTTCCCGTGTTCCTGGGCATTCCTAAACAGGGATCTCAAAGTAGCCCAAGCCTGAGCCTTCTCTCCTGGATACGGTTCCTGGTGGGCAGCGATATTCATAGACTGTTGTGGAGGGCAGGTTGGGGCAGTCAGCACAAGGCTCTAACAGCCTGTGTGGTTCTGTACCTGGGGTCTCTACAGTATCTGAAACTAAAGAACTTCGAGGAAGAGGTCCGTGCACACCGGGACCTGGATGGCTTCCTAGCACAGGCCAGCATCATTCTCAATGAGACAGCCACCTCCCTGGATGATGTGCTCCGAACTATGCTAAACCGCTTTGCCCAGGACCCCAACCATGCAGAACCTGACTGTGACCTGGACCTGCTCATGGCCAAGCTCTTTACAGATGCTGGAGCCCCCATGGAGAGTAAAGGTAAGGCCGTCTCCCTGCCCTGCCACGTGATGGTTTGGCCGCAGCAGCTGATGCTCCTGTATCCTTTTCTCTGTCCTCAGTCCACCTGCTGTCAGATACCATCCAGGGAGTCACCGCCACTGTCAGAGGGGTACAGTACGAGCAGTCATGGCTCTGTATCATGTGAGTTGCCATCCTACCACCAACATACCTGGTCCCTTACTGTTATCCAGAGCTAGCCCAGGTATCTCATGTCCCTGGAGAAACTGGCCTTCACACAAGGGACACAATTGTGACGGCATCTCCAACATGGGAAACAGGATACGAACTCTCTGCTCCATCTGATCTTCTGTTTTAATGTGTTTGGGTGTTGTGTGTACACCATATGCATGCCACAGATGCCAGAGTTCCTGGTGCATCGTAAGCTGCCATGTGGGTATGGGGAATTGAACTCTGCTCCTTTGAAAGAGCTGCCAGTGCTCTTTACTGCTAAGCCATCTCTCCAGCCCTTCTGTTGTCTATTTTTTCCCCCTGGTAACCTCTGTCACAGGCTTGGCAGGGTGGCAGGAGCCTCTGCTCCTGAGGGTGGCAACTGCCCTTTGGCTCTTCTCTCCTGAGCAGCTGTACCATGAAGGCCCTACAGAAGCGACATGTGTGCATCAGCCGCCTGGTTCGACCACAGAACTGGGGGGAAAACTCCTGTGAGGTTCGCTTTGTCATCCTGGTGCTGGCTCCACCCAAGATGGTGAGTTTCAATCTTGGGTGCCTTGTGAGGCAGGTCCCCAGGTTGCTCTGCCCTTCCCCTGGGGACATCGCTACAGGCCACCTCATACCTGCTCTTCCTGTCTGTTTGATGTGTATTGGAGATGTTCTTGCAAAGTCCCTATTGCATCAGAATTTCCCTGAAAATGCTCAAAAGATTGGCTTTCCTACTGAAAAGAAATGCTTTTTACTATTACTGGTTCAGGTGGCTGGCAGTGTAGACTGGTGGCAAGGCAGGTACTCAGCATCCACAAGGCTCTGGGTTCAAGTCCCAGTGTAATGACTGTATGCACTGGGGACATTCTTTGGCTGGCCTCCCACCAGCCTTCCTCCTTTAGGGTTTGCCGGACAAGGACCTTCACTCCTTGGATCTTACTTTTTGTTGGGGCTGAAACTGGTCCAGTCTGGGAGTTCTCCCAATAAGGAAAAGGCTTAAAACCCTGAATGGGGAACTGTAAGCCCCCTGCCCAAAGCCATAGAAGAGCCTTAATAGATAAACTTTGACTAGCTTCTGCTCTTTGTGCTTTTTATTGTTCCCTGCTGGGGACAGACCTCAGGGCTCTCCCATACACACGGAGCTGGGCACATGCTGTCACTGACCCACACCTCTACCCTTCGTTAGTGCTTGTGACACAGGCTGGAGGCTGGCCTCGAACTCTACATCCTCTTGCCTTCCCAGTGCTGGCCTTCTCCCAGGACATCCACTTTTCTTTCTTTTCTTTTATTTATTTTATGTGCATTGGTGTTTCCTCTGTACTCCTATCTATATGAGGGTGTCAGATCCCCTGGAACTGTAGTCACAGTCATGAGCCATATGGGTGCTGGGAATTGAACCCAGGTCCCCTCAAAGAGCAGTCAGTGCCCTTAACCGCTAAGCCATCTCTCCATCTTCAACAGCATCCACTTTTCATTAGCTTTTTTTTTTTTTTAGATTCAATAAAATTTTATTTTCCCAAATGTACAGCTGACTGAACCTGCCCACGCATCCTCACCAGCAGCCGGGGGCGTCTCCGCTATTTGTGCTTCTGGTGTAAATTACTTGGGCTCTGTGCTTTGAAACCAGCTTGATGAGTCCTTTACTAAGTAGCTCCTGAAGGGCTGCCCTGGCCAAGGAACCTCGAGTCTTCAGTCTCTCAGAGACCACAACTGGAGTAATGAGCTTGTAGTTGGGCACTTCCTTACAGAGTTTGTCGTATGTAGCTTTGTCAAACAGGACGAGATTGTTCAGCTTGTCCTGAACTTTGCCTTTGGACCACTTCTTCTTTTTGGCCTTGCCACCAGATTTATTTACGGGATCTTTGTCTTTTTTGGCCGACTTTCCGGCATCTTTCTTCTTCTTGTCGTCTTTGGGCGGCATGGTGAAACTCAGAGAGTAGTGTGGACCACTGCAGCCTCACTAAGATGTTGGGGAAAAAAAAAAGCTAGCTTTTTTTTTTTTAAAGATTTATTTATTTTATGTATGTGAGTACACTGTTGCTGTCTTCAGACCCACCAGAAGAGGGTATCCGATCCCATTACAGATGGTTGTGAGCCACCATATAGTTGCTGGGAATTGAACTCAGGACCTCTGGAAGAGCAGTCAGTGCTCTTAACCCCTGAGCCATCTCTCCAGCCCCTTTCATTAGCTTTTTGATGAGTCTGCCTGACTCTAGTGCAGGCTGCCTTCTCTGGATTTTCTGAGTACAAGGAATAGGGGGGCTGCCCTACCAGTAGTCCTATAGATATGCTGCCTATAATATTCCTGTGCTAGAAGAAAAGAGAGCACCTCCTGAGTTACAGGGAATGGTTCTGGCAGTGTGGCCAGAACAGTGGCCTTGAGGAAGTCAGGCTGCACCCAGCATGGACACACAGTAGGCATAGTCCGGACTGTCGCTCCAAGTCTGACAAAAGGGCCTCCTGAACCTTGAGTGACGGAGCGAACAAGCCATATGTTAGCTGTCACTGATGGGTAACTCAGAGAATCAACTTGAAGGAGGGAAGATCTATTTCAGCTTGGGGTTTCACCCCTTGCCTGGCTGGCTTCGTGGCTTTGGAGCAGAATATCATGATGGCAAGTGCTGTTCTGGGGGAACAGAACTGATGCCCTCATGGCAGCCAAAAAGCTGGCTCTGGCTCTGTGGCAGCAGGCTGGCATAACATATGTGATGCTCTGAGTTTGATCCCCAGCACCTCACAAAAAGTGGGGGTAGGGTCCTGGGACAGGATACACCCTTCTAAGGAGTACTTCCCAATAACCTACTTCCTCAGCCCAGCCCCACACTGTCGTTTCCATTGCCTCCCAGTCATGCCAGGAAACTGTGTCAGAGTGTGACTCCATGATGAGGTCAGAGCCCTCAGGACCCACTTAATCCCCCTTCCCCCCTTCAGATGGGGGTCAAGCCTTTCAATACATGAGTCTTTTTTTTCTTTTTTTTTTTTCGAGACAGGGTTTCTCTGTGTAGTTCTGGCTGTCCTGGAACTCACTCTGTAGACCAGGCTGGCCTCGAACTCTTGAACTCAGAAATCCGCCTGCCTCTGCCTCCCAAGTGCTGGGATTAAAGGCGTGCGCCAACACCGCCCAGCTCAATACATGAGTCTTTAGGGGATGTTTCATACCCAGACCTTAACACTTGATCATGTCAGGTAAGAGAATAAGGTCTGATGGGCCTGGACCCCTTTCCGAGTCAGACAAACCAGAAGACACCCAGGCCTGCTGAGACATGGCTAGGGATGTGTTAAGCTCCATGTGACTTCTTGTCGGTGTGCAAGCCTTCTTGCTCAGGACAATGTTAGTGTCTGACTTATAAGAAAAAAATAGTAAGCAAGGCATGGTGGCTCATTGCCTGTAATCCCAACACTTGGTTAGCTGAGGTACAGAGAATGCCATGGTTCTAGACCAGCCTGGTCTACAGAGTGTGTGCCTATCTCAAACAAACAGAAAGGAAGGAAAACCACCAGGCCTGTGGTGGTTCTGGTGACCTACTGGCCCAGGTGTATGAGTGTCAAGGCACATTTAATGCCTGAGCTTACGGAACCCACTGCCAGCTGCCTGTGCATGACTGCACTTTGCAAAGACAGGGTTTCCTCTGCTGAGGGAGCTGGAAGTGAACCTGTACCATCCTCTGTCCCCAGAAAAGCACCAAGACTGCAATGGAGGTGGCACGTACATTTGCCACCATGTTCTCAGACATCACCTTCCGCCAGAAGCTCCTGAAGACCCGCACAGAGGAAGAGTTCAAGGAGGCGTTGGTGCATCAGAGACAGCTGCTCACCATGATGATGCCGAGAGCAGCAGGGCACAGCATGAGCTCCCTCCACACTCACAGACACCCTCAGGTACAGGAGAGAGTCGGCGTGGCGAGAGGAGCATGGGCCAGCCAGGGCTAACTCGTTCTCTCTTTTCTCCCAGCCCCCGAAATGCAAGGACTTTTTCCCTTTCGGAAAAGGCATCTGGATGGACATCATGCGCAGGTTCCCTGTGTACCCACTGGACTTCACCGACGGTAGGTGCCCAGCCAGAACTCAGCCTTTCAGGCCACGAAGCCACATGTGCCTGCTATGCATCCTCGGCCAATGCTGTCTGTCTTGGGTTCCTAGGCATCATTGGGAAAGGCAAGACTGTGGGCAAATATGTCACCACCACGCTCTTCCTCTACTTCGCCTGCCTCCTACCGACCATTGCTTTTGGATCCCTCAATGATGAGAACACAAATGGGGCCATCGGTGAGGGTCTGGGGGCGGTAGGGATGTGGCAGGAAGAAGGACTCTGGGCAGTGGTGACCTCTGACCTTACCACCGTCACAGATGTGCAGAAGACCATAGCCGGACAGAGCATCGGAGGCCTCTTGTATGCACTGTTCTCTGGGCAGCCCCTGGTGATACTGTTGACAACTGCACCCCTGGCCATCTACACCCAGGGTACAGTGGGGTTGAAATGGGAGATGGTCCTGGAACCCAGCTCAGCTCTGACTGTCCATCCTGCCTTGTTGTGTGCAGTGATTCGAGTCATCTGTGATGACTACAACCTGGACTTCAATGCCTTCTATGCGTGGACAGGCCTGTGGAACAGTTTCTTCCTTGCGCTTTATGCCTTCCTCAACCTCAGCCTGCTTATGAATCTCTTTAAGAGGTGATTGGTCCTGGGCTACAGGGGCAGGAGGTGTGGGTCCGTGTCATGCCAAAGCCCTATAACCCCAGGATAGTGTGTTCTCCAAGAGCCTGAGGTGGGCTTATCAGGAGTGGTCCCATTAAGGAGCATTCTTTCATGGGGATGGTCTAGGCAGGAGTTCAGGGAAGCCTTCTCTTCAGTAATTACCCATACATACTTGAGGCAATGCCCCTCTTTGCAGGTCAACAGAGGAAATCATTGCTCTGTTCATTTCCATCACGTTTGTGCTGGATGCTGTCAAGGGCATGGTCAAAAGTGAGTACAAGCCAGGTGTGCGCACACGCCTTTAACCCTATCACTTGGGAAGCACAGGCAGGAGGATCTCTGAGTGTGAGGGCAGAGGGGGAGGTATCAAGCTAAGGTGGTTCTTCACATGCCAAAGATGCTGTAGGAGCCATGGCTGGCACAGAGCAGCAGCACTACGTGCTGCTGAAGGGGTATAGCTTCTCCAGGAGAAACTGGAGATGGGGCAGAGACACTGGGCCAGGCATGATGGGGTGTCCGGTACAGTAGAGGCTTGGGAGACAAAAGATAGACAAACGGTGGCTCCTGGTTGACTGGGAAGGGTGGGGCTCTCTCCTATTCCTTCTGTCTCCCTTTATGCCCCCCCCCTTGCCTTCTGCATCCTGACCTCCCTTGGGACACCCCTCTGTCCTATTTCTGTAAAGAAGCTAAGCTACAGCCTCCCAGGTACCAGATGGCTTAGGCCTGTTGACCTGTCCCACAGTCTTCTGGAAGTACTACTATGGTCACCACTACCACACAAAAAGGACTTCCTCCTTGGCAAGCCTGTTGGGCATTGGCCAAAGCCCCAACACCAGTCTCCACACTGCACTCAACACCAGCCTCTTGTCCAGCCCCATAGAGATGGCCACAACCAGCAGCCCTGGCAGCACACACTCTGGCCAGGCTACAGCAGTGCTCAGCCTCCTCATCATGCTGGGCACACTCTGGCTGGGCTACACCCTCTACCAGTTCAAGAAAAGGTACTTTGATCCCAGTGCTTGGGGGGTGGGGGGGAAGCGGAGGCAGGAGGATCTCAAGTATGAAGCCAGTCTAAGCTATACTCTAGTTCAAGACTTCCTGAAAAGAAGCGAGGGGGCTCACGGGGTGCGGGCCAGCCCGCCCCAGGCCATGCTGACATACCCGCCCATCTTCTCCAGCCCCTACCTGCACCCATGTGTGCGTGAGACCCTGTCTGACTGTGCCCTGCCCATCGCCGTGCTCTCCTTCTCCCTCATCAGCTCCTATGGCTTCCAGGAAATTGAGAGTGAGTTGGGATGGGAGGGATGAGGTAGGGGTGGTGTATGGCTTTGCTCCCTGGGAACTGTGGGCCAAGCCTGTCCCCTATTGCAGTGAGCAAGTTCCGGTACAACCCAAGCGAGAGCCTTTTTGAGGTGGCACAGATCCACTCTCTGTCCTTCAAGGCCATCAGCAGTGCCATGGGTCTTGGTTTCCTGCTCTCCTTGCTTTTCTTCATTGAGCAGAACCTGGTGGCGGCCCTGGTCAATGCACCAGAGAACAGGTACTGAGGACTGTGGGAGGGTGGGACCAGGTCCCAGACTTCTGACAGCCAACAGAACTCTGTCCGTGTGTGCCTATCTACCTCAGGCTGGTGAAGGGCACTGCCTATCACTGGGACCTCCTGCTGCTTGCCATCATCAATACGGGGCTGTCTCTGTTTGGGCTACCCTGGATTCACGCCGCCTATCCCCACTCCCCACTGCATGTGCGGGCACTGGCCTTAGTGGAGGAACGCGTGGAGAACGGGCACATTTATGAAACGTGAGTATGAATGATCCCTAGAGTCCTAGAGCGAGAGCAGGGGGACAGCCTTGGCCGACAGGTGACCTAGGGAAGAAGGTGGCTTACTTGGAGACGGGGGCTCGGGGGTAATGCAGCCCTAGCTACACCCACATGTAGCCCTGTGCTCTGGGCCCCACAGGATTGTGAGTGTTAAGGAGACGCGGCTGACCGCGCTGGGTGCCAGTGTCCTGGTGGGTCTGTCCCTGCTGCTGCTGCCGTTCCCTCTGCAGTGGATCCCCAAGCCCGTGCTTTATGGACTCTTCCTCTACATTGCGCTGACCTCCCTGGACGGCAACCAGCTCTTCTCGCGTGTGGCCCTGCTGCTCAAGGAGCAGACATCATACCCACCCACACACTACATCCGGAGAGTGCCCCAAAGGAAGATCCACTACTTCACAGGCCTGCAGATCCTGCAGCTGCTGCTGCTCTGTGCCTTTGGCATGAGCTCCCTGCCCTACATGAAGATGGTCTTTCCCCTCATCATGATTGCCATGATTCCAATCCGGTATGACCAGGCTGGGCAGCTGTCAGGAGGGCTCAGCCCAGGGCTGGACTCAGTGGGTGCCTGCTATAACCGCCCACCACTCAGTTTACCTCTCCCTCTACTCTGCAGCTACAATCTGCTACCCCGGATCATCGAGGCCAAGTACTTGGATGTCATGGACGCTGAACACTAACCTGCACCACCCTCCCCTCCTTCAGGCCTGCTCTGTGGCAACACGTGAGGAGCATGAGCTGGCTGTGGCTCTGGCCCGTCCTCATTGCTGCCTTGTGACCTAAAGCCCCCTGGCATTGTGGTTTTGAGAGGTGTGTACTCACTCCTCATCCCATTAACATTTAGTTTGGGGTCAAAAACACTGTCAGGGTGGGGCTAAAAAGAGTGGATATTCTTTTGATAAAAGAGTTGATGCCCAGGAGAGAGCCCATTTCCTTGATTGTATAAGGAACTCGATTGTGCACATTAGTGAATAAAAGTCTTGTTTCTATGCTTGAACATGCTGCCATCCTCCTTGGTACTCCTCCAGACTTGGGGAAGAGCAATCAAACCCACTGCGGGGCAAATAAACAAGTATTTTTTTTTAAGGTTTTTTTTTGTTTTTTTGTTTTTTCGAGACAGGGTTTTTCTGTGTAGCCCTGGCTGTCCTGGAACTCACTCTGTAGACTATGCTGGCCTCAAACTCAGAACTCTTCCTGCCTCTGCCTCCCAAGTGCTAGGATTAAAGGCGTGCGCCACCACTGCCCCAAGTATTTTTTTTAAAACAATTTATTTATTATGTATATGAGTACACCATTGCTCTCTAAAGACACACCAGAAGAGAGCATCAGATCCCATTACAGATAGTTGTGAGCCACATGTGGTTGCTGAGAATTGAACACAGGACCTTGGAAAGAACAGCCAGTGCTCTTAACCACTGAGCCATCTCTCCAGCCCACTGCGGACAAATAAAAGGGACCAATGTTGAGTACCCTCTATATGCTGTGACCCTGTTGAGAGGTCACTACAAGGGATGCATTCTGGGAACAGACCCAGAGGAGACAGGGTTTGGGTAGAGCAAGGTGCTGTATGGTACACGAAGAAAGTAGCTGTAGACTATGGCTAGGGATGAGGACAGGAGCGCCCTGCACAGCCCACTGATGTGATCTGGAGAACTGGATGTTGACTATTCTCTTCCTGTTCCAGCGAATTACTGAGCCCTCCTGCCTTTGGTCATTCCTGTCTCTGAAGCACATCTGTTGCCAAGTCTTGACAAAACAGAACAGAATGCCCAAATGGATAGAGTCTGTAGTAACCTGGGGTAGTGAACTCATGTGGGTAAGCACCTTAACAGTCACTTGCTTCTCCACTAGAACCTGACTTCCCTAGTCACAGGTCATCTACGTTCCCCGTGCCAGATGTGAATTTCATCCCTGCAAAGCTGGCCTCTGGTTCAGTCAAGAAGTTGGTTCTCTCCACACCTGTGCACTATATCCACCAATGCATCTTACCTGGCGTTTCCATCATGAAGCATGCAGGGTCAGTAGCTGAGCAGAGGCTCCATGCTTAGCAGCCTTGGCAGCAGCTTCTAGCACTACAGGAGCTGACTCTCAGATAGCCAAAGCAGCAACTTTTTCTGCAATAGGGTCTTGCTGTTAAATTCTGGAAGACAATCAGCAACTGTGGCAAAGCCTTGTTTTAGGGGCCTGTGGGTTACCCACTCCTACCACTGGGATTCCCAGTTAATCACCTATGGCTTCCAGGAGTATCTGGTTTTACCTTTCGTGTGCTCTATAACATTTTAGACACAGGTGATTGTAAACCTTTCCTAGTCACCCTGGTGGGTAATAATTATGCATTATCCAACCATACAGTTCCCCACCCACAAATTCCACAGCAATACCCGACCTCTGCACCCTTCATGAACTAATTCCCTATGGTGGCTTCTTGGGATACACTCACATCTCTTCAGTGATCCTCTGAGTGATCTTCAGTATCCTCTGAGTAACAACCCCTTTATTCTGACAATGAACAGGACAATGGCCACAACGTCCTGAATTGCCAATGCATGTATGTGTTGTCACCTCCAAGAGTGGGCACTGGCTCAACTATGAACAGTAGACAAACCAGAGCTGTAGATGCAGCAGCTCGGTGTTAGTTTTCTGACTTGTGCAAAACCCTGATCTGGTTCCCAGCACCACGAAATAAAAAGTAAATGCCAGACAATAATACTACAGAGAAAATAGAAGACGCCTCCATGCTAGAACACCAGCCTGCACACTAGCAAGAAGATGAAAGGATACACGAATGGCAAGAGATGCTCAACGCCCTTGACAGAGCTAGGGGTGTGGTTGTACAGAAGGCCTCGACTGCAGGATGCTCTGAGTTTGCCCACTGTGCTGGGAAAACAAAATCAGAAATGTAAGCCAAAAGGAATTCTTCCTTAGACTTGAGCTGGCAAACCAAAGGCTGAACACGCTAGGATGCCTGGCACACCTGCACATAGGTGCAGGGTGTGCACCTACATGTAATTCTACATTGGGGGCTCAGGCACCGTATCTTCTCCCTGGCTGTTTATAGGGAGAGATTCAGGAAGGACTGAGCAGGAAACATGCTGCCTGTGTTCATCCCCCTCCTGCCTGTGTGGCTCGAAATTTAAGTTGGGAGGGGTAGATTTCCTCAGCAGGGTGGGCATTCCTCAAAGGGAAAGCCATGGCAGAGAGGCCTCCAGTACTAAGTGGAGCCAGGCAGAGTGCTGGGACAGGCGAGGGGACAGGACAGGAAGAAAGGTGTTGCACACTCACCACATTCCATGCCTGAGGTAGGAGAAATGCCTCTATCACATGGCTAAACCTGGGTTTGGGGCCTAAATCTGGAGGGAATGTCTACAGAACTGCCTGGGCCACAGCAACCTGCTTTCTTTCCTCATCTTTCATGAGCATACCCTTCAGGCACTGGCCCTTGAAGATCCTCCCAGGGAATGGTTTGGGGAGAGGGGATGCACATTATGGTACAAGGCAGCTTCAGGATTCCTGTGGGCTTCTGCTGACAGAAAAGTCTCAACATTTACTTGTATAGGTGGAGCAGGGTGAATTGTATGGCATACATCTGGAAGTCAGTTCTCTTACTCTTCATGTGGGCTCTTGGGATTGAACTCAGGTCATTTGCAAGCCCATAATGTCCACAAGCACAAGGTAAAACATTCTACACTGTGACACCTCCTCCCCCACTCCAGCACGATCTGACATAGAAGAGAGGCCAGCAACTCTTAAGAACTCAAGTAGAGAGAGTATGCTAGCTATCCAAGCAGGTGAGCACCGCCCCTCCAATCGTCCCTCAAGATGGTTTCCTACCTGTCAATGGAAACTCAAAAGACAGACATATCATTTATTTTGGAAACAAATGTCTTCCAGAATTTACATTTGATACATTCTAAAACCAAAAGTTGTGTGTTTCTTTGCCAAACCCTCAACCAGATAAGAAATGCAAACACCTAAAATCTTCTCAGAGTTCCAGAGCCAGAGGCTGCAAGAACAACTTGTTGTTTTGTTTTTGAGAATGTCTCACTATGTAGCTCTGGCTGTCCACAAATTCACTATGTAAACCAGGCTGGCCTCGAACTCACCAAATTCTGGAATTAAAAGTGTGCACTACCATGCCTGGCCAAAGGCAACTCTTGAATCCCAAAGGACAAGGGTTTAGTATCAACTGGCCCTGAGTCTCCCATGCAGAGCCAACTGCTCTTCCACAGAACCGGCTGCTGAAGCTGCCTGGCTCCCCTGGCAGAGGGAACCCAGAGGCGCCTCGCAGGAGTGCCTGCCTCCTGAGGAGTTCTGCACTAGCCCCCACCTACGGCCCTAGTGGTCGCCAGCCCCAGCAGCCACACTAAAGTACTCTTGCAGCTTGTGCAGGGCCCGGAAGCGATGAGAAATGGTGTTCTTCTCAGACTTTGGCATCTCTGCATACCTAACAGGAAAGAGAAGCAGCTCAGAAAATAGGGAACCCAGATATTGGGACGACAAGCACCCAACTGCCACTCTGGAGCCCAAATCTTTTTTTTTTTAAATCCCAAAATTTTAAAATTTATTCTTCTGTCATATATTATATCCCAACTGAAGTTTCTCCTCCCAGTCATTCCCCCATCTACCCCCAAGTCCACTCTTCTTTCAGAAAAGGACAGGTCTCTCTGGGATATCAACCAAAAATGGCACATCAAGAGGCATATCCCCTTGTATTGAGGCTGGACAAGGCAACTCAGTAGGAGGAAAAAGGTCCCAAGAGCAGGCAACAGAGACACCCCCACTCCCACTGTTAGGGATCCTACAAGAACATCAGGGTACACATCCATAACATACATGCAGAGACCCAGCTCAGACCCGTACAGAATCTGTTTGTTGCTTCAGTTTCTGTGCGCTCATATGGACCCTGGTTAGTTGATTCTGTTTTTCCTTGTGGTGTCCCTGTCCCCCCCTGGCTCTTACAATCAATCCTTCCTCCCCCTTTTCCCCAGAATTCCCTGCAATGAATCCCAAATATTAATGATTCTATTGTGGGGGTTGGAGAGTTTCCCCTGAAGATAAAAACTATATCCAGAACCTGTGCACAGGCAAAAGGCAGACAGGCCCCAGCACACCATGTTTGAGCCCAAGCAAATGGCCTTCCCCCAGGAGAGAGCTAGGAAAGCAGGCAATGAGCCGCCAGCTTTCTGGCCTGTTAAATCAAACAGTTTTAAATTCCTCTGTAGGACAGAAACTCACAGTAACGGCTTGGAGAGAAGCTGAAGTTGTTCTACTGTGCCCTGGGTTCTTAAAGAAGCTGGGGACAAGGATGAGCTAAGTGTTTATGGGAAGCAGTGGAGCCTGACAGATCAAGATCAAACAGCAGCCTCAGAGTAACTGGGGCTGCAGACTCTCAGTGATTAAGATGGTTCACAGTGGTTCACAACCAGCTGTCACTCCAGACCCTGGGATCCAACAGTGTCTTCTGACCTCTGGCCAGGATACTCATCTGGTGTACAGACATACACACAGGCAAAACACCCATGAACATAAAATAAATAAGCAGAAAAAAATAAACTCAGTTCCTCATCTAACTAGATCCCAAGTGCTCTGTGACCATCCAAGCAGAGAGCATATCAGAGGACATTCCTCACACCCAAGGACATGCTGAGCAGGGTTGCTGCAGTGGTCTTGGCCCTATACCAGTATGTGGAAGTAAGAGGGTGCAGTTAATGTGAAGTGGCAAGAACATGTTCTACTGTATGGGTTTCATGTGCCTACCTGGAGCTACAAAGCTGTGCATTCTCCCAGCCCAGATGGAGCTAGTGTCATCTCATAAAACCACAAGGTTTATACATCTTATAGGCAGGGCCAGAGAACGGGAGTCAACTGGCCACAAAACGGGAGCTGGGAGCAGGACCTAAGACAATTGTGTTGCCCTGCCATGGACTGGGTAACCTGGATTCCTGTGTCCACTCCAGCAAAAATGGCTTCAGCTGGAAGAGGGGAGTCTGCCTCACCCATATCCTCATGACTGCACACGAGCAAAGTACTCACCCAAGCCTATAAACCAGAGAAGAAATTTGAGTTTCTTACGTTTGCTCATATCCATCAGGCTGAAAGCAGGGATCCCAGCCAAAGTCCCGGCTGCCTCGTGGCATCACAATCTGTCCCTGGAAGAGGGAGGACAAGTATGTAACTGGAGATGTACTAGGCTAGAGTGAGTTTCTCTAGTTTGTAAATCTGAATAAACCAGAATTACTCAAAATGTAGTTCAAAGGATCCACAGTGCCTATGAATTTGTTGTAGAGCAGTAACTGGGTGAGATGGGGTAAGCCTGTAATCAGAGCACTTAGGAAGCTGAAGCAGGAGGATTGCTGAGTTACCAGCCAGTCAGGACTACATGGCAAGATTCTGTCTTTAAAAAAAAAAAATCAGAAGAAGCCAGGAATGATGGCATACACCTTTAATCCAAGCACTCAGGAGGGAGACAGATCTTTGTGAGTTTGAGGCCAGCCCTGGTCCACAGAGTGAGTCCAGGATAGCTAGGACTACACAAAAAACCCCTACCCCAAAAAATCCAAAAACCAAAGATGTCAGGAGGTGGAGGTAGAGGCATGCAGCTTTCCTGGTTATCAAGCCTGGAGTTCAAGGTTATCTTGATCTACACATCGAGAACTTGTAAACAAAGAACCAATACCACAAAATGGACAGCAACCCGAGGCTGTCCCCTGGAACCCACATATGTTCATGTGTGCACACATATTCAAACAAAGGACGCAGAGCAGGCTTGGGAAGAGGAACTCTGCATTTGAGTACTGCCCATCAACACCACTGGGAAAACCCTTTCTATAGTTTTGATAATCTGTAACCTCACTGATGAAAAGTAGAGCCAACTTTGAAAATCTGACAGAGAACATGCAGTCTGGCAAGATGGCTCACCAGGAAACAGTGCTTGCTACACAACCTACTTGATTTCATTCCCTAGATCCAACCAATTCCCAAAAGTCAACCTCTGACCTCCACACATGCAACATGGCATGCGTGTGACACACACACACTACATCCACACAATAACAAATAAAAATCTTAGAAAATCTGCTCCTAACAAAAAGGTAAGGGTCCTGAACTGTGTGTGTATGGTGTTTCTCAAAACAGAAATGAGCTGAGGACATAGTTAAGAGGCACAGTGCTTGTCTAGCACGTCTAAGGCCCTATATCTCAGCACCCAGGAAGTAGACTACAAGTTCCACGCTATCCTCAGCTCTAAGACTGAGAATAGCCTGAGCTACAGACAACTGCCTATAAGAAAGTGCTCACACTGTAAAGGAGCACTTGGGAGGCGGCAGCAAAACAGAAGGAACAAGAAGACTTCAAGGCCAGCAGGGCACACTGGCACACACCTATATTCCCAGCAGGGCACACTGGCACACACCTATATTCCCAACATTTGAGAAACAGACGCAGGCAGACCTCTGTGAATTCAAGGCCAGCCTGGTCTACAGAGCAAGTTCCAGGCCTGCCATGGCTACACAGTTTTACTGTTGAAAGAAGGGGGCGGGACACAAATTCAAACATGAAAATGTCACAAAGATGACAGACAAACCAGTGTCATGAAATGCCAATTTATCAAGTAAAAAGTCTGACCTGACCTGGATGAGGGATGAAGTTCAGGGTGGAGTTCTAGGTTAGCATGAGACCCCAGCAGGGGTACCACTCCTACTAGCACAGACAAAACAAGACAAACTAACCTAGAGCACGGTGGCATGCTCCTGAATCCCAGGTCCCAGGCTGAGGCAGGAGTACTCCAAGTTCAAAGCCAACCTGGGCTACATGGTAAGTCTGTGACCAGCATGGGCAACAGCAAGACTGTTTCTTAACAAAAACCAGCAAAAGGGCTGGGACTCTAGCTCAATGGCAGAATGATTGCCACCATGTAGAGTATCTGGCTTCATGACCTAGCACCTGGTAGGTGGGGGAGAGGAGGGCACAGGACAGTGACAAGAAAGGTTATAAATAACAGAGGAGACTAAGCCCATAAATAAGTGCCAAGTTTCATGGGGACAACGGGAAATTATGCTTTTGCCAGTGGGAAGCTATGTGGTGGGGGCCTGTAAGCCTTACCTACAGTTGTCAATATTCTCAGCCTGAGGTCACAGCACACCCAGACTTCCCCTCCTACAGCAGGTGCTATCGGCCAACAGCTACCACAAGGACAATGATGTTCACGAGCCACTGTGGACATTGTGTATAAAAGCACACCAAAGACAGTGAGCAAGGGCCCAACGAGGATGAGGAATCAAGGCCTCGTCAAGGACTGGGAGCTGCCTCAGCAGCAAAGTGCACAGACAGCCAAAGCTGGAACAGAGATCAGAAGGGACCGCAGTACTGGCCAGTCCAAGGCAGTCACTACTTAGTCACTGCAGGAAGTGGCTAACTGGAGATTTCTGGCAAAGCGACAAGCACCATAGCTAATTGTTAGCAATCTAATAGGGCTGTGAGAGGCTGCCACTCACGCCATGTTTGACCTAAAGAACAGACAACAACCTTGGCGCCCTGCACTCTTGGGTCACTTCAGCATTATTCACAAGACCCAAGAAGAAGAACCTGAAAGGTGTCAACAGATAAACTAAGGAGAAAATGCAGAACAGGTGAGGGGCACATGAACGCCCAGCTCTTGGGAAGTGGAGACAGGAGGATCAAAAGTTCAAGGATATCTTCAGCTACATAGTCAGATAAAAGGCCAGCCTGGGGCTACTTAAGACCTTAACTCAAAACCAAAAGAAAAAACAGGAGAAAGACATGTATTGTGTGTGTCTACACACACACACACACACACACACACTCACACACTCACACACTCAGCCTTAAGACTCTCAGACCTCTGCTGCGCTGCAACATGGGCAAACCTTGAGAATATCATGCTAAGTGAACTAAATCAGTCACAAATAGCAAATACTGAGCAGGGGCATGGCAGTGCACACCCACAAATCTTGGTACTTCGCAGACTGAGACAAGCCAGCTAGGGCTACATAGTAAGACCTGGCTCAAAAATAAACAAAAACAATAAACAAGAATGGGGTATAGTGGTGGTGGCACATGTCTTTAATCCCAGCACTCAGGAAGCAGAGGCACGTAGATCTCTGTGAGTTCAAGGCCAGCCTGGTCTACAAAGAGAGTACCAGGACAGCCAGGGCTACACAGAGAAACCCTACATTGAGAAACCAAACCAAAATAAAAGGGGGAGGGCTGGAGAGAGGGCTCATCTGTTTAAGAACACTGGCTGCTCTTGCAGAGAACCTAGGGTTAATTTTCATGCCTGCAGGGCAGTTTCCAACCCTCCCTAAGTGTAGTTCCACGGACTCCAAAGCTCCCCCTGCTTCCATGGGCACCAGGTTACACATGTGGTGAACAGATAAACATCCAGGCAAAATATCCATATGCATAAAATAAAAATAAATAATAGTAAAGTAGTCAAACTCTCACAAGTGATAAATAAAATGGTAGCTACTAGGAGCAAAGTGAAGAAGGGAAGAGATTTGTTCACTGGGTACTTTCAGACCTGTAAGACAAAAACAGTCTACAGACCCGGTAAATGCAAAACACACTTAACACTACTGCACACTGCACAATAGTTAAGGCAGATTTGTCGGGGCTGGAGAGATGACTCAGTGGTTAAGAGCACTGGCTGCCCTTATAAAGACCAGAGTTCAGCTCCTAGAACCATCTGACAGCTCACATTATCTGTAACTCCACAGGGTATGTGATACCTCTGGCCTCCTTGGGCACCTGCACTCATGTGCACATAAGCAGACACACATGTACGCACGCCTATGCACAGTTAAAAGAAAACAGACTACTTTGTGTTCTCGGTGTGCTTCCTTTTGTTAATACTATCCAAAATTTTAACCCAACAGACTAATGTAAAGTGTCTACACAACCCCAACTGGGAAACTGGTTTTATCTTGGCTGAAGGGACAGGGAGCCAACTGGAAGGCAGATGGGGCACTGGCCTGACTAGCTCTACTGGTGGTTTGCTGGACCCCAAGAAAAGAGACAACACCTAAGGTTTAACAGGCAACACTGGGGATTCCTGAATGGCCACTGGCCAAGAAGTGAGTGTAAGTGAAGAACTGAGACTCTGGGCTGGAGAAGCAGCTCAGCAGCAGAGCATTTGCACAGAGCGTAAAGGCTCTGACCTCCACCTCCGATTCCACAAAGCTTTAAAATTCTATGTGAACAAAAAAGTTCAGAAAGAGCCTTGTAGTGGTAGTGGTGCACACCTTTAATCCCAGCACTTGGGAGGCAGAGGCAGGCGAATCTCTGAGGTGAAGGGCAGCCTGGTCTACAGAGTAACTTCCAGGACAGCCAGGGCTACACAGAGAAACCCTTTCTATAAAAACCAAAAAAATAAAAATTAAAAAAATGAGAAAGGCTGGGAGACAAGAGAAACTGTAGGTCAGTCATGGTGGCACACACCTACTTGGGAGGCACATGTGGATCTCTGAGTTTGAGGCCAGCCTAATCTACATAGTGAGTTCCAGGACATTGAGACCTACATAATAGAGACCGTGGCTCAGAGTAAAACTGAGGGCAGCAGGGGGCCAAGAGTATTACAGAGTAGATAAGATGGCACAGGACTACAATCCCCACTTGGAGGTTAAGGTAGTAGGATCTGAAGTTCAAGGTCCACCTCGGCCACACGAGCTCAAGGCCTACCTGAAACACATAAGAGACTATCTCAAAACACCTAAGTGTGGATGAGACTGGCCATAGCAGAGGAACAAGGCAGTCTCAGCAGCTGGCCTGTAACTGTGGCTTTAAGAGCAGTTACCTTCTATTTATACCTCTGCATCTTACCAGGACCTACAATGGCAAGAACTACATATATAAGGTTAGGTGTCAAATAGGTTTGGGGACTAACATTTTTCTAATTGTGGTTTGTCTCATAGCAAGCACAGTACACAAAAAGCTGCTGCTAACTCTAGTGTCTTCTTGTTTTGTTCCTGAAGATCATGAGCTCAAGCCACAGTGTCCTGTGGTGACCTGCAGAACTGTTCAGGTGAGTACGCACCGAGGTCTGGCCTCTGAACAGGAGTACTGGCTGGCTTGGGTCCCCAGTGCTGAGAGCGAATGTGCAGAGTGCATAGGCTGATTTGTCTTCAAAGCCGGCCAGGAGCTGGTGGAGACCTGCAGGCACATAGTGAGGCTCAGTGAATCCACGCTGTCCATTCCCTACCCTTATCCCAGAAACCCAGGGGTGTGGAGGGATTTCCCAAACTGGATTGTGTTGGGAGGTTGAAAAGGCTGCATTCAGCCAGGCAGTGGTGGTGCATGCCTTTAATCCCATCACTTGGGAGGCAGAGACAAGCGGATTTCTAAGTTCGAGGCCAGCCTGGTCTACAGAGTTAGTTCCAGGACAGCCAGGGCTACACAGAGAAACCCTGTCTCAAAAAAACAAAACAAAACAAGAAGATCCTCTGCCACAACCCTGTGACTGCTGGGACCGCAGGTGTGCATTACCACACTTGGGTTACACGGCACGAGGGAATGAATCCAGAACGTTACACTAGGTAAGCATTCTGACAAGAGAGCCACATCCCAAGCCTTAGTTGTTGAGCCCAGGGTCTCAGGGAGTCCTGGCTAGTCTTTAACTTACCATACGGCTGAGGAGGATCTATAGTTCTGATCCTCCTACTTACAGCAATTAGGATACAGCCTTAGAGTACCATCCCTGGCTCTATTTTTGTTTTAAAAACAGTTTCTGGCTTTGTAGTCCAGTCTGAAACTTGAAAGCCTTCCGAGTACAGGCATGTGCCTCTTTGCTAACATAAGATTGTTCCAGAGATCAAAATGGTTTTGTATTTTAAGAATTTATTTATGTTTATGTATACAAGTGTTTTGGCTATATATATGTACACTGGTGCCCACAGAAGCCAGAAGATGCCAGACCGTCTGGAACTAAAGTTATGTGCAGTTGTAAACAGCCTTATAGGTGCTGGGACCCCAACCCAGGTCCTCTGCAAGAGCAACAAGTACACTTAACCACTGAGCCATCTCTGCAGCCTGTTTTGGGTTTTTTGGTTTTTTTTTTTTTTTTTTTTTTTTTTCGAGACAGGGTTTCTCTGTGTAGCCCTGGCTGTCTTGAAACTCACTCTGTAGACCAGGCTGGCCTCGAACTTAGAAATCCGCCTGTCTCTGCCTCCCAAGTGCTGGGACTAAAGGCGTGCGCCGCCACCACCCAGCGTTTTTTTTTTTTTTTTTTTTTTTTAGGTTTTAGGATGCACCACTGTGGGACATTTTGGCATACACTCTTGAGTGTGAAGATACAGACTCCTGGACTGAAGGCAAGGCTAGGCCGTGACTAATGCAAAGAACTACAAGCAGTCATTACTGTCAAGTCCTTTGATAGCCAGCACCAACTACAGCCCCTTTGTCCCTCCAATCCAAAACTTTTACTGCCTCTCCCAGACCTCTATCTCAGTGGCTACCATTGTGCAAACTGAGAGGAAAGTGGAGGCTGATGGCAGGGCCAAAGGCAACTGATTACTAAGTGGGGATCACTCCCAGTCTCAATCCCAAAAGACTCCTGGGAAGAAACAACAGAGATACACACCTTCGGGCTTCAGCTTCTGCAGGAACCATTTTCTGCAGAAGAAAGGATAGAGAGTCAGGTACCAAGAGCAAAATCTTTCTGTCACCCGCTCTGCCCCACACCCAACAGGGATCGAGTCAAAACTAAGAAAATAAGCCAAAGGCTGGAGAATAGCTCAGCAGTACAGGGAAAGAGACTCAAGGGAAGGGCAGCAGCTGGAGGGGAGCCAGGGAGACAGAAGGAAAGGCAAGAGAAAGAGAAATATGAATTTAAGAAGAAATATGGAGTCAGACAGGCAGCACACAAAAAGCTCAATATACAAAGGAAGACCCTCAGTGGCGACTAGGAAAGCACCTAGGCTGAAGCAGGAAGACTACCAGAAGTTCTGGGCAAGCCTGGGCTACACAGCAAGTTTCAGGCCAGACTGGGTTAGAGTGAAGCACACTCTCAAGAAAACAAACCAAAGCCAAATCAAACAAGCAAGTGGTAACATTTCACATTCCCTAAACTGCAAAATACTAGAGTCACAATAGTGTTGGTGAGGCTGTGGAGTGTGCAGACTGCGCTAAGAGTGTGCGCTGCAGCTCTGACAGAACAGCCAGTCAGCAGTTTTTATTTTACGTTTTACTTTTTTTTTTTTTTCAAGACGGTATCATATCATCTCCGAAATGAGTAGACACCACCTTTTAATCTCACGTACAAACCCACATTCTCATAATTAAAGAAAATTCTGTCTCTGTGATTGCTTGCTTGGTTTATAACAGGATCTCATGTAGCCTACACTAGCCTAGAACTCCTATGTAGCCCAGGATGACCCAGAACTTTGGATCCACTTGTCTCTCATCTTGCAAGTGCTGGAATTTTAAACATACATGCACTACCATGCCTGCTCACCAGGTAAGTACTGCAGGGCTAGGGGCTGAGCTCAGAGCTTTAGTACACAATAGAGGCAAGCACTCTACCAACCGAGTTACATCCTCACCCACCTCTGATATTCTTTTATATGTATATATATACACCAGTGTTTTGCCTACACATATGTGTACGCACCGCATGTGTGTCTGGTGCGTGCAGAGGGCAGAAAAGGATGTTAGGCTACTTAGAAAGGGAGCTACAGATGGTTGTCAGCTGCCATGTGAGTGATGGAGAGAAAACCCAGGTTCTCTACAAGAGCAGCCAGTGCTCGCGACTGCTGAACCATCTCTCCAGCCCCTCTTTAAGATTTACTTGTGTGTGTGTGTGTGTGTACATGTGTACATATCTATGTGGCTGTATGTGCACATATATGTACAGGTACCCGTGGGGGCCAGCAGAGGGAGTTGGGTCCCTTAGAGCTGGAGTTACAGAAGTTTGTAAACTGGATGTGGATGCTGGACTCTAAACTCCAGTCCTCATGATTGACCAACAAGCACTCTTCAGGACTGAGTTATCTCTCCAGGCCCCCATCTCTGATATTCTTTGAGACAGGGTCTCACTGTGTAGCTCTAACTGGCTTGGAACTCACTATGCAGACCAGGCTGGCCTCAAACTCATAGACAGCTGCCCGTCTCTTGCCTTGTAGGTGCCAAGATTAAAGGTGTGAGCCAGCACACCCCATTCTTTTTCTTTTTTTGATTTTAAGATTTATGTTATTTTTAATTGTGTGTGTGTGAGAGAGAGAGAGAGAGAGAGAGAGTGAGAGAGAGAGTGAGAGAGAGAGTCAAAGTGAGTGTGAGTGACTACAGGTGCCCAAGAAAGCCAGAAGCATCAGATTCTATGAAGCTGAAGTTATAGACAATTGTAAGCTGCCTGATTTAGGGATAAGAGTCACAGCTGGGTCCAGTGGTCGAGCAACAAGAAATCTCAACCACTGAGCCACTTCTCCAGCCCTGTCTTTGGTAGTTTCAATCCTTCTTTGGTGTTGATGCCAAGATAGTGAATGGCCCATAATATCAGGTAACTAATCATTTTACTATTCTGGTAGTTGTGTGGATGGGATCCTACAGGGGTAATGATGATCGTAGCAGTACTCACATGTAGGGGCCCGGCAGTCCCCCAAGTGCATTAAAGCACAGACAGGTGTCCTCCACCAGTACAGGGCCCTGCACCTGTAACACAAAGACAATCCTGAGTCACCCAGGCTGGGGCCTAGCCCACAGCTAGGTGAGGGTGAGATCTGCAGTTATAGGTCTATCAGGAGCCATACAATTCAGCTTTCTCTGTCTTCAGTTGAGAGGTGTGGACATCAGAGCACTGGAAAGATAAATTCTGCTCAACAAAGAGCAATGAAGTACTGGAATCAGCTAGGGAGGCCGACTCTCCATAGTGTGCTCCTTCCCAGGTCTATAAGCGGTGTGAGTGCCGGGATGTGGGGTGTGGGTGGCCATGTAGGAGGAAAACGTATGGCTGGAATGTATGGATGTAGGAATCACAAAGGTGAGAGTTGGAACAGAAGACGCAGTGTTCCAAGCCACCACTGAAGCAGTCTAGCTGGGCAAGCCATGACAATTGTATTCTCTGCCTATTCCCACAAGGCACAGGCCCCAGGAGCCACAAGAAGACAGGATGTGGGGGGAGGGGGGAAGGGGTCCACAAAGGCTAAGTACCTGGCGAGCTGCCTCCTGACACTTCTGTATAGAAATCTCATCCGGTTCTCCCTGGTACTCGGGCACTTATCAGGGAAACAGACAGACAGATGTACAGAGTCAGGACACAGGAAGACAGACAAATCAAACCACTTTTAAAAATGAAACAAAACAGAAACATACGGTCAATTTTCTGCGCCTCCAAAGTGCATGGAAACTTATCTCCTAGAATCTGAATGACCTGTTCCAAAATGAAAAGACATTTGTCACACCACTTGGATTTATGCATTCACAAGCCTGAATGCCTAGCTTTGTCAAGCAAGCCATGGTGCAAGAAGAGAACCAACTCCTAAAAGTTATTCTGACCTCACGCCCCTCCCCAACACACACATAATTAAAACATTTTTTTAAGGTCAGGGAGGTGGAAGAAAACTTCTTCTGAATATCCAGTCTGGAGAGTACTGCAAATCACACCTGTCATTCCAAATCCTGTCCCTAGGCAGGTAAAAGGAGGAAGATCAGAAGTTCAAGGCCAACTCAAGAGTCCCTATTTCAAAAAAAATGGGGGTTGGGAGGGACATGGGGCTCGAGAGACGGCTCAGTGGTTAAGGGTACCTGTTGCTCTTGCAGAGGACCCCAATCTGGCTCCTAACACCCACAGGGTGGCTCACAATCAATCGTCTGTCACTCCAGTCTCAGTGGACCCAATGCCCTCTCCTGGTCTTCACCAGCACTGCACACATCTGGTGCACAGACATAAGTTCATAAATTAAGTCATTTATAAACTGGGGGTGTTGTGCTGTGGTAATGGGAAGAGCACTTGCAACACAAGCACGGTGACCTGAGTTCTGATCCCCTGCACCACATACAACTCTGGGAGAGTCGAGCTACCTGTATCCTCAGTGCTGGAGGAGGCAGAGACAGGATTGCTTGAGCTTGCTATCCCACCAAATAGCACACTCTAGGTTTATTGAGACTCTGTCACAAGAGAAGACAATCACTGGTTGTAAGACCTGGGTTAGATCCAAAGTACCTACTGTCAGAAGAAAACTAAATAAAGTCTCTGGGTCTTTGTTCTAAAAGCTGTAGCGTGTATAGTTTTGACAAACTTGTCACACTTTTTTCTTTTGTTAACCTGCCTTTTGTTATACTGTGGTCAGCCATGATTCTTATGAGGTATTACACATCTCAGATACGGAGGAGTTAATGGAATTACTCAGTTTAGATCAAACACACACGCGCGTGTGCACACACACACATTACCTTTACTTTTGAGGAGGTGAAGTGTCTGACCTCAGGTTTGAAATCTAGGGCTTAAGGGGTGATCTGTCTGAAACAGATGCCACTACTCCAGCTCCCATAGCCCGCTGATTTTACCAGCTCACCTAAAAACACGTGAAGTGGAGCATGCGTGCAGACCCAGAGAGCGTCAAGAGAATAAAGTCAATCCTGGCTACACAGCAGGGTCAGGCTAGCCTAGACTACACGAGCCATTATCTCCAAAATAATAATTATATAAAAAATCCTCTGACCCTCAAGGCGCCACACTCCACGGCGGTCTCTCCCCAAGCTGAGTCCTTCAACACAGCCAGGGGCTAACCCACATTCCCCGAGAGTCCAACTCCGGATGTTTCCTGCCTTCTCTCCAATGCTTGCCTGGTGAAGAAAGCCCGCCCAACAGCCCAATCTCCACCCGCCTCCAAGACAGTCTCCACACCCCACAACACCTCCTCCAGCTTCTTTGCGTTTCCCGTCACAAACACTATCTTCTTCCCAACCAAAGACGCAGCCATTGCAGGCGAGGGTTACGGTCCAGAATGCCCAGAAACCCTTTGCCGGGAAGGCACTTCCGGCTGGAGACGGAAGTAGGTAGCTTGGTTTCCGGCCCTATCTGAAACCTGAAGCTTGCCTCGGACAGCTGCTGCCAGCAACCGGGAGGTGGCAGCCGTCGCAGAAGAGCATTCCGCAGCGAAATGCTGTCTGAGGCGCTAGGGACGCGCTGAGGGGTGGAGAGGTCTCTCAGCGTGCGAAACCTCTGCTACGCCCCTCGGGGAGCCCAGAAGCCGCGCCCTGACCAATTGCAGACCTGTGTCGGGTGTGCTGGCGCCCCTCTGGCACCTCCAACCCTGTCAAGAAAGACTGTCTCCTAGAAAAGGGCTCTAAGCCTGGGTATCTATCCTAACCTCACCTGCGAACTTAAAACAGCATAACCAAGTAGTCTTTTACCTGATAGGCTTGATAGCTAGTGTTTCGACTCCTTTTCTTTCTCTTGCTCAGCTAACCCTATTCCTTCACCTCAGAATCTGCATTGGGAACATGACAAGAAAGATTAGAGTGACCCTGTTAGTCCTACCCTATGCGTGCATGAGCCCACTAAAGCAATGCTTGGGGTTTTTTTCATTTTGGGTTTTTCAAGACAGGTATAGACCTGGAGTTACAGGTGCTTTTGAGCTGCCTGGTGTGGATGTTGGGAACCGAACCTAGGTTCTCTGAAAGTTGTAAGATCAAGCTGGAGATACGGCTCAGCAGTTAAATACACGGACTGCTCTTCCAGAGTTGAGTTCCCAGCAACCACGTGATGGCTTTCAGTTGCCTGTAATTCTAGTTCCTGGGGATACATTGGCCTCTCTGGTCTCCGAAGGCACCAGGCATATATAATGCAGTACACACGTGCAGCTAAACATCTTACATATAAAAACAAATCTTAAGGAAAAAAAAGTAAACGGTGATAGCTAGAAGAAGTGGACACTTGTAATCCCAGCACTGAGACTAACTACAGCAGGAAGGAAGATCATGAATTCAAGGCTAGCCTGGGCTATATAGTGTGTCAGGGATGTAGCTTGATGGTAGACCATTTGCATAGGATGGCCAGGGTCCTGAGTTTGGACCCAGAATCACACAAACAAACGATGGAATCCTACAAGCCTGGTTGTTTAGCTTAATGTTATTAACCTCTTACTGCCTTGGGTATTGTTATATAGATGTAACTTAGGGACTTATGGAACTTAGGGAGGCACTGTACCACTGAGCCACATACCCAGCCCACTAGTGAATGTTTCTTAAACTCTAGAACTGTCCTCACAGAGTAGCCAAAGTTATATTCTCCACAAATCTTTGATCAGTGGCCTTAATATTGCGTGTCACACAATTCAGAAGCTTTGCTGTATATTGTGTCTTTGGAGACAGGTCATAGTTTCTCCCTCACTGGCCCTCGATGTTATTTTTTTTTTTTTTTTTGAGGACTGTGGTTCATTAGAGTTGACTGGGAAAGGCTGGGCTGAGTAGCATGGCCCTTCCTGCATGGCACCTGTCTCCCTCCTCCATGAAGTTAAAGGGAATCCTCAGGAAAGTAGACAAGTAGAGGAGGTTTTTAAAGCACAGATGACTTCTTGGATGTTAAATGCCTCAGCTCCAGTCTCCCCCTAGGAGGAGCCTGTCATGGGCTTGGATATAAGCATTGACAGATATCATGTCGTATGATCAATTAAGTCAATAATCCCTAGATGCTACATCCCGAGCAGTTTGGTTCCTAGGACCCAGGTTAGGGCAGTGAAGGATTGAAGAAAAAACAAACACATAAAAAAGGAAGCCGGAATCAGGTGGAGTTCTCTGATACCTCTACCCAGAACCTCATCATTGTTTGATCTGCAAATGGTAACTTTGTATTAGTAATGAACAGGTCATTGATTTATTACTTGAAATCAGTATTTAGAAAATCTAAGTATTTGTTCAGTGGTTATAGACAGAAATATAAAAATATATGCCAAAATGCTTGGGTTTTTTTTTTTTCATTTTTGGTTTTTCAAGACAGGTATAGTCCTGGCTGTCCTGGAACACTCTCTGTAGACCAGGCTGGTCTTGAACACAGAGATTCATTTCTAAGGGCATGTACCATCACTGCCCGGCTTTATTTTTCAAACATATACCAAAAAAAACCCTAGGAAATTATTATGAACCCTTAATATACACAAACTTTCAATAATTAACATCTACTTTTATATTTATCCTGCCATTTTTTAAAATTTATCTCTCCACCCAATTTTAATGTTGGGTGGAGAGATGGTTCTGTGGTTGAGTGCTTACTGCTCTTGTGGAGGACCCAGGTTGCTTCCTCTTCTGACCTCCTCTAATACCTGCTCCATATGTGTGTGTGTGTGTGTGTGTGTGTGTGTATCTCACATATAAAATAACATTTGTTAAGAATACAGGAACACAAAAATGTCTGTGGTGCCACATGCCTTTAATTGTAACCAAGGCAGAGGCAGGCAGATCCCTCTGAGTTTGTGGCCAGCCTTGTTTACATACTGAGTTTTAGGCCAGGCAGAGCTATATGATGCAACCTCAAAGAAACAAAACAACCCACCCACAAAAGATGGAGGAGCATCTGGCCATCAGGGTGCACACCTGAAGTCCCAGATAACCCAAGCACTTGGGAGGCAAAAGTAAAAGGATCAGTTCAAAGTCATTGTCTGCTACACACCATGTGTGAGGCCAGCCTAGGCTACCAGAGACCTGTCTCAGAACAAAACCAAACAACAACTAAAGTAAGGGCCTAGGCTGAGATAAAATTCCAGCAAAGCCTTAGCCTGCAAACAAACATGGGTCTAAATCTCCAAATATACAGAAAGAATGTACTTTCTAGAGATAAAGCTAGTGCAGCACTTGCCTGACACCTGGAAGGCCTTAGGTTTATTAATATCGAGAAATAAATGACAAAATACTCAAAATTTACAGAAAGTAATGCAATAGATCCTTAAATTGCAGTATTAGTAAGATATTTGCATACACGTTATCATTTTTCAGTGCTCCAAATTAAACTAAGGGCCTTGGCCTTGAGTCTTCTACTACTAATCTATAACCCCAGCTTAACTCCCTACTTACCCACGCCACTATTTTCTTTTTTTCTTTCTTTTTCTCTTAAACACTTATTTTTATGTGTATGAGCGTTTTGCAGGCATGTATATCTGGTGCACGAGGAGGTCTGAAGAGGGTTTTGGGTCCCCTGGAATTGAGTCACAGAAGGTTGCAAGCCACTATGTGGGTGCTGTAAACCGAACCCTGACCCACTGGAAGAGCAGCCAGCGTTCTTAACTGCAGACTGGCCTCCGTGTCGCCATATAGCCAGAGACCTTGAAATGCTGGTCTCCAGGTCTCCACTTCCCAAGCACTGGGGTGACAGGCACATGTGACAGCAGGGACTCCGGAGCTAAGCGGAGCTAAGGAGGCCCAGGTCAAGCCCAGGGCGGGGGCGGAGCTCAGCGAGCAGCTGGGCAGGGCGGACGGTAGTGGGCGGGGCCTGGCGATCCGGGTCCCGCAGGCGCGCTGACTGCGCTGCCAGGCTGCCTGTCGTCATGGTAGGGCCCTGGGTGTATCTGGCGGCGGCGGTTTTGCTCATCGGTCTGATCTTCTTCCTGACTCGTAGCCGGGGTCGTGCGGCAGCAGGTAGGAGGTGCCGCCGTCCCAGGGCCGAGGAATCCGTTTTTCAGAGTTCCTGGGCTTTGGTAGGCCGTCGCGTCGTGACTCGTGCGCATGCACTGACGTGGTTTCCTGTGCTTACGAGAAGCTCGTACGCTGGCCGGAGACAGCTTTGCGCACGCGCCTAGGGACACAGTCGGGATTAAGGCTGAGCCCAATGCTGGGCGCGCAGTTTAGGCACCAAGCCTGCCTTTCTACTCTGCACCAATAGGAGAGGCTGCCCGTTTTCTAACCCTGCCTGCCCAGTGTGTTCTGCTTACCAGGGAGGGCTAGGCAGCCTCAGGAAACTCTGAAGGCATCTCCCGCCAAAGAGGGCATACAATGCTGCTTTGCCTCTCCTCCACCAGGATTAGAAGGCCAGGTCATTGGCCTAGCGTAAACAGATAACCTGACAGTCTCCCTTACTAACACTTCATGTATGCGTAGGAGTTTCTATACATCTCTCTGATCCCTGAGCCCATAAGCTACTTCAGGGGCAAAAGAGAAAGAAGCGGAGGCAAAGCTGATCGCCAACAAGTCTTCCATGGAGGGAGAATTCAGCCCCGACTGTAACATGTAGTTGGAGTACCCTATAAAATCACAGCATAGCGTTAAGCAAGAAATAAACGTAGTCTTGCAGTGGGCATCGAGTGAGATCTGCAAACCTCAGCGTGAAAGTATCCTCATAGGTAGCCTGAAAGTGGGTTCAGTTCAAGAAGATGAAGTTACTAAAGGAGGTAGGAAATGAGAAATGAGGATCAGACCAAGGTGTCAGTTAAAAAAAAAAAAAGCCTTGACAAACCTAAGTGGGGACGTTGTGCTGTGGGCAGCAGTCGTCTGAAGGAGGTTGAGCAAGGGAGGATGAGACTCCCAAGAGGCTGCTCTTCACTATCTGGAGGATGGGCTGCTTGACAGTGTTATGGTTCCTCCTTCTCCAAAGCTGATGGAGAATCACTGCACAATGAGGAAGAGAGGGCAGGAGCAGGCCAGGTAGCCCGGTCATGGCCCCAGGAGTCCGAAGAGCAGAGAACTGGAAGCAGGCCCCGGCGTCGGAGGGACTTGGGCAGCCGTCTACAGGCCCAGCGTCGAGCCCAACGAGTGGCCTGGGAAGAAGTGGATGAGAACGAGGGTGAAACTGTTGTTCCAGGTGAGAGGGCCGAGCCTAGGGGAAGGGGGCTGGATTAGAGGGGTTAAGAAGTCCCCCAGGCTAGATATGCGCAAGGAGCATGAAGCCAGTGTAGGAAGGACATTTAGTGGCGAGGCTGGAGTTTTGGGTCTGGGCTTTGGTCCTCGAAATCAGCATTTCTTAACCCAGTCCCTATTCTATTGGGTGCCTCTTTTTTGATCTTGGTTTAGTGGGATCAGTTGTAGCCCTAGAATAAGTGCTTAGAAATAGAGACATTTCTGTTGACGTTTACCTCCACATAGCAGATACGGGGAGTCTTACAAAAGTCCTTATGATTGTGGGAAAGAATGTGTCTTCTCTAGTACTTGAAACCTGGCTTCAGTATGAAGAAGAGAATTTAGGGGAAATTGGGCTTTTGCTTTGAGCCCTTGGGATTGTTAGCCCCTTTGGCTTAAAAAGAGTCCTCTAGTGGATGTGTGTGCATGATTATAATTCCTGTACTCAGAAGACAAAAGCAGGAGCACGGGAAGTCTCAGGCCAGCCTGGCCTTATATAGCTGTTTCACAAGCAGCACCCACAGCAAGGCCCTCTCTTCACCCTCCATCCTGTCTCAGATTTGGGTCATGGACTCTGAGGCTCAGGCATCGGCTTATCAACTGTTTTCAGCTGGCCCAGAGGTTACGGTTATTTTTTCTGTCTGGCTCTGTTAAGATAAAGGAAGAGTCCTGGTTGAAGGAGTCCAAGACACTCATCAGTTCCTGACTAGAACATACAGGCTGTTGGATTTATGGCAGGAATAAATTTACCCACAAGGCTATCCTTCCCTGGAGGTTTTGGCACAGAGACAGAAATTAGGGACTTCTGCAGGTACAGACACCTGTGAGCCTCAGACACTCAGGTGTTGCCGTCCTCTTACAGCTGTGCAGTATCTAAAGTCTCATTTGTCCTCTTGGCCTCCCACCTCTCACCCCCCAGCTACATCATTCATATGTTCTCACACTGGTATGTGTATGCACATTTATGGTAGATGCTTTTGGAAAGCAGGGGTAGGTAAAAAACACCCCTTACACACTCACCTACCCCTCAATGACGGTGACAAGGGGTCGTATAAGTCTTCTCTGTCTAGGACTTAAATTGTCTTTGTCTGACCATACCCAGCCCAGGAGGAAGAAGGCGTTGAGAAGCCAGCAGAAGTTCATCCAACAGGGAAAATTGGAGCCAAGAAGCTACGAAAGCTAGAAGAAAAACAGGCTCGAAAGGCTCAGCGCGAGGCAAGCAAGAGGCTGGGGCATAGCTCCAGGGGGTGGGAAAAGACCCACTCTCTAGTTCCCATAACAGACTGTCTTTGGGGTTCCTTGGCTGCTGAGCTGGTGTTTGCTGTCCCCCTGGCTTGTGTCCTGAGTTCTTAGCCATGTCCTGGCCCAGGCAGTGGCTTTCTTTGTCATTTCTTGGGCAAACTAGCTAGAGGAAGAGGAAATGTGCTATAGAAACCTCTCTCCAGCCGGGCAGTGGTGGTGCACGCCTTTAATCCCAGCACTTGGGAGGCAGAGGCAGGTGGATTTCTGAGTTCGAGGCCAGCCTGGTCTACAGAGTGAGTTCCAGGACAGCCAGGGCTAAAAAAAGAAACCTCTCTCCAGGCGGAGGAGGCTGAACGTGAAGAACGGAGACGCCTAGAGTCCCAACGTGAGGCCGAATGGAAGAAGGAAGAGGAGCGGCTTCGCCTGAAGGAAGAACAGAAGGTAAGATTGACCCTGGACCCTGTTGTCTGGCCCATTATTACCTAGCTTTGCTCCCAAATGCCTCCATGCTACAAGATAGGCCAAGTACAAGTACTGGGTATGGTGGTGACCCCTACCTATAATCCCAGCACTTGAGAAGCTGAGGCAGGAGGACAGTCTGGACTATCTAATTCCTATCTCCAAAACAAAGGATGGGTCATGGACCCAGCACAAAGGCCTGCCTCAAAGCATCACCTGCAGAAGCAGCATGGCTTAGAACTGAGGATTTCTTTCTTTCTCCCCCCCACCCCCAATTTTATTAAAAAAGGAACCGGGTATGACGGTATATGCCTTTAATCCCAGCACTTCGGGAGTCAGAGACAGGGCAATCTCTGAGTTCCAGGACAGCCAAGGCTATGTAAAGAGATCCTGTCTCCAAACAGCAAAACAAAACCTTTTTATGTGTTTGGGTATTTTGCTTGTATGTATGTCTGGCACTGTGTATGTGCCTAGCACCTGTAGAGGCCAGAAGAGGGTATCAGAACTGGAATTACAAATAGCTCATGTGGGTTCTGGATTGGAACCCAGGTCCTCTGGAAGAATGACCAATGCTCTTACCGGCTGAGCTCCTTCCAGCCCAGAGCTAGGGTTTCTTGTGAGCATGAGCTATGGGTACCTAGACATTTGAGGACTATTGAATGAGGTCAGAATATCCAGAACTGAGAAAGCAATAAGGTACAAAGTAGAGAAGTACTGCAGTTCTAGATCCTGAGGACCCTGAGATTGTCAACAGTCTTGGGAGACAGTGAATCCATTGGGACCTGGCATAGGACCGGTGCTAGAGAACTGGAGCCACCGTTGAAAGATGGTTAATGAATTCTTATTTACCAGATTATTCTAGAACCAGGTTTCTAAGAAAAGGGAAAGTGCAAACATGTAGAGAGCTTGAAGCATGAGGGCCTCTGGTTGGCTTGTCCCAGAACTCTATGTCTGGAGGAAGCCTGGCCATGGACACTGGGAAGGGCATTGAGAGGCATGAACAGAGAATGTTCTTCACTTTTGAATAGTGGTCAGTGACCTGGCTTTCTCCCTGTTTTAGGTTTTACATATATTGGTACATTTCTCAACAAGAATAATAGCATATCCTTAAATTAAGTGGCACATTTTATTCAGATTCATTCCTTCCTTCCTCCCTCTCTCCCTCCCTTTTTTCCTTCTTTCTTTCCTTCCTTCCTTCCTTCCTTCCTTCCTTCCTTCCTTCCTTCCTTCCTTCCTTCTTTTCATTTTTTTTAAAGGCAGCAGATTGGCCTTGAACTTGCTATAGCCAATGATGTCCATTCCTCCTGATTCTTCTTCCCAAGTCCTGAGAGTAGAGGCGTGCACTACTATGCCTGATTTACATAGGAATTGAACCCAGAGCTTTGTGGACAAAAATCCTACCAACTGAGCTACATGCATCACCACTGGCCCTAGGATTTTTTTTTTTTTTATTTAATTTTATTTTATGTATATGGCTTTACCTGCAAACATGCTCAGGGGCCAGAAGAGGGCATCAGATCCCTTTCAACTGCTGTCAGAGACAGTTGTGAGCCCCTATGTTGGTGCCTGGAATTGAACCCAGGTCCTCTGGAAGAGTAGTCAGGGCTTCTAACCATCTCTCCAGCCCAGGTATTTTTGTTTTGCAGGGTCATATCTAACATCCTGTGTTTTGGTTACGTGTCACGTCTTCTTTTGGCCTCTGTGGGGCTTGATTGTCAGGTTTTCCTTGTTTATCATCTTACTAGCTTTGAAGGATATTGGAAAACTAGTTTGTAAATTGTAACTTGATTTGGATTGGCTAGTTTTTATTTTATTTGTCTTTTAGATTAAAAAAAAAAAAATCAGGGCCAGTATGTGGGTGCTGACAATCAAACTGGGTCCTCTGCAAGAACAGCCAGTGCTCTTAACTGCTGAGCCATCTCTCCAGCCCCGATCTAGCTGTCTGTCTGTCTTTGTTTGTTTGTTTGTTTGTTTGTTTGTTTGTTTTGTTTCAGATGAGGTTTCTTTGTATAGCCTTGGTGGTCCTGGAACTTGCTCTATAGACCAAGCTGGTCTCCAACTCAAGAGATCAAATTCAAGAGATCTTCCTGCCTCTGTTTCCTGAGTGTGAGGACTAAAGGTCCACCACACCCTGTTCTGATTTTTATTTTGAATTAATTAATTTGGTTTTTTGAGACAGGATCTTATTATGTAAAAATAGGCCTAAAACTCTCTGTAGCCCAGGCTGGCCTTGAACTTGTGCTTTGCTTACTCCGAGTTTGGAGTCCTGGGACGACTTTATCTGGAGTCATGCTGGGGTTTGCTTTTTGTTGTTGTTTCCTTTGTTCAGTTTTCTTTACCCCCAGGACTGAATATTGAACACAGAGCCTGTGAGTTCCGGGGAAGTGCTCCACTATTGAACTATTACTGTATGCCTCTTCTGTTTTCCCCACCTCCTCATACTTATGTGGAAATAAGTCACTGTTCTGCCACAGTTAGGAAGTGGAGAAGCGGGTCAGTGTGAGGGCTCACTGCTCTGTCAGAGGAAGTGGAGAGGCAGATCAGTGTGAGGGCTCACTGCTCTGTCAGAGGACCAGAGTTTGGATCCCAGCACCCTTACCAAGTGGCAGACAAACACTGGCAACCCCAGCTTGAGATCTGTGCCCACTTTTGTCCTCCATGGGGAGAGGGAGGTGAGCAGAGAGACTGGTTGAGCAAAAGGCAAGACAGTGTCCTTCTGACCTGCCCTTGATCTGGGCTGCCACCGGAAGGGCCACCTTCCCGCATCAAGCAAGGCAGTCAGAATAGTTCTTCAGTGAGACTCTCTACTCAGGTGATTCAGAAGCCAGACGACAGTGGGCTGGCTGTGTGCATGGCTGGTAGTAAACAGTGGGCTGACTATGTAAGCTGGTAAGGAGTAGAATCAACTGCTTTTTCAGACCTGGACATGACCTGGACCAGGAAGAATTTGTGGCAAGGTTTTCAAGATTTTTTTCCTAAGTTAATCTCCTGAGCAAGGGGACAGGGGAAGAGTCTGGGCAGCATGGCCTGGTGATGACAGGGCTGGTGAGGAGAGCCTCCACCTGTTGTTTAGCTTGAGACCAAAGGGTGAAAGTCTTGAAGAAGCACTATCTCTGGATTGTATGAGCTTGTGTCCTGCAGACACAAGAACAGATGTGAGTGGGCAGTTGCCCGAACCTGCCTCATCTTCCTCTGTGTCCACAGGAAGAGGAAGAGAGAAAGGCCCGAGAGGAGCAGGCCCGGCGGGAGCACGAGGAGTACTTGAAACTGAAGGAGGCTTTCGTGGTAGAAGAAGAAGGTGTTAGTGAAACCATGACCGAGGAGCAGGTGGGTCTGTCACTCCTGTGAAATCTGTGCCATGAGGGTAGTGTGTGTTAGGTCTGAGGCCACCCACACCACCTTAGACACTTTGGGCTGTGTACTGAGAAATGCGTCCATCGAGTGCCAGTAAGTGAAGGCCCTTGTGACTGTAGCCTTGGTCTCAGCAGAGACCCTTGTCCTGTCGTCCTTTAGTGTGGGAGGTTCTGCCTCTCATGAAAACAGGTGGTGGGGTAGAAATCCAAGACAGGCTGCAGTCAGGCAGCGTGCAGGCGACCAGGCCTTCAGCTACGGTTGGAGCTCACTGCTTTCTCTGCCCTTTAGTCTCACAGCTTCCTGACAGAATTCATCAATTACATTAAGGTAAGAGGCTCAGAGAATTCTGGGATTTCCTGCCACGTGAGTATACATGTGTCTATGTATATTTTGTATTATGTTCTCAGCACCAAGGAGGGGAGTCTCATTCAGTCTTGGATCAGCATGGTCATGGGGTCCAGAAGGGTTGGCTACTGGTTCTTGGCTAGGAAGATCCCTTTTTTTTTTTTAGACCTAGAAGGTGGAGAAGGACAGAGGTTTGTGTGGGAGGCTCAAGCCTCCAGTGGCTTCCTAATACTTGATTGACAGTCCCTCTGCTCTTCAGACCCCACGCTCAGTGAGTCATCATGTTTTGAAGTCAATTCATATGTGTTTTCTGTCAGCTCTGTCATGCTGAGGTTCCACTGAATTAGAACAAATGTCCCGTGTTCTGTGGTCCTGACTGGGAGCTTAGGCCTTTCTGAAGAAGTAGGATGGTCTTTTCATTGTACCCCTGAGCAGTCAGCAGTGTCCCTCTATCCACAAGCACTCCATAGGCTGCCCTGATGCTGCTCTGGGTTGCATAAGCACATCCTGATCCGCTTTGCTGCTAAGCAACTTGTCTCCCACAAAGGATGCTAGAAGGGGAGAGGTTTTCAAGTGCAGCTCAGAGGTGCAGAGGCAGCTGAGGGAAGGAGTGCAGAGGGAGCGGGGGCGATACTGGGGGTGGTATCAGGGGCTGCCAAGAAGCTGGGGCTTGCATAATCCTCCCCCACCTCTCCTAAAAGAGAGCAGGGCTTAGATATCCCTTGGCAGCAGTGAGGGGCTGGGCTCATGTCTGGGGCCCAGAATCCCTAAGAAGAAGAAGCCATAGCATCTTCCAGAGGGTCCTTTTCCCTTAGGTTGTGAGCATTCCCCTTTGATGAAGCCCACACTCCACCCTGGCATTCTACCCTGAGCAGAAATTTTCACACTGTCCTGTTGAGAACTCGCTGTCCCTACCTGTGCAGTGGGAAGCAGCATGGGTCTAAAATACTTCCTTCACGAGGCCTCCCAGGTGGATTTAGGGGTCAGCTTCAGTGTTGCTCTCATTTCTGCAGGGGCCGGAAGAAAGTTCCCAGGTAGTTCTGGCTCTTTCTTTTGGTGGCTCCCTGGAGATTCTATTCTTGGTGCTCTCCAAACTCTTGGAGCTGCCATCTTGGAGGAAGGAAGAGGACTTCTGAAGTTCACTCTGTCCACCTTCCTCACCCCAAGGGATCTGACCCTTTAGACAAAATTTCAGAACTGGAGGAAGGTGTCTGCACACAACTCACTTCATGTGAACAGTAAGGATGCCTGTTCCACTTTCTGCCATGGCTAGGAATGTCTGTTTGTGCAAATACACTTTGATTCTAGTAGTGCCTCAGGCTAGCTCCTCAGGAACCAGGCAGCACAGGCGGTGACTCTGGTCCTGCTCTGAGAGGGACTGCTGAGAGCCTGGTGCCTGGTTTGTTTCACAGGTAGAAGCTGCTGGCCAGATCCTTTTGTACTTGCCTACTCCCTGGCCCAACTGCCTCTTGATTGTATTTTTCCCAACCCTCCCACCCTGCACCCCGCACCCCTGCTTGCACATGCGGTTTGGCATTCCAACAAGTCACATGCCATATGTAGCTGAGGAGGTGTCACCATGTCATTACTCCCCCAGCTCATTTGCTGTGGAAGATTCACAGAAATGCAAAGGACCGCCCTCTCTCAAATCATTTGCTATATGTGGCAAAGGTGGGGGCAGATGCATGCTTGGACCCAGCTGTGACTCCTTGACTGAGATGCAAGAAGCTCGTTTCTACTGAGGGTGCAAGAGCAGCCATGAGACATGGCCCAGGACCACATAGAGAGAGCACTTTTCACTGTTCATAGAGTTACTTTATGTGTGTGTGTTTGTAGATGTGTGGGTGCTCCTGCGAACCGGTGTGTGCACAGAGATATGCACATATTTGGGAGCCTTGGGTGCTTGCCTGCCTTTGGTTTTCTTGCAAGGAGGAGAGTGATATACTTTATTTCACTGGCCTGGAACTCATGCAGGCCACACTAGCTGGCCAGTGAGCCACAGTAAGCTACTTGTCTGCCTTTCCAGCAGTGAGGGGCCAAGTACACGGTGCTAGCTGCTTGCTTGTTTGCTTGTTTGCTTGCTTGCTTGCTTGCTTGCTTGCTTGCTTGCTTGCTTGCTTGCTTGTTTTTGAGACAGGGTCTCACTCTGTAGACCAGGCTAGTCGAGCTCTCGGCAATCCATCTTCCTCTGCCTCCTGAGTGCGTGCACTGCCACTTCCAGCCACACTCAGCTTCTTTAGTGAGTTCCAGGGATTGGACTCAAGTCCTCGGAAGCACACAGGCCGTCTTGCCAGCCCTAGTGATAGTTATTTGGCCATGGCAGGTGAGAGAGTGTGAAGAGGCTGAGTAAGAAGTGTGCACCTCTCAGGACTGTGGAGGTCTAGACTGAAGGGTGAGAAGCAAACACAAGAGAAGAACAAGTCTCTGTGGGCCTTGTGAAAGACCCCAGGCTGTTATCATCTGGTCTGTGTCTGTCTGTTTCACCAGATAGGCTTTTAGCTCAGAGGTAGGAACTAGCTCTTGTTTACCATTCCTGCAAGCTTTTTTTCCTTTAAATGTGTGTGAATGTACGGTCTTGAACTCTTGACCTTCCTGCCTCTACTTGCCAAACACTGAGATTACAGATATGCACCACAACACTTGGCTTAGGTAACCATTTTCTAATTTTAAAAGCTTAAAAACAAAAGACCAACTTTTGGACTGGCAAGATGGCTCAGCAGGTACAGGCGCTTGCTGTCAAACCTTAAGATCTGAGATTCACATGATGATTGGGTTGTCCTCTGACCTCTCTACATGTGTGTTGTACGTACACACACATACACACATACACACACACAAATTAATTAATTAATTAGAAAATGTTAGTTTAAAGATATGGTGTATGTGTGTGTGCATGAATGTAGAAGCCAGAAGACAGCTCTGCATATGGTTTCTTAGTTGCCATCCACCTTTTGTTTTAAGATAGGGCATCTCACTGGCATGGAGCTGGCCAAGTGGTCTCAGCTTCTCTCCCTCCTCTTCCTTATCTGTAGCAGTCCAAAGTTGTGCTTTTGGAAGATCTGGCTTTCCAGATGGGCCTAAGGACTCAGGTAAGCCCTAGTATATGGAATATAGCTACAGGGGCTGTGGCTAGTAGGGAATAGGGAGCTGGCCTGAAGATGGTAAGTCACGATGTCCTTTCAGACTGTCCCCAACCAAGAGTGAACAGAGTGTAGGGTTTTCTTTGCACTCCAAGAATTCTGCATTTCTATAGAGATGAAAAGAACAGGAAAGGAAAGTCAAGTGCCATACTTTAGCCTGCCCTATGACCAGTGCAGCCCAAATCTAGTTACTTTTTGCAAAAGGTTGTTTTGTAATGAGACATCTCCACTATTCCTCTTCCAACTGGAAGAAAATTTCCATGGAGATTTGGCAGATCCGATGATTAGAGCCCCTTCAGTTACTCCCTCTTAGGGGGAGCACGGTCACAGCAGGAATAGCATTCTAGGGAGAGGGCAGTGATGGCTCTGTGGTCAAGATTCCCTCTTAGGAGGAGCACAGTAACAGCAGGAGCCGCATGCTAGGGGGAGGAGGGGTGATGGTCTGTGAGCGTGGGAACCACAAAAAACGAGCTCTAAGACTTGGTTTCCTTACAGGATGCCATAAACCGCATCCAGGACCTGCTAACGGAGGGGACTCTAACAGGTGAGAATGCAAGCCAAGCCTACAAACAGGCCCTGGTCTATGGGGCTGAGTGAGCACAGAGGCCTGCAGACTTGTTCCAAAGGCAGCCTGGCCTCTCCAGGGTGGGAGGTATATGCAGTGAGGGACACTGGGGAATTGGACTTGGTCACAAGGAAGACCTAGAAGCCTCTGCCTAGCTTTGGAGTGAGGAATGGGAAGAAAGGATTTGTATGACTCACCCACATGGGCTTCGATGTACCCAGGAAGGGCCAGGCTGACAAGAGAATTGAAAGGCTCTAAATCAGTTATAAAGGAATGGATGGGCATTTTCAGGTTAGGTAGGGAAAGCCTGGGAGGACTCAGTCCTACTATGTGCATGTCCCCACAGGTGTGATTGACGACCGGGGCAAGTTCATCTACATAACCCCAGAGGAACTGGCTGCCGTGGCCAATTTCATCCGACAGCGGGGCCGAGTGTCCATCACTGAGCTTGCCCAGGCCAGCAACTCCCTCATCTCCTGGGGCCAGGACCTCCCTGCCCAGGCTTCAGTCTGACTCCACTCCTTCCTTGAGTGTATCATGTGGCCTACATGTGTTTTCATCCTTCCCTACCATCTTGGGGCAGGGATGAATATGACCAGAAAGTTGTGGATTAAAGACCTGTGACTACTACTGAGCTTCTTGTGTGTATAAGGCCTGACCTGAGGTCTCAAACAAACAAATAAAATCTACCTCAGGGTTTATCTTAGAGGTGCCAGAAGCCCGTTCCTATTCTCACAAGAAACCTTGTAACACATTTATTGTATTTGTTTGTGCCCTGCAAGCCCCACTCCCTAGATGAGCCCCTCTTGGGCAGAGAAAAGTGCATATAGGGGGGTCTCTCAGGCCACATCGTCTCCAGTTCATGAAAGAAGGTATTCTAAGTAAGCTAAGAATCCTGGGGAGAAGAGCTCATGAGGAATGCCAAGGATAGAGACCAGGAGACATAGGTCTCTCTGAAAGGAAGGTCTCTGGAAGAAAGACTGGCCAGCTGCTTATGAGACAGGGAGAGGAGGAACACCCAGTTGGGCTGGATATAACAGTTCTGACAGCACATCACATGAACTCAGCCCCGAATCCTAGACAAGAAAAAGTTCTAGCTGGTGTGGGTGATTCTACCCACTGCAGGATATGAGGAACATATGCTCAGAAGTGGGTGTGGGACGGAAGATGTGTGACTCTTGTAGGGTCATTTGCTCTGGTTCCTGTGGGCTGTGCATGCAGTGGGCAGCATACTGTGCTGAGGATGAGACACATTTTTTAATTATTTGATGTGTATGTGGTTTTGGCCTATGCAGATTTGTGTGCACCATGTGCATGCCTACAGAGTCCAGAAGAGGGCATGAGATCTCCTGGTACAGGAGTTACAGAGGCTTGTGAGCCGCCAGGTGGTTGCCTGGTGGGTGCTCTGGAAGAGCAGCCAGCTGGTGCTCCTAACCTGAGCCATGTCTCTAGCTCCTTGTTTATTACGTGTGTGTGTGTGTGTGTGTGTGTGTGTGTGTGTGTGTGTGTGTGTGT
>NW_021604587.1:17475936-17763443 GCF_004785775.1 Grammomys surdaster
TGTGTGTGTGTGTGTGTGTGTGTGTGTGTGTGTGTGTGTGTGTGTGTTTTGAGGCAATATCTCACTAGCTGGCTTGGAGCTTACTGTATAGACTAAGCTGGTCTTGAACTCAGAGATCTATCTAATTCCCTAGTGCTAGAATTAAAGGCATATACCACCATGTACAGCCTCCTTTGTTTTTTGAGACAGTAGGTACTTGTAGTCAGTAAATAAAGAAAATGAAAGGGCTGCATGCATTGTTGGTAAGGCCATTTATAGCCTAGTCTTAGAGGAAGAAATGCAGATGACCACAGTAAGAGACAGTAGGAGAGGCATAGTTGACAGTAGAGTCATCCTATCAGTGGTTACTTAATTATACGTTAGATCCACTTGTGGAGCTCTTAGTACTTTCCTGCTAGACTACATACAAAGCCAGTTAAAGCAGAATCTTGATATCATCAGAGTACATCAGCAGGAGATTGCCAATGGCAGCAAAGCTGAAAGCCCGTGGACTACACTGTAAAGACTGGTGCGATGGTTCAGCAGGTAAAAGCACTATCCATGCAAGCCTGTTGACCCAGGTTCAATCCCTGGCACCACATACAAAGCTAGGAATGTTACCGTGCATCTGTAATCCCAGGACTCCTGCAGTGAGATGGTAGCAGAGGCCTCAAATTCAGGGTGCTCTGGACTCAGCCTCCCAAGTGCTGGGATTATAGGTATGTATGCCACACTCCTGCCCCAAGCCTTTAATGATTGTTGATGTCCTAAAGGCCTATAACCTGTGTGTGTGTGTGTGTGTCCCCTGGACCTAGAACTCTGAAAAGTTTGAGCTGCCATTTGGATTCTAAGAATCAAACTCAGACTGTCTGGAAGAGCAGCCTTGCTTTTATCCACTGAGCCATCTCTCCAGCCCCACTAAAGGCATATAATCTTTTTTGTATTATGTATTCATTATCTAGTATTTAATCTGTTAATGTAATAAACATATTAAACGAACAGTTCATTAAATAGTAAGTAGCTAACAGTTCTCTAAACATGTACAAATTGCTTTCACAACTAGTCAGCGAAAACTTGAAGAATAAAAGTGTGCTGGTGACACACACCTTTATTCCCACACTGGGGAGGCAGGGGCAAGTGGATCTCTGAGTTTGAGGCCAGCATGGTCTACACAGTGAGTACCAGAACAGCCCAACTAAGCAAGTTACTAATTTTTAAACATTAAATGTTTACAATTTCTAAGTATTTAATTAAAAATTCTCAGGGCTGTGGATTCAGCTCATGTAGAGTCCCATGTTGGATTTCTAGCACACAAAAAGTTAGTATTTTAAACACTTGTTTCTGTTTCTAGATAGAGCCTCATATAACTCAAGCAAATCTATAAGCAGCTGAAGGAAACATTTCACGGTGCATTACTTACCACGTTCTGGTGTGCAGTGCTTTTTGTCTATTATATTTCAGTGCTGGTCCATTGGTGGCTAGGTTTTCAGCACCCTGGTGGTAGCTTGATCTTACAGTCAATCAACAAATCTAATTTTTGTCTATTTTAGATAGGATCTTGCTAAGATACATCCTAAGCTGGCCTTGAACTCTCAAAGTTCCTGTCTCTGCCTTCCAAACACTGGAATCGTTGTACACAACTGTACCTGGCTCCATGAACAGATCTTTGACCTGTAGATGTGAAAATGTAATTCAATATTAGGGTACTTCAATGTGAGGCCCTGCATTTTTTCCCCAACACCTAAAACTAAGAGATAAAGGGTGTCCTAAAGAGCCTTGTTCCTTTCATATTGAGTACAGCACCAAGAATGAGTACCTAGGTAAGACTTATGTGTTGTACATAAGTGGTACGAGTGTGTGTGTTTGGTTGGGTTTATTCATTTTGGTGATGGATATCAAACTTGATGCCTTCGATATACTAAACAGGTACTCTGCCAATATGACCAAATGCATGTACTCAGCCTCCTGGGTGTTAGGATTGGAGGCTTGAGCCACTACATTGGCAATGTCATGTGGTTCTTCTGTCTGTTTTTCTGTCTGTCTGTCTGTCTGTCTGTCTGTCTGTCTGTCTGTCTGTCTGTCATACTTGAGGCCAGTGGTATCCCATGGAGTGTGAGGCAGTTGTGGGTTGCCAGATATGGGTGCTGAGAACTGAGCTCAGGGGTTCTTTAAGAATAGCAGTGTTCCTAACTACTGAGCCATCTCTCCAGCCCTGTTATTTGTTTATTTAAAGCTTTATTGTAGCCGGGCAGTGGTGGCACATGCCTTTAATCCCAGCACTTGGGAGGCAGAGGCAGGCAGATTTCTGAGTTCGAGGCCAGCCTGGTCTACAGAGTGAGTTCCAGGACAGCCAGGACTACAAAGAGAAACCCTGTCTCGAAAAAACATTAAAAAAAAAAAAAAGCTTTATTTTGTGTGTGTGTGTGTGTGTGTGTATCATCTGGTTACAGGTATCCATGAAGGGTGTCAGATCATAAGAGCTAGATTTATAAGTGATTGCGAGCCACCCAATGTGAGTGCTGGGAACTAAACCTAGGTCCTCCAGAAGAACAGGAGATGCTCTTAACTACTAAGCCATTTCTTCAGCTCTATTTGTCTTTTGATACAGGGTCTCCTATGTCCTAGGCAGGCTCTGAACTTGCTATATAACTTAGGCCAACCTTGATCCTTCTGTTTCCATTAAAGTACTGAGATTAGAGGCATGTGCTACAAGTCTACTTTATGTGGTGCTAGGGATTGAACCCAAAGCCTTGTGTGTGCAGGCAAGCACTGTGCTGAGATACATCCCAGCCCTTTTCGTTTGTTCATTCTGTCTGCCTAGTCTATGCATCCCTGGAACTCACTATGTAGAGTGTACTGGCTGCCTTAGTCACTTTTGTATTGCTGTGTGAAGTGACACCATGACCAAGACAACTTGTATAAAGGAAAGCATTTAATTGGGGGCTTGCTTACATTTTCAGAGGGTTAGTTTCTCATCATCGTGGTAGGGAGCATGGCAACAGGTGGGAAGGCACTGGAGTGGTAGTTGAAAGCTCTTCATCCTAATGGCAGTCAGCGGGCAGAGACAGACACTGGGCCTGGGGTGACATACCTCCTCTAACAAGGTGACACCTAATCACTAATATCAGCTGGAGACTAAGCATACAAATACATGAGCCTGTGGGAGTCGATTTCATTTAAAACACCACAGTAACCATGAACTTTTGATCTTGCCTGTGCCTCTCAAATGCTGGCTGCCTTAATGTCCTTCAATTTTGTGCATATTGCCTCATATCAAAATAGACTGGATTAACAAATATGAATTCCTAAGTGAGATCATATTGCCCATAATCATCAGGAAATTGATTCCACAACTTAGTTACTGTCCCTACTGGGTGGCAACTCAGGAGAAGAGACACTGGCATGGCAAAGTGAGAGACAGAGGCAGATAATAAAAGTTTCATTAAGTCATCACCAAGTATGTCTATAATAATTATGTAAAACAAGTGTTCGAAGAAAACTCTGAGCTGGATTAGTTGTTCTTGCTATTACAAAAATAAGAGCTATTTTTTAAAAGTCTGCATGCTTCTATGAAACCAGTTGAGTCTCTGTGTAACCCCGGCACATAGGGGCTACACGGTGAGGAGCTCACAGCCCTCCTTGGCTGCATAGCAAGCTCTAGCTAGCTCAGGAACTAGAAACTTTTCCTTCAACAAAAGTTTTTCTGTCTTAAAAGACAGAAAAACCTCTTCTGCTTCACAAATAGTACAGAGAGTTTACTTAGGGTAGTGACTGATATTTCTTTTTACTTTGTATCTTGCAAAGAAGTTTACAGTGATCAAGTACAGGTAGCTTCTTAGTATTATAACTCAACAATTATTTTATTGTTTTATTATTTAGAGACAAAGTCTTACTGTGTAGCCTTGGGGGGCCTAAAACTCTCTATGTAGACCAGGCTGGCTTTGAACTTACAGAGAACTGCATGCCTCTGCCAGTGCTTGAGATCAAAGGTGTGAGCAACCACTCCCAAAACAAAGACATTGAATGTTGAGACCTTGGGGAACATAAAAGTATAAACAAACTGCCTACTTTGGGGACTGGAGAGATGGCTTGGTGGTTAAGAGCACTGGCTGGTTTTCCAAATAATCCAGGTTCAAATCTCAGCACCCATATGCCAGTTCGCAACTGTCTGTAATTCTAGCTTAAGGGAATCTGACATCCTCACACAGATATATATGGAGGCAAAACACCAATGTAAAGTATCTTCTTTGGGTGTGGCATATAGTTAAAAAGTGATAAGAATACAGTTATGAATATAGTTTTACATTTTCTTTACCTTGTGGTTTTCATAGACTGTATATTCATGTAATCAGTTATATAACATCATAAAAGACCTCATCATACATGGATCATAACCATTTCAGTTATATTTTTTGTATTCGTCTATGTCATCTTAAGGATCTTTATGGGTCATTTCCATAAATATTTGGTCCAATTTCAAAGGGTTTTTCTAATTAAGTAAGCACTACTGTTTTTATTGGTTATTTTTGTTTTGGGGGGAGGTGTTGTTTGTTTGTTTGTTTTTTTAAAAAAGGTTTGGCACATCTCTTTAGCCCCAGCACTTTCAAGGCAGAGGTAGTGAATCTCTGAGTTCAAGGCCATCCTGGTCTATAGAGCAATCTCAAGGACATCCAGGGCTACACAGAGAAACTATGTCTTAAAACGTTTTAATACAGGGAAGGTGGCTCAATGGATAAAGTACACAGTGGGCACCAATATAAATGCCAGGTGCCAAAATATGTCTGTAACTGGGGTGTGTGCGAGGAATATGGCCTACATACACAGACCCCTGCACCTCATTGGCTGGTAAGTCCAGCCAAATCGATGAGCTACAGCATTAGTGAAAAACCTTGTTTCAAAAACAAGGTGGAGAGTGAGCAAGGTGGAAGACAGTCAGGGGAAGTGCCTGACGTCCTCCAGCCCTTCACGTGAACCACACCAGCTTTATACAAACATCTAAACTACAAGTGAGTTAAGTTCATCGTCCACCACAGTTTGGTTCAGAGGCACAATTCTCCCAGAAAAGCAGCCCCACATTCCTCTTTGAAGCTGAAAGTGTACAACTTCATTTGGGTTGTGATTTTATTCACCATTCAACAGTGATCATCCTTCTGCATTTGCTTTCCACTGCTGCCATAACATCTTACCAGAGCCTAGTGCTGAGGAACAACACAGATTTATTTCTTATGTGCACAGTTATTTTGATACAGGTTCTCTTGTATCTCAGGCTGACCTTGAATTCCATCTATAACTGAGGATGACATTGAACTTCTGATCCTCTTGCTTAACTGACAAGTACAGGTGTGTACCATCTGCTCAGTTTTGTGTCATGATAGAGCTCAAACCCAGGGCTTCATATAAGCACTGAGTTATAGCCACAGCCCAAGGTAGATTTATTATGTTTGGAGACATAGAACTCCAGTATAAGTTGCACAAGGTAGGACTGAATTCCCTTCAAGAAATAGCCTACTGGTTGTCCACCTACATCTGCAAAACCAATTATGTCAATCTCTCTAGCCAGTTTTTTATAGTTGAGTCAGTTTTCCTTCTGTTTTCCCTCTCTTTTTGTTTGTCAGCTTTGTTTGTCTGTTTGTTTATGTAACCCTGGCTGTCCTAGAACTAGATCTATAGACCAGGCTGGCTTTCAACTCAGAGATCTGCCTTACTTTGACTCCGCCCAGTCACATCAGTGTTCTTTTTTTAAAAGGTCTCACTGCATAGCCCTGGCTGGCCTGAAACTTATATTTACAACTCAGAGAAATCCACCTGTCTCTGCCTCCAAAGAGTGCTGGGATAAAGGCCTGTGCCACCATACAGACCCAACCATCAGTCTTTTCTCCTTCCTCCCTTCTTTCCTTCCTGTCTCCCTCTCTCCCTCCCCTCTTCCCTTCCTCCTACTTTCCCTCCTTTCCTTCCTTCCTTTATTCTTTTTTCCAGTCTCTTTTGATTTTGTTTTGTTTTGTTTTTTTGAGACAGGGTTTCTCTGTGTAGCCCTGGCTGTACTGGAACTCACTCTGTAGACCAGGCTGGCCTTGAACTCAGAAATCCACCTGCCTCTGCCTCCCAAGTGCTGGGATTAAAGGTGTGTGCCACCACCGCCCGGCTTGATAATTGTTTTTAATGGCTCTTCTTTATCCCATTGATTAGACAGGGATTCCCAAGCCTAAGTTACAAGAGCTGCCAAACAGGCCACCTGACACTAGACAAGTGAGATTGATAGCATGTGTTTCTTAAATGTGACCACAGGTCAATGGAAGAAGATACTACAAGCCAGGCAAGGCTGCACTGGAGTTGCAACTGCTCCACTTGGTACAAAGCTTGGGGGATTTATTCACACATTCAAAAGTAGGAAGGCAACCTGTGCTTAGACTATATAAGCTGTGATTTTTACCAAAGCCAAGGTAGTACATAATCTGGAGTCTTAATATCAGCTGTGATAAATTAGAGTTCCTCTCCACCCTTCCTAGGATCTCACTCTAGCTCAGGCTGGCCTGAAAGTATGTTACCCAGTGTGATGGTTTGTATATGCTTGGCCCAGGGAGTGGCACTATTCTGTGTGGCCTTGTTGGAGTAGTTGTGTCACGGTGGGCATGGGCTTTAAGACCCTCATCCTAGTTGCCTGGAAGCCAGTCTTCTCCTAGCTATCTTTGGAACAAGAAGTGGGACTCTTAGCTTCTCCTGCACCATGCCTGCCTGGACGCTGCTATGCTCCCGTCTTGATGATAATGCACTGAACCTCTGAACCTGTAAGCCAGCCCCAATTAAATGTTGTCCTTATAAGAGTTGCCTTGATCATGGTGTCTGTTCACAGCAGTAAAACTCTAATGAAGACACCCAGCTTGGCCTTGAACACAAAGTAATCCTACTTCACCTTCACAAGAGCTGGGATTACAGGTCTGAACTACCATGCCTGGCTTGGGTAATTTATAAAATTAATTTGCTTATTTGGAAATAGTATCACACTATGTAGCCCAGGCTGACCTAGAACTCATTCTATAACCTAGGATACCCTTGAACTTTGGTCTTCCTGTCTCAGCACCAAGAGCACCACTACACCAAATGTTAGGTATTGGTTTTTCTTTTGTTTTATTAATTTTTTAGCTACCGTTTCTCCATGTAGCCCCAGCTGATCTGTAGCTCATTACGTATCCCAGGCTGGCATCGTGGCAGTCTTCTTGCCTCTTCTACCCCAGTGCCCAGGGCTGGGATTACAGGTATGTGATACCTTTTGTAGCTTTTTGGTATTTTTTTTTTTTGTTTTTTCTAATGTGGATGAGTGTTTTGCTTGCAGTATGTCTGTGCACTGTATGCGCTACTGGTGCCTTTGGAGGCCAGAAGAGGGTGTTGATCAGAGACTGAAGTTCTAGACAGTTGTAAGCTGCTGTGTAGGTGCAGGGACTTGAACCTCTAGAGGAATGAGTCCTCTGGAAGAGTAGCTGGCTGGTTCTCCTAACTACTAAGCCATCTATCTCTCCAGCCCTGGAATAATTTACTTTTTTAGATAGAGTCTTAATACATTGTCCAAACTGACCTCCAGTTTGTAGGTTTAAAGTCTTTATCCCTCAAGCTCCTAGGACAAGCATGTGCTACCACACATAGCTATAAATGACTTCTTTTTTTTTTTTTTCTTTTGAAACAGGTTTTTATGCTGTAGCCTAGGCTGGCCTCAAACTGTCAGCAACCTTCATGCATCAGCCACCTGAGTGCTGGGATAGCCCCATCCTCCTTGACAGTATTACTCTGAAGAGACAAAACCACATTCCCCATGAAATAGGGACAGAGAACTGTAAAGAGAATTATTTAAATTGAAGACAGAGGAGTAATAGAATGGGCCAGCAGGGATGAAGTGAGCAGAGCAAATGTCTCTGTAGAGACGATGAAGAAGATTGACTCTGTGACGCCTAAGAAAAGCTTCACACGCCGGCGGTGGTGGCGCACGCCTTTAATCCCAGCTCTTGGGAGGCAGAGGCAGTCGGATTTCTGAGTTCAAGGCCAGCCTGGTCTACAGAGTGAGTTCCAGGACAGCCAGGGCTACACAGAGAAACCCTGTCTTGAAAAACCAAAAAAAAAAGAAAGAAAGAAAGAAAGAAAAGCTTCACCCACTTTCTCAAGATGCAGAGGCACATTTGACATTGGCCATTGAATCCGATAGTTTTTGTGGGACCTTAAAATCTTCACAAAATTACAGGAATGTATTGTGGCTTTTCTAAGTTGAAAAGACATCTTTTGTTTCTAGAAAATTAACAGCCGGGCGATGGTGGCGCACCACAAGTTCCATGACACTCAGTTCACAGAGTTCTAGAATATATAAATGATTTGTCATTGGCTAATAATGACAAAATAAGATCTTAGTTTATATACTTATTTGGATTGTTTGTTTAGTTGGTTTGTTTTTTTTGTTTGGTTGTTTTTATGTGTTTTGGTTTTTTGAGACTGTGTTTTTTTGTGTAGCCCTGGCTGGCTGTCCTGGAACTTTTTTTTTTTTTTTTTTTTGGTTTTTTGAGACAGGGTTTCTCTGTATAGCCCTGGCTGTCCTGGAACTCACTCTGTAGACCAGGCAAGCAATCCACCTGCCTCTGCCTCCCAAGAGCTGGGATTAAAGCCGTGTGCCACCACTGCCTGGCTGTCCTGAAACTCTTAACTGTTGACCAAGTTGACCTCCATCTCAGAGACTCTGCCTCTGTCTCTCAAGTTCTGGGATTAAAGGTATTTACTTAATACATTTAAAAGCAATCATTAGAACTGAAAACAAGAATTCATTAAAATCACTAAAGGAAATAAAGACAGTTGTAGAAAAAAAGCAAAAAAAAATTAAATCTATGACAGAGTCCTATGTCATAGGATGGCTAAACTCATCAGGTATCACAATCAAAACCGCCAGCCTTTTGCTAATGCTGAAGCCTGGGCCTAACTTGCTTTCTTATACTGATCAGACCTCATAGTTGAAGGCTGAGTGCTTCCTTCCGGAAGTTTTACTGGGCCACTGGCAGCCCTTGTAGTGTATGCCACATGCACTTGCCAAGGTGTTGATCTGAGTCAAGATGAAGTCTTTACTCAATCTCTTTTTGGGATGAGGATTATTGTTAGTTTTTCAGCAGGCACAGGCACAAGGTATAAAATACAAATTTCCTGTAGTGACAAGTTTTAAATTGGTCAATTTATTGGCTTTTGCCTCCAGCGAGATCATAGCTACAGGTGCCTTCACACCCCCGCATCTTCTAGGTTTGAAGGCTCTTCGGGGTTTTTTGTTTTATTTTCCCCCTTGATTTTTTTTTTTTAAAGTTCTGTGTATGGTTGTTTTGACCATATATTTGTGCAGCACCCGTGGAGGCCAGAAGGTGTTAGAGCCCTTGGAACTAATCATCATGTGGGTACTGCGAATTAAACCCAGGTTCTGTGGAAGAGCAGCCTGTGCTCTTGACTACTGAGCTATCTGTCCAGCTCCAGAATTGAAGGATTTAGGGCGTCTGCTGCACCGAGAATAGCTGGTGCAGGAGTTGAATCTAGAGTCCAAGCGGGGTTGTCCATAAACCACAGGGCTCATACACCCAGATATGGGGTACAAAAAGAGTAGGAACTTGCTGGATTTGTTGGAGGACAGAAATTGAGACCTGACTCCAAGAATTTGGTACAGTGGTTAACAGGGATTGAGGCCGAGTGTCTGCCACCCAGTCTGTTGGGCAGGCGGGCCAGCGCACAGCGACCAGAGGGGTTAAGGCACCGAGTCCCACCCCCGTCCAGGATTGGCGGGTTCCGGGGGCGTGGCCGGAGGGCGGGCCCGCGTTTGCCGCAGCCGCTGGTGGGCGGGCCGGGCGCGGGGCGGGAGGGGCCAAGAGCAGAGCCCGGCCGCGCCGCGCGCCCTGTGGGGCGGGCTTCGGGCTGCGCCAGAGAGCGGGACAGCTAGCGCCGGTGTCTGAGCCTCTGCGCCGGACTCTGAGGCAGTGAGTAAGTGATACAGGCCTGCCGGGGTGCCCCTCCAGGTTCTCCCTCCGGTCACCATGTCTGCTGCATCGCTTGCTGCTTCTGGCCAGTGGGAAGCTGGGGAGGGGGCGCGTCCCGCTGCTAGGGTACCGGGAGCTGGGGGATGAGGCCGATGATGTCATGGACGCTTCAACCGGCGGGGGTGGGGGGTGGCGGCCGGAGGGGGTGCGGCCCGGATTATGTCACCTCTTCTCTCTGCACCCCGCCCCCCCCGGGGCCACGCGCGTTGGTGGAAAACCGAGGAAGGTATGGGTGGAATTTCTCCAACCGCAGAGACCTCTGTGGCACCTTTGCAGAGAATTTGTGGCTGGGGTCTATGTGCTATGGCGACCTTCCCCCCCCCACACACACACACATGCACAGCTGAGGCAGGCTCCTGTGTGAGCGGGTGGGTGGGGGTGTGCTGTCGGTACCTTCTGATGAAGCCAGTGCTTCATCAGAGCCAGGATCTAGGGGATGGGCCTCTTCCCCTGCAGGTGCCCACGTTTCCATGGGAAGATGAATCCCCCCTCACACATCCCAACCAAGAAGTTCTGCTCCCTGAATCCCTTCCCTTAATCCTTCCTGGAAGCTTTTCCTTTTTCTATGTCTGAATTCATTTCCTATTTACATTGCTCATAACCAACATTCCCACAAGCATTTTCTCGATGCCAGGGTTCAGAGACCCCTAAAGACATCTTTTGTGCCCTGGGAAGCCTCACAGTGAAATCTCCCCGGGGCATCCTGAGCTAAGTGCTCCAAGACCCCTCGGGTATCAAGGATGCTATGCTGAGGAGTATTTGGACTAGTTCCAGAAGAATATAGGCTGGGCAGAGAGCTGAGACGAGGTCATGTGTAGAGTGAAGAGCTGCTTTCAGGAGAAATATAGGATGGATATCAAGAAAGGCCTTAGAGACTCTGCTACAAGCTCTACTTGGTTGTGGGTGCCAAAAAGAATACCAGGCATTTTACACACAATCCGTTTTCTTCTTAAAATCGCTGTAAGGAAGGTGTGAGAATCTAGGTGGAACAGTCTGCATGAGGTTCCATAGCTGAGCTGTGATTTACACCTGGAGCTGATGCTGCAAGAATTCTAAGGCACTTGACCGGCTCATGGAAGGGTTTAGCCAGAGTCCATTTGGCCCCTTTGACTACCAGTATTGTAATGTCACAGGCACTGAAGGTTGACAGAACAGAAATAGAGGCAGGCTCAGGCAACAGGCTATCCTCGAGGAGTGATGCTGTTCAATTGCAGATCACACTGTTACTTAGGCCAGTCCACGAGCTTGTCCTACAGAGGGAGCTCGGCCCTTCCTCTCCCTTCAGTTCCTACTTGCCAGGGAAATTTATTCCACTCCTTCTCCTTCCAACTCTACCAGGGTTTTGAGGAAAGAATTTACAGGAGCCTAAGGTTGGAAGAGGCGGGTGGGCAGGGGGCTGTTATATGACAGGTTAGAACTATGGCAAGGAACTCTATGGGGATTGCCTGTGGGTTGACTACAAGGCCATCCTCATTTAGTGCCTGAGAAGGGAGGCTCAGGACAATGTCTAGGACCCTAACAATCTGAGAAGGAGCCACTGCAGAGGAAGAGTGAAGCAGAATGAGATATGACCACCTCCGAGCTCTGATCCTCGTTCCTTGGAGCTCAGAAAGGGAGTGCACTTTGTAGTTTATATAGATCTTCCCAAACAGTCATCATGTTCCCCCATCACTCAGAGTCAACATGTTCACTCCTGGAGTTTGTTCCTCCCACCACAGCCTCTGGTGCAGCTCTCTTCCTCGTGAACTGCCTTGTCTCATTGGTGGTGCCCGCCTTCAGTGTTTCTAATTTTTAATTCCTATCAAAATGTTGTTTGTTTTTTTGGTGAAATGTATGTGTGTGCACATAGAGAGGAATCATGGGTGTCCTGCTCTGTCTCTCTCTGCATCATTCCCTTGAGAGTCTCTCACTGAACCTGGAGCTAGGCTGGCAGCAAGCAAACCTCCGAGATCCTCCAGCCTCTGCCCTCCACAGCACTGTGGTTACAGGCACTAGCAGAACTGACTTTTTAGGTGGCTTCTGGGGATTCAGACTCAGGTAATCATGCTCATGCAGCAGGCAGTCTTACTGAGCCATCTCCCCAGCCTGTTGATGAATTATTATATTTTCCTCTGTTTGTTTTTGGAGACACAGTCTCATGCAGCCTAGACTGGACTCCAACCCAGTATACATTCAAGGCGGGCCTTGAACTCTTGATCTGACTTTGCCTTCATGCCACCACATCCAGCTTTCAGGGTTACTTTTAAAATAAAAAGAAAAGTCTTTGATTCCAAACTTTGTTCAGCGAAGGCCTCCTCTGTCCTCTTTTAACAGAGAGCTCTCTGCCTCTTCTCAGCACCTTGCCATCCCTTTGCTCTGTCTGCTTTTGTTTTACACAGCTTTTCTGAAACCATTTTGACGTAGACATCAATGATGTTCTGAGCGGCTAAATCTAGGCCACACTCTTCAACTCCAGTTTTGCTTTCTGGAATATTTCTTCAACACTGGACACTATCCTTGTGTCCTTTCCCTTCCTTCCTTCCTTCTTCCCTTCTTTCCTTCTTTCTCTCCCCTCCTCATTTTGCTTCGTTTCTTTGGTTTTTGAGTTGGAATCTCACTTGGCTCTCATCGTTGCTCAGGCAATCCCCCTCAGTGGCTCAGGCTGCTGCTGCTCCTGCTGCCTGCCTGTCCTCCTTCTTGTCCTCCTCTCTTCCCTGATTTTTTTTTTTTAACTAGGGATTGAATCTAGGGTCTTGCACTTGCTAAGGAAGTAGTCAACCACTGAGCCTTTTTTATTTTGTAAAACGGGAGCTCACTAAGTTGCTCAGGATGGCCTTGAACTTGCAATCCTTTTGCTTCCAAATCCTGAGTAGTGGGGACCTTTGCCTCCAGGCTGCTTAGTGCCCCTGTTTTGGATCCCCTCCCCATTTTGGCTTTCAGGGCACAGCTTCTCTTGGACTTCTTGCTGCTCTCACACTTCCTCCCAGACTTATGGGGCTCTAACGCCCTTGTTCCATGCTAGGCCCACCCACACCACTCTCGGATGCTAACAATCAGTCTTTCCACCCTGGAAGAGGTATCTTTGGTCTTCTCCCAGGCAATCTCTGCCTGTCATGTTAATGATGTCACACCCACACCGGTGCCCTAGCCTCTTCTCATGTTCTCTCCACCTGAGCTCCAGCTGCATGAGGATCCCAGTTCTTCCTGTAACCGTGAGTTTCCCTGTTGGCTCCAAGCCTCAGGCCATTCAATCTTCACTCTGCCAGTCTCCGTATGCCCAGAGTGGAGATAACAGGAGCTAGGAGAAGGCAAAACAAATTCTGAGGGCACAGAATGCAAAGAGGCCTCCCCTTGGGGCAGTACACCTGTGTATCCTTGCACTTAGATGTTTCCCTAGGGGCTTCTTGTGCCCAAGACTAGTGTCAGCCTATATGAGGGCACAGAATGGCCAAAAGGAGGAGGGTGACAACTGTGCTGTTCTTCACACCTATGGGGATGTGCACTGAATGGATTTCTACAATAGCAATGACCAGCTTGCTAGTGAACTTACCACTACCTAGAGCCAGATGTAGTGTGGCCAGAAGAAATTGAAAGGTATGTGTGTTGGCAGCCTCCCGGGTTTGGGGTCTGACAGGAAGGACACAACATTAGAATAAGGCATATCAGTAGAAGTTTGCAGAGCATTCGAGGGAATGGACCCAACTTTAATAGGGAAGAAAGGTGCCCTGCTTGGTTTCTGAGGCTTACAGGCCTGAAGAGCACTCTTCTTTCATAACGGGTACACATTTAAGCACTTAGAGCTTCTAGCCAGTGGCAGAGACTTGTCTGGTGTCCCTGCCTGCCTGTATTATACAGATCTCTAGGACCGGTGTTCCAAGGAGTTGACTTGAGACAAAAGAACCAGGAAGCAAATTAGGCCTCTTTGAGCACGAGTAATATGAGGCCTTGCTCCCCCTTCTGTGGGACAGCCTTCAAAGCACACCCAACAGAATTGGCTCAACGGACTTCATGGTTACCTGAACGAGGTCAAGGTCCAAAGGGGCGTGTGTATGTGGAGAAACATAATCCAAGAACACTTCTAATCCAAGAACTCTTCCTGGTGGTACTGCATTCTTAGCAGGGTTCAGCAGGCATGGCATCCTCAGGGGTCATCACTGGTTGCACAAGCCCCGCCCCTCCTTCACCCACCTGTGGGAAAAGCCAGGAGGTAGGAGTTGGCTCCCCGTGTTCTAGTGCTGCTGCGGCCCTGCCCCAGCCTCTGCCAGTTTTGAGACTGCTGCAAAGTACTGATCTCAGAGAGTGGGGCACTCTGGGGCCAGGCTCCCAGGAGGCCAAGTTAGGAAAACCTCTGGAAAGGCTCTCTTGTCACCTGCTGCAGCCATAGCCCGGTGCGTCGGTCTGCAGAACCATGGCTGCTCCCACCTGCGACCTTGGCGCAGGCCGCAGCGGCAGCTCCGCCCACCCGACTCCAAGCCCCGGGTTCTTCCCTTCGCTTGCTGCCTCCGGGCGCCTGGCGCGCGGCAGCATGGTTTTTTAATTCCTCCCATTTCACAGAGGAGAAAACTGTAGTACGGGATGGCTTGGTCGGCTAGTCCAAAGTCACGCAGCTGTTTCCGGCCGAGCCCGGACTTCGAGAGAGAGCCATATGGCCCCTGCAGACCTGGCCTTGGAGGGTCCCAAGCTTGAGGACCCGCCGGCCCCCCACCTCTTTGGAAAGGTAAGAAGAGAAGTCTACCCTGTAGTTGGCTTTCACCTTGATCGTTTACCACCTTGGTTCAGGGTGCTGGGAAAGACCCGTGCTGTCAGCTTTTTTTGTGTAGGGTTATTGTGTCTCTCCTTTAACCTCTGAGGTCCCCTATTGGATTCAAGCACTGCTTTTCTCAACCAGTCCAATCTCCCCAGCCCACGAAGCTGAAATATAGGAGTCATGACCCAGGGTAAATGTAATGAAAACTAAATTCCGGGAGTTGCAGCACAGTCAAGAGGATCACTGGATCTGGGAGGCTCATGGGTGGGGTGGGGTTAAGGAGTGAGCCCAGCTGAGAGGGTCTGTGCAACTTCATCTTGGAGGCCTGGTAACTCTGGTGTCCATTGTAAGGAACACAGAGAGTCAGAGTGGGGCCCCGGTTGACTTGCTTGGGGGTGGAGGTGAGATGGCGTCTCACCTCTCTACCTTCTCACTTGTGCCCACAGTGCCCTTCTGGCTTAATCATGGCGAAGCTGGAGACATTACCTGTGCGCGCTGATCCAGGGAGGGATCCTCTCCTGGCCTTTGCCCCCCGGCCTTCTGAACTTGGACCCCCAGATCCCCGCCTGACTATGGGCAGTGTGGGTAGTGGGGTGACCCATGCTCAGGAGTTTCCTATGAAAAGCGTGGGCACTCGAACAGGGGGTGGGGGCAGCCAGGGCAGTTTCCCTGGTCCAAGAAGCAGTGGTAGCGGGGCCAGCAGGGAGAGACCTGGCCGCTACCCATCAGAGGACAAGGTTCTCGCCAACTCTCTCTACCTCAATGGCGAGCTGCGGGGCAGTGACCACACAGATGTCTGTGGTAATGTGGTGGGCAGCAGTGGGGGCAGCAGCAGCAGTGGGGGCAGCGACAAGGCTCCACCCCAGTATCGTGAACCCAATCACCCACCCAAGCTCCTGACCACCTCTGGCAAGCTAGACCAGGTTAGTCCCCAGGACCAGGAGAGCTTCATAGCCTTGGTTAGGGTGGGAGGTAACCAAGAAGGTAGGTTAAGGTGGGAGGTCTTAGCGGGAATCATGGGAGACAGGATGAGAACCATCATGGGGAGCAATGGAGTGTAACCCTGGAGCTAAGTCTCACTTGTGGATCCTAGACAGAGATGGCTTGTGAGAGACTTGATGTGGAGTCCCAAATGGGGAGATCTAACAGAGGGCAGGACAAGGGTTCTTGAACGAGTCTTGGGCATAGGAAAGGGGAGGGGCCAAGGATAAGATCTCAATCTGATGCCTCTTCCCTGTTTCCTTTGGTGCAGTGCTCAGAGCCACTAGTTCGGCCATCAGCCTTCAAGCCTGTTGTACCCAAGAACTTCCATTCCATGCAGAACTTGTGTCCTCCACAGACCAATGGGACCCCTGAGGGACGACAGGGCCCTGCGGGCCTCAAAGGCGGACTGGACAAGTCTCGGACCATGACCCCAGCTGGTGGGAGTGGGGGTGGCCTCTCAGACTCGGGCCGGAACTCACTCACAAGCTTGCCCACCTATAGCTCCAGCTATAGCCAGCATCTGGCACCCCTCAGTGCTTCTACCAGCCATATCAATCGTATTGGCACTGCTGGCTATAGTAGTGGCAGCAGCGGTGGGGGGTCAGGCTACCAGGATCTGGGGACCTCTGACAGTGGGCGGGCTTCCAGTAAGAGTGGGTCGTCATCATCCATGGGGCGGTCAGGCCACTTGGGATCTGGGGAGGGCGGAAATGGGGGCCTGCCATTTGCAGCCTGTTCACCACCCTCGCCCAGTGCGCTGATCCAGGAGCTGGAGGAGCGGCTGTGGGAGAAGGAGCAGGAGGTGGCAGCTCTGCGGCGCAGCCTGGAACAGAGTGAGGCAGCAGTGGCCCAGGTGTTGGAGGAGCGGCAGAAGGCATGGGAGCGGGAGCTAGCTGAGCTCCGGCAGGGCTGCAGTGGAAAGCTGCAGCAGGTGGCCCGCCGTGCCCAGCGTGCCCAGCAGGGTCTACAGCTGCAGGTGCTGCGGCTACAGCAGGACAAGAAACAGCTGCAGGAGGAGGCAGCCCAGCTGATAAGGCAGCGGGAAGAGCTAGAGGACAAGGTGGCCGCCTGCCAGAAGGAGCAGGCCGACTTCCTGCCCCGGATGGAGGAAACTAAGTGGGAGGTGCGGGCTGGGGGGCTTAGACTTTCCCTCTCTGGCCCCCTTTCATCTTTTCTTCCTCTGGAGACCCCGGAGCAGAAACTTACTACTGTGTAGGGCGAGGTGGGAGTGGGGAATATGAAAGGAGTGGGACCAGTTCAGTGACTGAGGCTGCCCTGGGGCTGTAGAGATGAGTCTGGCAGGGAGCCCCCTGTGGGGCTGAGCCTGAGTCCCGGTGCTTAGTGCCTTTGGAGCTAGATCTGGGAGCTGGGTTGTGAGGAGCCTCTACTACCCTGGCTCTGCATTTACCCCGGCTTTTGCTTCCACCTGCCCCTGTCCAGGTGTGCCAGAAGGCCGGTGAGATTTCCCTCCTGAAGCAACAACTGAAAGACTCACAGGCTGATGTGTCGCAGAAGTTGAGTGAGATCGTGGGACTGCGCTCACAGCTTCGGGAGGGTAGAGCCTCGCTCCGGGAGAAGGAGGAACAGCTGCTCAGCTTGAGGGACTCCTTCGGCAGCAAACAGGCCAGCCTGGAGCTGAGTGAAGGCGAGCTGCCCCCTGCCTGCCTCAAGTCTGCACTGACCCCTGTGGACCTGGGCGAGCCACAGGAGGCACTGGCCTCCTGTGAGAGTGACGAGGCCAAGATGCGCCGGCAGGCTGGGGTGGCGGCTGCTGCCTCCCTGGTTTCTGTTGATGGGGAGGTGGATGCTGGGGGAGAGGGTGGGACACGGGCCCTACGCAGGGAGGTGGGAAGACTGCAGGCTGAGCTGGCTGCTGAGCGGCGTGCCCGTGAGCGCCAGGGTGCCAGCTTTGCAGAGGAGCGCCGGGTGTGGTTGGAGGAGAAGGAGAAGGTCATTGAGTACCAGAAGCAGCTCCAGCTGAGTTACGTGGAGATGTACCAGCGAAACCAGCAGCTGGAGCGGCGACTTCGGGAGCGTGGGTCAGCAGGGGGGTCTAGCACGCCTACCCCCCAGCATGGAGAGGAGAAGAAAGCCTGGACCCCCTCTCGCCTGGAGCGCATCGAGTCTACAGAAATCTGATTCTCTATCTGCGTGCACAACCTTCTGACAAGTGCCTTGTCTGAAGGTCGGAGTCACCAGTGTTCCCTTCCATTCATCTCCCTTCCCCACGTGTGCTGCACATCCCCAGACCAAAGAGGTTCTCGAAGCAGCTGTGACCAGCCCCCTTGTCCCCCAGTCCATGCAGCTCCAGCACTGCCTTTGTGGGTAACCACTCCAGACCCTCCTGCCAGGAGAGCATGGGGGAGGGCAGAGTGCAATGGGGTGAGGTCCCGGGCGCAGGGAGCATGCTCCCTTTCTGGGAAAGTCTTGTTGGAGATGGAGGCAGCAGGCTTGCATTGCCAGGGAGTGCCCCAGCCCCTTTCCCTTCTTGGGCTGCTGCCGCCACCACCTTGTGTCCAGTGCTACTGTCTGTGCCCTCCTTTTAGGCCACACAGCCTGAGGGAGCCTGTATGGGTCTGCCACTGTTGACAGACCCTAGGCTCCTAGTCTCTCTCCTTCATGTGCTGTTCTCCTTCCCCAGGCAGATTGGCGGGGGAAGTGGGAACAGATGGCCTGCCTGTGGTTAAGAGGGCTACCTGCCCAACCCCTCCCCCACCAAGGTATCTTGGGCTCGAGCCTCAGAGCCTGGACTAGTCCTGAGCATGTGTCCCTCTGTGTATTTTGAGGGAGGGGAGAGCTGAGGCTGGAAGCTCAGTGCCCAGGGAAGATCTGCCTTCCTGTCCTTGGGAAGGGTCACCTAGAGGCTTCTCAGCCCCACCCTCACCCTCTGGCCAGGATCCTACAAGGCTACATCCCCTGCTGCTTGGTTGACCCCCCAAACCCAGGGTCACTGCTCAGCTCTGATTATAGCTATACCTGCCTCTTAGGTATTGTGTTTGCCCCGTTTCTGAGGTCAGATGGATGTCTGATGGCTTCCAGTGTTTCCCCTCACTCTCTCCCCTCGGTCTCCTGTCATGCTCACATCTTCCCAGGCTGCCTTTTCTTCCAAGTCTCACCTTTTCTCCCAGCAGAAAGCTCTGCTTGGCTTTTGGTGCACTGCTCACTCCCAGCTCCACTGGCCCAAGTCTGAGCCTGGGGCCCTTGTTTTGAGGAGCCAGTCAGAGTTGGATGTGACTGCCCTGGAAGAACAAGGCTAGCTAGCGTGTGTGTGTGTGTGTGTGTGTGTGTGTGTGTGTGTGTGTACTACTGACCCTTGGGTTGCTTGCCAGACTCTTGAGTTGGCCCATTTGTCTGGGCAGGGTTGGCTGGTATGGTCATCAGTATGGGTTGTGACAGTCAATGTCACTTCCTTCTCTAGATCTCTCAGATTCTATCTCCCCAAGACAGGCAGGGAAATTCTAATTTCTCTTTTAAGAAAGTAAATTTCCAATTCACCAGCAATAACGATCAGAGGAGACTTGGCCCTCAGTCCTTGTATTTCTCTTTTTCACTCTCTTTTCCACCCCAAGATGGAAACTTGGGGACAGGATCTAGAGGGTTGGTAACTACTGTGAGCAAGTCCCCCCAAGTCCTGACCAGCCTCCTCCCATGACTGGTGACTGTTTAACAAGCTGTGCACCCCCCACAAAAATAGGAGTGCTCTGTTTATAGCCTCCCCCTCTCTGCACAGCTCCTCCTGGGTGGTCCTCAACAGGTTTTTGACCTTGATTGGAGGCTACTCTGGCAACCACTGCCCACTCCTCTAATCCCTCACTATACCTGATCCAGACCCTAAGCCTGGTCCATGGGGACTGGGAAAAGGCATTAATACAGAACAAAAGAGATGGGGGGAGAGAAAAATATGAACAGCTTTGGAATGTCCAACCACAAAATAAATTATATATAAATATATAAATATATAAATATATATATCTACCATATGTGATAGAAAGACTTTTCATTTTTCTTTTCCCAAAGAAATAAAATGGAGAAAGCTTCTTGGATGGCAATTCTGTGGCCAGCTTGTATCTTTGCAAGTATGGGAGATAAAGTGGGGGGGGGGTAGGACAAAGCTGGAACAGATATTTCTCCAGAAGAGGCATGAGACCAGAGTTACTTATTGTGCTACGCAAGGAGATTGGCTCAAAGCCTAAGTCTTCCATGTTTGTCCAGGAGTGTGGTTCCACCTTTCCTACCAAAGGGGGTGTTCTCTCTTCAGTTCAGGCTCTTAGCAGTGTTACCAGCTGACTCTAGCTCAGGAGCTGTATGCTAGGCTGCTATCCAGAAGGCAGGTAATATGGAGAGCTAGGCACAGCCTGCAGTCACTTGAACACTTCAGTGATTAGCATGGAATCACAGAATGGGCTTTCAATTAATGACAAAAGACCCAAGTATGATGTAAAATGGTGAACTGTCCTTTACAGAATTGTCTGCAGTCCTCCCTGCAAAACCTCACAGTAACAACAACAATGGAGTACTCTGTAGGCATCACATCTAACCGCTTTTAAAAAGTGGTTTATTTTCCCTTCACTCGACAAGTCTAGTAATAGGTATCATGGCTATTGGCTCTCTGTGGATCTAAAGCAGTGGTTCTCGATGTGTGCGGTTTGACCCCTTTGGGGTCAAACGACCTTTTCACAGGGGTTGCATATTGGATATCCTGCTATCATATATTTGCATTATGATTCCTAACAGTGACAAAATTACAGTTATGAAGTAGCAATGAAAATAATTTTATTTTCACCACAACATGAGGTATTAAAGGGTCACAGCATTAGGAAGGTTGAGAACCACTGAGCTAGAGTCTAGAGTTTTCATCCTCCCACTCATCCACCCAACCTGTCTCCTCTTTGCCACAGAGAATCCCAGCTCTTTGATAAGATTGATTTGCACCATTTCATCATAATATTGGAAGTTTTTCTGAGGCTGGGTGTGGTAGCATATACCTTTAATCCCAGCACTCAGGAGGCAGAGATAGACAGATCTCTGAGTTGGAGGCCAGCTTGGTCTACATAGTGAGTTCCAGAACATCTAGGGCTACTCAGTGAGACACTATCTCAAACAAACAAAACAAATTAAACCGATAAAAATACAGATACTTTAAAAAAAGAAAAAAAAGTTTTTCTGGGGGTTGGAAAAATGGCTCAATCAATAAAGTATCTGCCATACGGGTATATAAACCTGAGTTTGTATCCCAGCATCAATATAAGAACAGGCCCTGAGGTCCAGTCTGTCTGTAACCCCAGAACAGGAGCCACTAAGTGGATTCCTGGAGTTCATTAACCACCCAATCAGAATCTGTGAGTTCTAGTTTCAGTGATAGACACTGTCTCAAAAAGTAAGGTGGAGAGTGACTGAGGCAGTTGCCTGATGGTGACCACTGGCCTCCATATGCACAAACCAAGAGTCCTAGAAGCATGTGATAACTCCTCCTTGCCAGTCCTGTTGGCTAGAGGTGGGCTACAAGCTCCTCCCACTTCATGGGAGACTAGGGAACAGCATTTTGCAAAGAGAAACTGGACTGTCATGGCTGCCTAGGAGCAATCAAAGTTTATCCCCTGCGAGTGGGATTTTTCACTCTGGGTTTATGAGCAGGCTGTAAGCAGGTAAGACATCCCCAGCCAGTGTAAGCCATGTTACCAACGGTCTATGGGGCACAAATGTTCATACCCAGGCAGACTGCCTTACATAGAACTCAAAAGCTGGAAACTGGTCTCAAATCTCTTTGCCACAACCTCTTATATAGCCGGTCTCTCTCTCCCCTCTGCCCTACCCCCAGCCCCAGTGCTTTGGAGAGAGTATGATGCCTCTCTCAGTTCTCCTTCACAGCTTCTCAAACAGATGGCACTGACAAGGCTGAAGATTGAACAGACACCCACAGGCCTGGGACCAGGCATTGCTACTACATAGGACTTGGTAGAATCTTTCTTGCCTTGATAGCCAAACCAGCCAGGTGTGAGGCCCTCCTAAGAGAGGTAGAAAACAAACCCTGACCTACCCGCCTTCAGCACCAGCTCCATTTTCTCTCTCTCTCTCTCTCTCTCTCTCTCTCTAAGACAAAGTTTCTTTTCTTTTCTTTTTTCTGGTTTTTCGAGACAGGGTTTCTCTGTGTAGCTCTGGCTGTCCTGGCACTCACTCTGTAGACCAGGCTAGCCTCAAACTCAGAAATCCTCCCGCCTCTGCCTCCCAAGTGCTGGGATTAAAGGCGTGCGCCACCACCGCCCGGCAAGACAAAGTTTCTTTATATAGCCATGGTTGTTCTGGAACTATGTCGATCAGGCTGGCATCCAGTTCATAAAGACTTACCTGCCTCTCTGACTCTTTAGTCCTGGGATTAAAGACGTGCATCACTCTGCTCGGCTCCTTGCATCCATTTTTCATCTATCCATTGCTAGTTCCTCTTTTGAAAGCATTTCCACTATTAGAAATGCATCATTATCCTCTTTGTATAGATGACAAACTAGGCTTGAAAAGTTTGCGTGACTTCTCCAGTCATAAAACCCAGATGGCAATCCTAGGATTCGAACCTGTGCCAATTACTTCTGCTCAATTACTTTCAAACAGATCCTTCTACGATAATATATATATATATATATATATATATTTTTTTTTTTTTTTTTTATTTTTTTTTTTCCCTACATGTTCTAAGCTACCTCTTGAAGTCAAAAGCTGGAAAACATTCATGGAAAACGCTGACTGTAGTCTTTTGAGCCTCGGCGGCTCCCGTACCAACGCAAGCGGAAGGAGAGGGCCGCTGGCCGGAAGTGGGTTGTGGAGCGGTTGATGCTGGAGGACTGTGTGTATTGACTTACCTGGTGCGGCCCGGGACTGGAGTTAGGGCGCTACTTTCGTGGGCTTCAGGTGAGTTGGCGGCCGGGGAGGCTCGGCTTGCTGCCTGCACTCTGGCCCCGTCGGGCCCGGGCCGCGCGCTCCGCCATCCTGGTTATCCCGAGCCTGCTGCTCCGAGGCGGTGCTTCCCAGCCGGCTACCCTCGCGCCCATCCGAGCGCCTCTCAGCATCTAGGGTCACCTTATCACACCGGACTGCTGTGAGAGTGGGCAAAAGACTTCTTCGAACGGTGCTTTTAACTCCCTGTGAAGTGGAGATCGTGTCTGTACGTATCTCACAGGGCTGTTGTGAGAACAGTCTATCCGGTTCCTTTTTACATTCTAGTGTGCACGTGAAGCCCTTGCAACGCGACTTAGCGGGTCTTGGGCGGGGCCTGAGGGTCTGTTTCTGACCAGCGTCTCGCCAGCACTTTGAGCAGCGTTTGGTTTAGGGCTTAGGACGGGGTGAGGCAATAGGACATATACCTTTTCTTCATTTTAAGCAGTTTCTGGCTGTCCAGCTCGGGTCAGTGGTGTTTCTCCCTTCTCTTTCTCTCTCCAGGGATAGGAAATGATTGCTCCTTTTCTGTTATGATCATAACATCTCTTTGCACTGACTCAGGAACCTTGGACAGGAGCCTTTATACTAGATACGTTCGAGTCTTCTCAGGGGCTTCTTTGCTCACTCAGCGTAGGCATCTGGGCATTGCTTCGTCCTGTGGAGCTCATATCTAGGCACGCTAACGTCAAAGGGAACTGGTATTTTGTGCTCGTGTTTTCTGCACTTTGCCCACACTGTGAGTACTCAGAGCAGTGCCTTTCTAGAACTAGGTTCTGAGGCTTACTGCCCTCAGTTGCTTCAGGCTAGCCCTAAGGGATTTAGTCCTGCTTGGTGGATGAAACTAAAATCTGAAGACTACTGTTTGTTTCATTCAGCTGAGAATTGTGTGGGTCTGATGTGCCTGTGTGTCTTCCTCATTCATTGTTTTTCCCCCCCTTTTTGGTCCCCAACGGAGCCTTGGTATTTATCATGTAAGTAAGTCAATTTTTTCCTTTATTTTTATTGTATGTATATAGGCAGTTTGCATTTATGCATGTCTGCACTATTTGTATGCAGTGCTGGAGGAGGCCGGAAGAGGGCGGTGGATCTTCTAGGACTTGAATTAAAGTTGATTGTGAGCCACAGTGTGGGCATTGGGAATCAAACCCTGATCCTCTGGAAGAGCAGCCAGTATTCTTAAACAGTGAACAGTCTCTCCAGCCAGTAAGTCAACTTTTTTTTCTTTGCTTTTTGTTTTTTGTTCTCTGTGTAGCTCTAGCTGTCCTGGATGTTGCCCTGTAGACCAGACTGGCCTTGAACTCACAGACACCCTGCCTCCCAAGTGCTGGGGTTAAAGACTAGCTCTGCCGCTACCACCTCCACCACTCCTACCACCTGGGCTTCATAAGACAACTTAAGTATAAAAGAATTCTGGCCAGCCATGGTAGTGAACTCTCCCCCCATTCCCCATTACCCCAAGACAGGGTTTCTCAATGTAACCGGTACTGGCTGTCCTGGTCTTCTCATTGTAACTAGCACTGGCTGTCCTGGACTCAGACTCATGAGATCCTACTGCCTTTCCCTACTGAGTACTGGACTAAAGGCATGACTTTGGCTGGCTGGTGGTGCATTAAAAAAAAAAAAAGATTTATATATTTTATGTATATGAATATACTTGTAGCTGTCTTCAGATACACCAGAAGAGGGCATTGGATTCCATTATAGAGTGTTGTGAGCCACCATGTGGTTGCTGGAACCTGAAGAGTAGTCAGTGCTCTTAACTGCTGAGCCATCTCTCCAGTCTCAGTGTGTGTTTTTAATGCCACCATTCAGGAGGTAAAGGAGGTACATCTCTTTTAGTTTGAGGCCAGATAGGGGTATAGTAAGACCCTGAACTCTCCCAACCCCTCTAAAAAAGGGAATTCTGAAGTTTCTTACATTAAAACTTTACAAATTGGAAAAAAAAAAACAGGTTAAAAAGAAAAAAACCCAAGTGTTTGGTTGCATTTGATGGGAACTATTGTTGAGAAATTTCTCTCATGACTGTGTAGGTGTTTACATTTCTCTCCACCTGCTTGCGTTTTCTAAAGTGGAGGATGGGCATGGTGACATAGGTCTAATCTTAGCACACAATTCAAGGCCTGTCTCTATGACTAGTGTTAAGTTCTCCAACCTAGGACAAATGGCTAACTGAGGTGCCTGTCTAACATTTCAAATGGCCATCATGTTCTACCAGCAGCTCCCATTACAGAGTCATCCTGGCTGGCAGACTCCCCCTTCTACACTAACCTCTCCAACCCACAGACTGAGTTTCCCTTCTTCTGGCTTCTCTGATTTCTACATAATCTCAGCCATTTTGACTACCAGCCCTTTGACTCCTTTGCCTCTTGGTTCCCATTCTCCTGGCCTCTTGGCTTCTGGCTCTCTCCTTCCCCTCTCCCACATGGCCCAGTTTAGTCTATTGGCCATGTTCCTTCTGAGCTCTTCCAGATACCCCTGGCTCTTCTCTCCCTCATAGTTACAATAGAACTCCTCAGCTATACCTAGGGACTGTTATGTCCTCAGTTTTTCCCATGCAGCTAATGTACTTTGAGGTCCTATCTTTTTTTTTTTTTAAGAAAAAAAAAGAAAGAAAGAAAAAAGAAGAGGAAGGGGAAAAAAGGAAGAGGGCTGGTTTGTGCTAGGTATTATTTTGTTTTGGCTTAGTTTGTGGACACTTATTTTGACCTACACATTTCTGCACTTATGCTTAACCATCCTAGATTTCTTTGGTAGCTCTGCTCCTGTGCAGAAACAGAAGGGAAGAAACAGCCTAGTTAATGTTCTTGCTGACAGCTCAGGGCCCTTACTGTCAGTTTCTAAGCCTTTATGGCTTTAAATTTTGGTAGACTCCCAGCAAGAATCTTTAGTCAGTAGAAAAAGTTAGAGGCTAAGGTTATAGTAAGCCTAGCATGTATGAGGCCCGGAGTTTGGTTACTAACATTGCAAAAAAGAAAAAAAAAAAGACAATATGAGATTCAGTAATTGGTAATTTGTATGTACTGAGTGTATTGTGTACTAACTGATTTACAGCTATGGCTAGCTAACCTTTTTTGCCCAGTTCTAGTTTCTCTAACTTCTGAGCTATGGTTTAGAATGGCCTTGCTGAGGCAAGTATCTGGAAGGTCTCTAGCTTCTGTGATGTCACATTCTTCTGGGTGCTTGAGCAGTTCCTTTTGGGAATACTGACACTTTGAAACTGTACTGTGCTCTATCGGGGTCCATAAGAGGAGACAGAGAGTAGGATGCATTTAGAAGATTTATACCAGGCAGGGAGCTTTGTGCAGTGGCATCAGATTGATCCTTTAATAAAGGAGCCAGGAATTAATTGAACATATCATAGTGTTCTCTTTCCAGCTTTCTTGTATGTGCTCTGGGAAACCTTGAGGAAAGGAGTTAACTGTTTTCTCTATCTGACAGCACATGTCTCCTTTGCAACAGTCTTCCTCCCTATTGCCTGACTCTGCACCCTCTCTTCTGCCCCCCAGTCCATCCCCTTCCACCTCCTTTTTTTATTTTATTTTTTTTTAAAAGACAGGGAATCTTATTGTGTAGCCCTGACTAGCCAGGAGCTTCCCGTATAAATCAGGATGGACGTAAGCCCACAGAGATACCTACCTGTCTCTGCCTTCTTAGTACTAGAATTAATAGCACCATTCCACCCTCCCCAGGGTTTCTCTGTGTAGCTTTGGTTGACCTGGAACTCACTCTGTAAAACAGAAAACAGGTTGGCCTCAAACTCATGGCTGTCTTTGCCTCCCAAATGTTGGGACTAAAGGTGTGTATCACCATGCCTGGATAGGTTTGGCCTTTGTTTGTTTGTTTGTCTTGTTTTGTTATTTTTGAGACTGGGTCTCATATATCCTAGCCTGGCCTCAAACTTAGTGTATAGTTAAGGATGGTCTGCCTCTACCTCAAAAATGCTGGGATTACAGGCATACACTACCACACTTCTAGCACATGTATTTTGTAAATTTAATTTTTGTTGAAGTTGTGCCTGTTTGTGATTTAAATAGTTCAACAGCACTTATAACACTGTCAGTTTTTTCCATTTCTTCCTCCATTTTTGTTCCCCAAAGCATTTTCAATAGTCTGTTCTTTGGCATTTATTGGTTTATTTCTTTTTCTTTGAAGTTTGGTTTAGTGTTATAGCAGCATGATTAAGAGACATTTTAGAGCAGCTGCTTTCATGTAATGTTTCTATTGGTTAGGTGGGCTTGCTTGCTTGCTCTCTTCCTGCTTTTATGTAGTATTGGGGAGTGAACTCAGGGCCTCGGTGTGGTAGACAGTGAACAACTACTGAGTTACATCCATGGGTCCTTTTTATTGTTTTTGTTTTTAGACTTATTTATGTGTATGAGTATTTTTCCTAAATGAATGTATGTGCATTATGTGCTCAACTGGTGCCTGTGGAGGTTAGAAGAGGGCATTGGATCCTTTGGAACTGTAGTTATAGATGGTTGTGAGCTACCTTGAGGATACTGGGAGTTGAACCCTGGTCCTCAGAAAGAGCTGGGACCTTTGTTTTGAGGCTGGGACTAAGTTTCCCATGTAAAACTTTTTATGCCATTCCAGCTCCCTGGGTCCCTGGGTTACAGGTAGGAGCCATCATATGGCCAGTGTTGCTCACCCCTTGCCCTCCCTCTCTTTGGTTTGATTTGGAGACTTATTCCTGTTTCCTAGGCTGGTCTTCAACACCTCCCGCCCCCTCCCCACGACAGTTCTGTCTCTGTCTCTTATACATACCTGTATGTATTATGCATTCCACTGTGGATGACCAACCAGAGGACCATCACCATACCACAGTACTTTCATACTAGACTTCTGGCCTCTCCCACATCAGTATAGTTTTAGTTGATCATTATTCAAAGTTTATTGTAATAAAATCATGTAATCATTATTCACATAGGAATAGGGAGTATTAATAAGCAGGGAATAAAATTGTTTCTGGTATAACTTTTTGTCTTAATGGTATCTTATTTTTCTTTCTATATGTGTATGTGAGTGAGTGCTGTGAGAGTGTGTTTTCAAAGGCCAGGCCTTTACCTTCCTTGGAGGTACAATTATGGAGTTTCTGAGCTTAACTGACTCAGGTCCTTTGGGAAAGCAGGATGTTTACTTAATTGTAGAGCCATCTATTCAGCCTCTCTCTGTCCCTTTTTTCTTTTTTAAATTGGAAAGAAGATTTCAGTATAATCTATGTTGGCATCAAGCTCACGACCTTCCTGCTTCAGCCTCTTAGGTGCTTGGATTATACCGGTAGTGCATGTGTGGGAGGGAATCTAAGCACCATTACACCTGTAGTGTATATGTGCACACCTGGCAATAGTTATTGCTAATGTTATTATTGGCTTATTTGTCTGTCTGTCCATCCTTAGATTATCCATTAGAAGTTTGTCAGTTTTGTTATTTTGGAAAAAGTTTCTCTGTTTAATTTAGGCTAGCCTTGAACATGTGTTGATCCTCCTGCCCCAGTCTCAGAAGTATTGAGGTTAGAACTATATATAAGTAAGTGTCACCTCAACTAATTTAAAACCAACTCACCCTCCTTCCTGGGACAGGGATCTCATTACATAGCACTGGTTAGTCCAGTAGACTATGTAGACTTAGGCTGCCTTCAGATTAACATTGATCTACCTGCCTCTACCTCACCAGTACATTAAAGGCATGTGTTACCATACCCAGCATATTAACATTTTTCTTTTTTCTTTTTTTAAATTTCCTTTAGATTTATTTTATTTTACATATATAAATGTTTTGGCTACATATATGTATGTGTACCATATGCATGCCTGGTGCCTCATCATTCAGAAAAGGGTATCATCTGGACTAGAGTTGTTAGTTATGTGGGTGCTGGGAAATGAACTGCGGCCCTTTGCAAGAACAAGTGCTCTTAGCTACTGAGCCATCTCTCCAGCCCTTAAAACTGTTGTTTTGTTTGTCTGTTTGTTGATTTTTGGTTTTTTAAGACTGGATTATCCTTTAACTTACTCTGTAGACCAGCCTGGCCTTGAACTCAAAGACTGCCTCTGCCTCCTAAGTGCTGAGTTTAAAGATGTACACCATCTTTTTTAGATTTATTTCATGTGTCTACATATTTTGCCTGCATGTATGTCTGTGTACCATGTTACAGAGAGCTGAGAAAAGGACATTAGATCCTCTGGAGCTGGAATTACCTATGGAAATGCACACGGTGTAGATGCTGGGAATCAGCTTAGATCTGCATCGCTGAGCTCTCTCTTCAGTCCCTCAACCCCCGAAACTCTTTATTTTTTCCATTTCATACATCTGCCAACTTTTAGGTCTTTGGTTGTACTACTCTTTATTTTGATTGTAGAATATCCTGAAAATCCATTCTTTCGTATAGATGTCAGTTCTGGAGTCTTCTCTTTGTCCTGTATAAGTAGGGTGAATTGACTGTAGTACTGATAACTAGAATACTAGAATTTGGTAGGCAGGAGATACTCTTGAGTTGACTGGGTATTAATACTCTAGCTCCTGGCATCTGGAAAATGTGGAAGAAGTAGCTTCTTCAGCCCTTCCCTTAGGTCTGGACCTGTGCTTCCTGAATTGTGTTGCTGTCTCTGTCTCCCAGTAATGTGGCCTTTACAGGCTTTGAAATCAAGCGCCACTCAGCCCATTGGCTCTGTACCATGTGAAAGATTTCTCTTTTTCCTTATGAGAAATAGTTATTTTTAAAAAATTTAAATTTTTTTGTCATTAACACAAATTTTAATTAGGAAAAGAAAAAGACAGCATTGGTATAGAAGTAAAGACAGCATTGGTATAGAAGTAAAGACAGCATTGGTATAGAAGTAAAGACAGTATAGAAGAGGCCCTGAGACAGTCAGGGCTCTTGTCACTTCCATCTTAGAACGTGAACTGCTTATGTGTCTGTTTTCTCTTGAGGCAGATCTCATGTAGCTTCAGCCTTCTATTTACTTATTTTCTGTTTGTGGGTGTTTTGTTTCCTGTATGTCTGTGTACCATGTGCCTATAGAGGACAGAAGGGGTACTGGCTACCCCAGGCCTGGGATTATAGATGGTTGTACATGTGGGTGCTGGGAATTGAACCTCAAATCTTCTGGAGGTGCAGCCAGTGTTCCTAAGCAATGAGCCATCTCTCCAGCACAGCTTTCTGTTTTTAAGCTTAGGTCTCAGCATGACGTCACAAAAATGAACTATGTGGATATGTTTGCTTCACCTCCTGAGTGCTGAGATTACAAGTGTGTGTTACCATGTCCAGCTATAGAGGTAATCTTCTTTACTTTTTTTCTTTTGTTTTTGTTTGTTATTTTAAGACAAGTTTTCTTTATATAGCTCTGGCTGTCTTAGAACTCTCTATGTAGACTAGGCCAGCCTCAAACTCACAGAGATCCACTTGTCTCTGCCATCCAAGTGCTTCGATTAAAGATATGTACTCTCATGCCTGGTTTATAAAGGTGATTTTTCTAAAAAAGTATTTTCTAGATTATTACTTTTATGTGTGAATGTCTTGCCTGAATGTAGATGTATACACTGTATATATGCCTAGTGCCCACAGGAGCCAGAAGAGGGCATAGATTCCCTGGAACTAGAGTTACAGTTGGTTGTGAGCCACCATGTTTGTGTTGACAACTGATCCTGGATCCCCTATAAGAGCCCCAAATGCACTTAACCACTGAGATGTCTCTATCTCATTTAGAGATGATTTTTTAAAAGTATTGTTTATAGGCCTAGGAATACAACTTACTTGGTGAAGTACTTGTTTAGCATGAAGAGGCTCTGGGTTCAGTCCCCAGTACCTCATAAAACAGTAGTGGTAGCACAGCCCTGGAACTCAAGCTCTAGGAGTGGGAGGCGGGAGGCTCAGACGATCAAGGCCACCTTCAACTCCCTAGTGAACTTGATACTAGCCTGGACTACATCACCGGTTTTCAAAAAACATGGGCTGGAGAGATGGCTCAGCTGTTAAGAGCACTGACTGCTCTAACAGAGGTCCTGAGTTCAATTCCCAGCAACCACATGCTGGCTCACAACCATCTGTAATGGGATCTGATGCCTTCTTATATTAAATAAATAAATCTTTAAAAAAAATACATAGACTTTTCAGAAGATCACTCATAGATATTTTGCAGCAACAACCTTCTATGGTTCATTAATTGGTCACTCATATCTCCTTGGGGTTTGCAAGTAAGTATGGGGAAAGGAAAAGAAGAATGAGCAATGAAGAAAAAAACTATCTCAGTGGTTAAGAGTATACTTGTTACTCTCACAGAGAACACAGTTCGGTTCCCAGCACCCATGTGGTGGCTAACATATGGGACTCCAGTTCAGAGGATCTAGCACCTTGGCTCCATGGTACCACACACGTGGTGCCTAGACATGCAAGTAGGCAAAACACCCATGTAACATAAAATGAAAAATAATTGGTTTTGCTGTTGTTTTGTTTTTGAATCAAGGCCTTACTATGTAGACCAGGCTGAAGATAAAATCAAATATGCCTGCCTCTGCTTCCTGAGTGCTGGGATTAAAGTCATGTGCCACCACACTTGGTAGAAAAAGAAGTCTTTTTTGAAAAAGAGGAGGAGGAATATGGGAGAGCCATTTTCATGGGCTGCTCATTATTTTCCATGGGAGGAAAATGGAAATTGTACTGCTTCTAGCCAAGTGAGGACATAATTAGTCCTGACTCAGTGGCACCATCGCATTCTGCCTCCATCAGGGGAAATGTGCTGTGCCCTGGGTTTGTCAGCAGCACAGTCATGTGAGCTGGTGTTGCTTGTCATTGAAGCACGGGTTTCAGTTGGCTTTTTTCTACCTATGCATCAGCAGTAAACGGCTTCTGAACTTTGCTTCCCACCCACCACTACCATGTGCAACTTTCTGAGTATGCATGCATCCCAGCTCCTGATCACCTGCACTAGTGATTCAAGCTCTGTTATTAGCATCTGGAAGCTAGGTGTGGTGGTACCCACCCGTAAGCCCAGCCTGTTTTAAGTAGACAGGCAAGAATATCATGAATATGAGGCCAGCCTAAAGACCACTCAGAAAACAAAGCAGCCTAAAGAGGACAGTTTTCTAAGAGGGTTAGCATTGAAAATGACAGGATTCTATAGTTTGTACTGTAAGAACTGGGATGGTTACAGTGGTTATAATTAATTAAAGCTTACACCCGTTTTAAAGCACACTAAGGGTCAGGAGAAATGGTTCAGCCTTCTGAATAGCTGAGGTTATAGTCCTCCTCCTTCATGCCAGCATTAAAGTACGTTTCCCAAAGCAGCACCTGGATTTTAGTTTCTCCTGTGCTTTTATTTTTATATCCTCTAAAATGAAAGTTTTTATTATTTATATTTGTTGGCCATTTTTTTTTTTCGGTTTTTTGAGACAGGGTTTCTCTGTGTAGTCCTGGCTGTCCTGGAACTCACTCTGTAGACCAGGCTGGCCTCAAACTCAGAAATCCGCCTGTCTCTGCCTCCCAAGTGCTGGGATTAAAGGTGTGTGCCACCACTGCCGGGCTATATTGGCCATTCTTAATTTCTGATTCTTTCTACCGTAAAGAGTAATTTCAGAGTTAGATATTTTCTGCTTAGGTCTATCATTCACACTTCTACTCATGCACAACCCTTTCTGAACTTCCCAGACTTTCATTTTGAAACCTAACCTAAGCCAGATGTATGATGTGTATCTCAGTACTTGGGAGACAAAGATGGGAAGATCTCTGTGAGTTTGAGGCCAGCCTGGACTACAAAGCGAGGTCTGTAAAGGCCAGCCAATGCTGCACAGTGAAATCCTGTTTCGAAGGAAAAAAAAATGGACCTAGAAGAATAGAATCACGAAATACCTGTTGTGAGCTGGAGAGACAGCTCAGCGGTTAAGAGCAAGCACTAGGTGCTCTTCCAGGGATCCTGAGTTCAAGTCCCACTGCCCATATGGTGACTCACAGTGGTTTATAACTGTAGTCCCATTGTATCTGATGCCTTTTTCTGGTGTGCAAAACACTCATACACATTAAATAAATAAACATAAATTCATATATATACAAATCTATAAATAAATTTTTAAAAAGCCTTAAAAAATATATTTCCTGCGCTTTCAGAGAACCTGAACTTAGTTTCTAGCACCCAGATCCTGTGGCTCACAACTGCTTGTAACTCCAGCTCAGGAGATCCAACCTTTTCTTCTGACCTCCTCAGACACCAGTCACACAAGTAGTACGTATACATACATGCAGACAGAACAGCCATCTGCACATATCAAAAATTTAAAAAGCAAATCCTACTTTTTCCTTTATACTGTTAGCGTGGCAGCTTTTATCAGTTACTTGTATTCTCCAGGGACTATTATGTGTTGAGGGTAAAGAAATGAGTTATCTACTTTTAACCCCCAGCTTTCTTTTGGAAATCTGTTCTTTACAAGGAAGTGAATTTATATCAAGCAGCAGTCTAAAAATCACCTAATTGTGCCTTGGGTGTAACGTTTTCTTGTTTGCAATTCACACAGAGTTTGTCTTTCACACTTGTGCTCTGGGCATTCACTAACATTGAATGCACTCAGAGTTTGTCCTTCACACTCAATGGCTTGTGTTCTGGGCATTCACTAACACTGAAAATCCTTGTATGGACAGTAGTACAGTCTGCATCTTTCTCTTTTTCTCATTTTTCTTTTGTCTTTTGAGACAGGGCTTTATAAGATAGTCTTGGCATAGATCCTGTTGCCTCTGCCTGGTAGGTACTGGATTTAAAGGGTGTGTGCCACCACATCTGGCTGCTCCTAATTCTTATAATGTGTACATTTTGTGTTATAGGTAGAAACCACTCATTCTTCATCTACCCTTTTTTCAGTATCTGGCACCAATTCTGGTCCCATCATTTGTGGCCCATGGCTCTTGTGGTATGCCGAAGATTTACAGGCAGTTTCTGTGGAACATCTCCCTGTCCATCTCTAATGAAGCACCGTAAAACTAGAACGTCTGACTTTTCTCTGACTGCCAAGAAGATCAACACAGACTCCAGAATGTCAGCAACTCTCAAGCTATTAAAACTTTTAAAATACAAAGCATCTTGTAATCCTTCTGCTTACCATGCAGCCCAAAGCATGGCATATTGGCATATGGAAAACATCACACAATATGGGGAACAGAATTTCCCTAAACGTAGTAGCTCCCGCCATCTTGCCAGAAAAGTTAAGAACATTGATACCACCCTGTTTCAGAGAACCTTCACAACCAGCAGTGCTCACCTGGGTTTGGAATTCAACAAAGCTTCTACCCTTAAGGCCAGTGAATTGCATCCAGACTCACCCAATGCCAGAAGAGGTGAAGAGGATGTAGAGGTCTTTGATTCCTTTGAAGGAACCCGAGTTTTCTTAAAGCTAAGGCCAGAGTACCAGCTTCACAGCTATAACAGAAATGAGACTCGCCAACCCTTATCTGTTTCAGAAGGTGAACTAATTTTGCACAAAGTCACATTTTACCAAAATAAACTCCAGCCAGAAGTCATAACTAATTATTTTTGTAAGCTCAGCTCTTTGCCAGCAGAACAGAATTCTGTTTTGCTATCCAGTAACAGCTTTGCTTTGCTCTGCCATCTGAGTGTGAAAAACATACAGCTCTTTAACACCTCAGATCTGATCAGTATTTTGAAAGCCTTTGTTGACTTAAGAATCCCCAGCTCCCCTTCGATTTTAGATGTGTATGAAACCAGATTTTGCCATCAGGTATGGGAGATGAATCTGGATCAGCTTCTCCTAGTAGCTGATCTTTGGCGGAACTTAGGCCGCAAAGTGCCTCGTTTTTTAAAAATTTTTTTTAGTTATCTTAATTTACACTGGAGAGAGCTATCTTTGTCTCAGCTGGTTCACTTAATTTATATTATAGGTGAAAATCGTCAAGTACCACAGGACCTGATGCAAAAACTAGAATCACTGATCCTTAAGTATCTAGATTCAGTCAATTTAGAGGAAGTTGGTACAATCTGTTTGGGGTTTTTTAAATCAAGTAGTAGTCTTTCTGAATTTGTCATGCGGAAAATTGGAGATCTAGCTTGTGCTAACATGCAGCATCTGAGTAGCCACACCTTAGTTCATATTCTTAAAATGTTCCGCTTCACTCATGTAGATCATGTAAATTTCATGAGGCAGTTTGGAGAAATTGCTCCTCAGAGAATTCCTTCCTTGGGGGTTCAGGGTGTTATGCATCTCACTCTTGCCTGCTCAGCCTTACGCTTCCTGGATGAAAGAGTAATGAATGCAGTAGCTGCCTCTTTGCCTCCAAGGGTAGCACACTGTCGAAGTAAAGATGTTGCCAAAATTCTGTGGTCGTTTGGAACTCTGAATTATAAGCCACCCAACACAGAAGAATTTTATTCCAGTCTGATAAATGAAATCCACAGAAAGATGCCTGAATTCAGTCAGTACCCAGAGCACCTTCTCACCTGCCTGATTGGCTTGGCATTTTCTGAATACTTTCCAGCTGAGTTCATAAATGTTGCTCTGAGCCCAGGGTTTGTCAGGTTAGCTCAAGAGAGAAGTAAGTTTGAACTCACTAAGGAACTGTTTACTCTTGATGGTATAGTTGCCATTGAATGTCCAGATTACAAGGGCAATCGTCTTAGTTCTCACCTTCAGAAGGAAGCATCTGCAAATCTGTGGAATTTAGCAAGCAAGGATATGAGATCAAAGCCTGAATTCCTAGAAACTCTCTATTTACTTGAGACCATGTTGGGTGGCCCCCAGTACATCAAGCACCATATGATTTTGCCTCATACCCGATCTTCTGACTTAGAGGTTCAGCTTGATGGTAACATGAAGCCATTACCATTTAATAGTGACTCGACACCAACTGAAGATGGAGCCCAATTACGGTTTAAGCAAGTGGGAGTCATCCTTACAGATGATTTGATGAATCAGTTGCTAAAGGGAAAGGCCAAGAAGTATTTCCAGGAGGAAACTGAATTAGAGACTGGCCAGCCACCCACAGAGTTAAGAAAGAAGACAATTGTGCCCTTGTCGAACTCTGATTGCAATGGGACAGATCGATTGGGGGATGTGGGTACGGTTGGCTTGTGCCCTCTCACCCACATGCAGCCCCCACTAGTGAAGCTAGCTATCCAGTTCACAAACAAGAACCAATACTGCTATGGTTCCAGGGATCTACTTGGATTGCACAATATGAAGAGGAGGCAGCTGGTTCAAATTGGGTACCGTGTGGTAGAATTACCGTACTGGGAATGGCTTCCACTACTAAAAAGAACTCGCTTAGAGAAGCTAGCATACCTCCATGAGAAAGTGTTCACCTCTGCTCTCTGAAGGGCACTCATGAGTATTTATCCTCATACAAGGAATAGTGCACACCCTACACCAGTAGATTGAGCATTCTTAACCAGAAAATCAAAGTCAAATATTCAAAAATCTGGAACTGAGTACTGACAGATCTCAGATCAGGGATACCCAAGTGGTAGTCTATGCAGATACCCTGGACTTCAACTCTCAAACACCTCTAGTCTCAAGTATTTGATTACAGGGATTCTCAACCTGTCTTCCAAGTAATTATAAAAGCCAGAGTGTAGGTGGGTAAGACCATCTATTGAGTAGTCATGGGTGTGCTCTTTTCTGTTGCAGAGCCTATAGCAATTATATGTTACTAGAGGTTGTGTATAACTTACTCTAGTTGTTTGTTTTGCTCAGGATAAATAAATAAACATCTTCAAAGTGACATTGATCCACAAAGTCTTACTGCATTGTTTTTCTGTATATGTTAGTCTTAGTCTTGTTACAATTTGAGGTGGTCTTTTGTTTTTGTTTTTAAAATAATTATTATGTGTGTGCTGGGAACTAAACTCTTCTGCAAGAGTAGTAAGCACTCTTAACCACTGAGCTTATCATCAGCCTCATCATAAAACTACACTTCGAAGAATATAGTCCAGTGTTTTGGTACAAGCCTTTAATCCCAGCACTCAGGAGGTTAAGATAGGTGGATCTCTATCAGATGGAGGCCAGCTTGGTCTAGATAGTGAATTTGAGCCTAGTTAGGGCTACATAGTAAGGCCCTGTTCCAAAAAAAATTAAATAAAGCAATAAAAAAGCCAATGTTAATTAATGAATTAAAAACCAGAACAAACTAAACAGCCCTAGACATGGTATAGAATCACTAAGCCCCCTTGGAGGGCTAGAGAGACAACTCCACCTGTACTGCTCTTCCAGAGGACCAGAGTTCAGGTATCCGTGTGTAAATCCAGCTCCATCTTCTGGCCTCTGTAGGCACCTGCACTCTTTCACATACTATTTAAAGTGCTGGTTGGGTCACTCACTGGTTCCCAAATATGACAAGTAGTTCAGATGAGAAGGAAATGTGTTTGCTCTTAGGTTGCAAAGTCCAGTGAGTTTGTGATTTGCCTGATTCAAGTTTGGTTGTGTTAGAGCCAACCACATAAGGAGATGATGTGCATGTAAGTAACATAAATCATTGATAAACACATGGTGTTTGTGAGAATTTATTTTAAAAGGAATTACTTCTCATCACCATCCTGTTCTCGTTAAAGGTCACTTCTGTGGTGGACTTTTTCTGATCATGCCAACTCAAACTACTCCTTTGGTCTTTGATTGTGATCTGTCAAAACCTGCCATTGTGTTTAATTCATCTCTGAGACCCATAAAGGTTTTAGTTGTGATGTCAATTCTTTAGGATTTTCTATATATAAGCTCATGTATTTGTATATAGAATTTTATGTCTCTCTTCAACTTTGGCTTTCTTTATTTCTCTTACCTAATCATCCCTGGCAAGAATTCTAATAAAGTTTTGATAGAAGTAATGGAAGTCAACATCCTTATCTTCTGATCTTATGGGGGATACTCCTGCCTTTTGCCATTGAGTATGATGCCAGATGTGGGTCTTCTTACACACTATCATTTGAGGAAGTTTCTTTTTGCTCCTAGTTTATTGAATACTCAATAGTTAGTTCATTGAATACTCAGTAACTATTCTGTTGTTTTTGAGACAGGGTCTGTGTATAGGTAGCCCTGCATATCTTGGAATTCTTTGTGTAGACCAGGCTGGCCTTGGGTACAGAGATCCGCTTCTGCTGTCTCCTGAGTGCTGGAATTAAAAGGCCAGTGCCATCACAAGTAGCCAAGTAGGACAGTCTTACATCTGAAAAAACAATTCATTGTTTAGCTGAAGCAATTTAAGTAATCACTATTTGGTAAATCTGTTAAAATGAGATAGTATCTTGGGTTTAGGGCCACAGAAGGGAACCCAATGAGTTTGTGTTGAGTTAGGGTTCAGTAGTTAGAGATTTAAGTTGGAATTCCAGGAGAAACTGAAAAGCCTACGAAAGAAGGCTCTGAAGAAAAGGGACAAGGTCAGGATCCCACACTACTTTCAGACAGCATTACTAAGCACTTCGTACATTATTAATCTTAATCGTTTTAAGGGGAAAAAATCATTCACTCTTTTTTTTTTTCCTAAGAACAAAAGCAAGGCTAAGGACATGAGTCAGTTACAGTGTCTGCCTCACGTGTGAGGTGCTGGGTTTGGTCTACCACAGTGCAGATAAAACTGTTCACATATGCCTTGAGCAGTACCTCAGACACACTAAGCCTGTGTGTGACTTGCCTGCACACAGCATCAAGTTACAGGTGTCTTTTAGACCCACACTTGTGTTTAGTCCTCTTGTCCCAGTGGCCATATATATGGAAATAGCTAGGATAGCTGTCTTTCATTTTAGCTAGCTCTGAAAAGTGTTGCAAGACACATTTTTTTCTTGGATGGACAGGTAACTCAATTTAGAGATTATGAGAAGTACTATGTGTTTTTAAAAGCTAAAGTATCCAATTTCTAAAATTGCTCACTGCATTGGAGTTCCTCCTACTCTTTAAGGTTAAATGCTTTTCCAGTATTTGACAAGTAATCCCCACCTCTCTGGTAACCTGTTTGAACTCACTCTTTAAAATATATGTATCTTCCAGAATTACTTTCCATTACGTTCTTGTGAAACTCAGAGATTGTATAACTCAGCTATGACAACTTCTTTACAGGCCCCAAATGGGTACTCAAATGCTCAGGGTGTCATGGTCACCCTCTCCTCTTCCAGAGTAGCTCTCTGTACCTCCCTGCCTCTACATTTTGAATCTCAACAACAACAAAATGTCAGCTTGGTTGCTTCAAGCTCTGGGGCACATAGTTAGCTACCTTTTAGAGAAGATAATTCCTCCCATTTGTGCAGGACTTTGTCCACTTTGGTATTCAAAGTCCTATTATGTTCTGGGAAATCCCTCAATCTTTGGTAGACCAGAACCTAGTAGATAATTCCTCTTGACTCCTCCCTTCCCAAGCCTAAGCATAGAAGAAAACATTTGTCCGTCCCCAGAGTGTGCCTGTGGATGCTCTGTCCTCTCTTACGCTGCCTCTGAGACCTGAGGACTACAGTCAGTGTAGCTCAACATAGCTATCCACTGTAGTCAGGGGTAACTTCTGCGTGCCCACCATTACTTTCCAAATTGCATGTGCATGCCTAGGTGGAAGGCTTTTATTTCTGTGGTGCTGGCCATCTAACCCAAGGGCTGTGGATTTGAGACAGATGTTCAACACTGAGCCTATATCTTCAACCCCTACTTTTTTTTTTTTTTTTTTTTTGAGGCAGCCTCACTGTGTAACCCATTTTGGCCTTGAATGCTAAATCGTCCTGCTTCAGCTTCCCAAGTTGTCCTTCAACCTCCATACATGCTTTGGTGTGTTGTGTGACTGCCTATAAATATTTTAAAGTCGATAGTAACCATAGTAGATCATACCTGTAATACTAGCAATTGGAAACCAGAAGGATTGCCTTATGTTCCAGGCCACCCTCAGCTATATAGTTCCAGCAGGCTGGTCTGAGCTACAGAATAAAACCCTGTCTCAAAATAAAATAAAATAAAATAAAATAAAAAAATAAAAAAACCTAACCAATTTCTTAGAAGCTTTGAGTTTTTTTCAGTGTACTCAGTAACACATGGGACATAGTTCATTTTCCTTGTTTCTCTTTTGAATAATATCCCTCCCTCAAAATAATCAAGAGGAGCCTGGTGGTGGTGGCGCACGCCTTTAATCCCAGCACTTGGGAGGCAGAGGCAGGCGGATTTCTGAGTTCGAGGCCAGCCTGGTCCACAGAGTGAGTTCCAGGACATCCAGGACTATACAGAGAAACCCTGTCTCAAAAAACAAAAACAAACAAACAAAAAAAAAAGAAATAAAAAAAAAATCAAGAGGGAGAAAAATTCAAAGGAAAACCTGAAAATTGAGGCTTTCTCTATGAGTAGTTTGTACCGTAGCATGCATCTTTACTGTCTTCAAGCCCTTTCTGTAGAACAGAGAGTGTGTGAGAACTCTTCAGCCAGAAGAAAGAGGAGCCTTTTGAAGGGTGAGTTGCTTCTAAGTGGTTCAGAATTGCCTTTGTCATCTAGGAAGTTAATGCACAACCTCATTAATGCCATGTTTCCTCTTTGTTATACGCCTTCTAGGACTTTCCTATGAGCAGTAGCTTTCAAACTCTTGTTGGTTTTTTTGTTTGTTTGTTTTTGTTTGTTTGTTGTTGTTTTTTGAGACAGGCTGACATATAGACAGGTTGTCTAGGCTAGCTTTGAACAATTCTAGCCAAGGCTGACTTTGAAGTACTAATATTCCTGACTTTACCTCTTGAGTAATGGGATTAAAGGCGTACATCACTACTGCAGGTTTATGTGGGGAAGGGATCAAATCTAGGGCTTTGTATATGCTAGGCAAGGATACCCCAAATGGAGCTACACCACCAGCTTGAGAATTTGAAGAGTTCTTTTGGTGTGTGTGTGAGTGTGTGGGGATGTGTGGGAGGGTATTGTTTGTTTTTGTTCTGGAGATTGAACACAGAACCTTGTAAGTGATAGGCTACCCACTTTACAACTGAGTTACATTCCCAGTGCTTTGTGTGTCTGTGTCTACATGTGCACATGTAAATGGATGCACATGTCGGTGTATGTGGAGGCCAGAAGGTCATATATGTCTTCTTCAATCACTCCCTTTTATTTTCCAAGACAGCATCTCTCACTGAAGCTGGAGCTCACCAGTTGGTTAGACCAGCTGGCCAGCAAGTCCCAAGACCTCCCTATCTGCTTCCTCAGCACAAGGGTGGGTTACAGGTGCACACAGCCACACATGGCTTTTTATGTGTGTGCTGGAGAGCTGAACTCACTTTACCAACTAAGCAACTTCTCAGCCCATTGTTCCATTTACCACAACCCTTAGGAAGAAATCACTTTCACATACAAACCATGAATGAATGAATGAATGAATGAATGAATGAATGAATGGTGTAGTTTTAAATTTGTTTAAAATTTCATTTATTACTATACTCTATATAGTATATATGTGGTGTGTATGTGTGAGTTTGGGCATGCACATACCATAGTACACTTATAGAGGTCAGAGAACAACTTTTGGAAGTCAATTCTGTTCTCCCTCTTTCTATTCCCCGAATCAAACTCAGGTTATAAGACTTACATAGCAAGTACTTTTGCCCACTGGGACACCTCACCAGCCTTATGTGTTTGTTGGCTTGAAACAGGGTCTTATGTAACCATAAGACCTCAAACTCCTTGTGCAGACAAATAGGATGTTTGACTCTTGATCCTCCCGTTTGTCTCTCCAGTGCTAGGATTATAGGCCTGTACCACCATGCTCAGTTTATGGCAGTGCTGGTAATCAGACCCAGGGCTTCATACATGGGAGGCAAGCACTCTACCGACTGAGCTCCATTCCCTAGCCCAAGTCTGTATATTTACACACACATGTGCACACACATAATCATATCTGAAACAAGTTTCACAAAACAGTGTTCACCCTTGTATGTGGTACATTTCTGGTATTTCATTTTTAAACTATTTAATTAAAAAGAAATGCTTGGTGTGGTGGATTGCACTTGTAATCCTAGCACTGAGGAGGCTGAGGAAGGAGGATAGCCATAAAATTGAGGCCTACCTGGGCTATATAGAGGGAGACCTTGTTTAAACCAGTGCAGCACACTGGTTATGACTCAGTAAGTGGTGTTCTTGGGTCTTGTTTTGGTTTTTGGTTTTTGTTATTTTTAGATTGATTTATTTTATGCACATATGTTGCCTGCATATATGTATGTGAATCACATGTGTGTTTGATGCTTGTAGAGGTCAGAAGAAGGTGTTGGGTGCCCTGGAACTGGAATTAAGGATGGTTGTGAACACCATGTGTGTGTGCTTGGAAATCAAACCCAGGTCCTTTGCAAGAGCAATAAATTCTCGCTGGGTGGTGGTGGCACATGCCTTTAGTCCCAGCACTTGGGAGGCAGAGGCAGGTGGATTTCTGAGTTCGAGGCCAGCCTGTTCTACAGAGTGAGTTCCAGGACAGCCAGGGCTACACAGAAACCCTGTCTCGAAAAACCAAAAAAAAAAAAATCTCTAAACTGCTAAGCCAGTGCTTTAGCCCCTTCTCCTTAAAGATTTTTTTTTTTTTATTTTTATGTGTATCAGTGTTAGCACATAGTGTGAGTATGAACCACATGTATGCCTGGTGCCTGAGGCATTGGATACCTTGGAACTGAAATTACAGATGGTTTTGAGCCACTTGGTATGGCTGCTGGGAATCAAATCACGATTCTCTAAAAGAAAGAATCAGTGTTTTTAACCACTGAGCCATCATCTTTCTAGCCACCGCACCCCGTTTGTTTAAGACAGAGTCTTACTATGTAATCCTGACTATCCTAGAACTGCCTTTGTCCACTGAGCATCATTTTTTCCTTTTTTTTTTCCATTTCTTCCAAAGAGGGATTTTCTGATGAGAATAAATAAGGATAGATGGTCTGTTACAGAATTCTGAAAGTTCTAGCTAATACAGTAAAACAAGAGACAATAGGAATTATCATTTCAGAAGACTTACTATTACTGATGTAAAATCCAAGAAAGCTAGCCCAACATCTATTAAAATCAATGAGTTCAAGTCTAAAGTCAGTAGTATATTGCCTGATATGCGTGAAGTTCAGCTAACACCACCAAAAAAAAAAAAAAATCCAAAAATAAACAAACATTGCATATAAAGGCCTTGAAGTGTGCATTTAACTGTTTGTAGGATAACTGGCTCAAAAACTCATGGAAGTCAGCATGATGGTACATGCCTTTAACTCCACACTAGGGAGGTGGAGACTGAAGGATCAGGAATTCAAGGCTAGCCTTGGCTATGTAGTAAGTTCAAGGCTAGCCTAGGGTTTTTGCCAGCCTGCTTTAAATAACAACAAAAATTAATGTAGTAAGAAAATCTAATTTATTATTAATTGAAATCTTTAAAAACATATAGATTCCATTTTAAAATATAAACTGAAATAAGACTAAGGGAAAAGAAGACAGAAATCTACTCAACATGTGCATCTCAGGACTGCTGTGGCAGCACCGTGTATAATCCCAGCATGGGGAAAGAGGAGTCAGGAGGATCAGGAGTCAGGTATACCTTCACTGCATCTTGTGGCCGACTACGAGAGTAGGAGATGATTTACTATTGAACTATGCTTTACCCATCCTATTTGAAAATGATTTCACAGCAACTTTATGACATAAATATTTTCGACAAAGATAAATTTAAGTGCTAGACTACAGATTTTATTACTGCTTGCTCTTTTTTTCTTGTCTCTTTCCTTTCTTTCTTCTTCCTTCCTTCCTTCCTTCCTTCCTTCCTTCCTTTCTTTCTTTCTTTCTTTCTTTCTTTCTTTCTTTCTTTCTTTCTTTCTTTTTTTCTGTCTGTCTTTCTGTCTTTCTGTCTTTTCTTTCTGTTTTTTGAGGCATGATCTCTCTACATAGCCCTTGCTATCTTGGAACTCAGAGATCTGCCTGAGTCTGCCTTTAGTTCTCAGATTAAAGGCCTGAGCCACTACCTACCACATGTGATTTATTCCTGCTATACAGCAGCTGAAGGAGAAGATTCTGATTGTACCTTAATGACATCAAGTTGCTTAGGAGAAACACTTATTTTAATATTGAGAACAAAGGAAAAATTTCTCATTGGTCTCAAAAAGAACATACCAGGTAGAGTAGAGTATGATCATTTTAACAACTTAAGAAAACTGCCTCCCACCTTACAAACTGATTTCTACAGAACAGTTAGATACATTCATATGTACTGTGTGGCAAGGAGCATGGTCATGACAGTGGCTAGATAGGCCAGGACACTGTCCAGAGAGTCAGCTTGAGAAAGATTCATCTTAGAAAAGTTGTGGTTGTTAGCTAATGTGTTGTACCACCTTGTGTCCTACTGTGCTGGTTAATTTTTGGTCAACTTCACACAAGCTAGAATAATCTGAAAGAGAGGAGACCCTTACTTGGAAAAAAATTGGGGGCTGGAGAAATGGCTCAGATAGGAGTACCCACTGCTCTTCCAGAGAACTCACCATATGGCAGGTTGTAACCATCTATAACTCCAGTCTCAGGGGTTTTGACATGTCTTTTGGCTTTCATAGGCACCAGACATGTTTGTGGTACATAGTTATGCATGCATACATACATACATACATAATTATACATATAGGCAAAACAAAAACAATCTCTAGCCAGCTGTGGTAGTGCACAGCTTTAATCCCAGCACTGAGGAGGCAAAGGCAGGTGGATCTCTGTGAGTTCTAGACTAGCCCAGTCTACACAGTGAGTTCCAGAACAGCCAGAGCTTCATAGAGAGACCTTGTTTCAAACAAAAACAAAAAAGCCAGCCAGGTTGGCTGGTAGGCAAGTCTGTGGGTCATTTTCTTGGCTGATAATTATGTGGGAGGGTATATAGCCCACGGTGAGCAATACCAGCCCTGGGCAGGTGGTCTTAGAAAATATAAAAACTGTAAGCAGAGTAAGCCATAAAGAGAAAGCTAGGAAGCTGCATTATGCCATGGTCTCTGCTTTGGTTCCTGCCTCCAGGTTGCTGCTTAGTTTCTGCCCTGATTTCTCACAGTGATGGACTGTAATGTGGAAGTTAGGTCAAATAAACTCTTTTCTCCAGCAACAAGACACACACTAATGAAGTGTCCTAGTCACTGGTTTGTTTCGGGGGTGGGCTTCATCTATGGTCATCATGGCAGGGATCATGGTGGCAGGCAGGCATGGTGCTGGGGAAGGAGCTGAGAGCTCATATCTGATGTTCAAGTTACAGTTAGAGAAGTAGAGACAGATAGACTGGGCCTAGCTTTTGAAACCTGCTACAGTAACACTGTTTCCAAGGCCACACCTCTTAATCTTTCTTAAACAGTTCCAATAACTGGGGACCAACCATTCAATGAATGAGCCTTTGGGAGCCATTCTCATTCAAACCACTATATATAGCAACTAAATTATATTTTCTAAATTTTGTAGTTCTAGGAATTGAATCTAGAGTTTTACAAATACTAGTCAATCTCTCTACTACTGAACTATATTTCCAGCCTTATTTTGTATTTTTTAAAGTTATTTGTGGTGCTTTGGATTGAACCCAGAGCCTCATGCATGCTAGCTAGGCAAATAAATGCTCTGCCACTGAGTTATACCCACAGCCCTAAAATTGTATTAATGTATTCCACTTGTTTTTGCTACAGGTGAGGATCCTATCTAAACTTCTGAGAAAGCTGTTGGATATGGGATATGATCTGCTGCAGTCCCTAAAGATGCCATATCAAAGGCAAAAGATGACACTGAGGCTGTCAATGAACATAGTTTAATGCAGATGAACTGAAAAGTCTCTATGTATTCCTTCCAACTCAGTAAGTGCTTGGAGAAAGGTAGTCTCTGTCTGGCTGTCCTAGGTGCCTATGCGTCAGTAATGTACTCACTCACTGAGTTGGCCACCATTGATCAAGTTAGAGCAGCTTTATGAGCTGAGTGAGACTTTTGACTAGAAGGCTCTTACACAGATCTAAAAAGGCAGTGACAATGGGCAGGGCCCATTAAGGTTTCCCTTGAGACTCAATCTAATGTAGGTTGGAAAGGGTAACCAAGAGTCCCATGGTTCAGGGGCTGGGGATGTAGCTCATTTGGTAGAGTGCTTGCCCAACATGTAGGAGATCCTTGATTTAATCTTCATTATCGCAGAGTGCAGTGGCAAGTACCTCTTGGAAAGTAGAGATACCTTGTCTCAAAACATAAAACAAACAAAAAAAGGCTTCCACATTTCTGTAACATACACTAGCTTTAAATTGTATGTGTATGGTTTTCTTGCCTGCATGGTATGGCTTCGTACCACGTGCATGCTTGGTGCCCGAAGAGGCCAGAAGAAGGCATCAGATTGAATGGACTGAGTTGCAGCTGATTGTAAGCCATCATGTGGGTACCAGAAATGGAACCCAGGTCTTCTGGAAGAACAACCAGTGCTTTTAACTTCTGAACCTTCTCTTAGAAGCCACCCTAGGATAGACGAGGTGGCACTTGTCATCAAAGCCTGATAACCTGAAGTCTCCCCTTAGGATTCCCATAGTAGAATGAGAGAACCAGCTCCTGCCAAGTTTTCCTGTCTTTCCCTCCCATACTGTGGCATATGTGAGCCATGCATGTACACACACAGTAAATAAATAAATGTAATTTTACAATAGTTCTTTAAAAGACAGAATCTAGTGACCTAAGTTAAATGCCTAGAACCCTGTAAAGGTAAAAGGAGAAAACGGCTGTCTTGAATTGTCCTCCAACCTTCACATGCCCCTCACACACACATCATATGCATGCATACACAACAATAACCAATAAAGTTAGAAAAGGGGAGTCGGGTATACTTACAGAAACGGTCATATATGCCATGCTCATAAGGATTTCATGCAATGAGGGTGCCATGATAATACTCTCAGTCGCTGCATAGATTCTATAAACCAAGAAAAATATCACAGCTAGCCTTCTCAGAAATACTTTTGACTCTTCCAGGTGTTTTGTTTAAGAAGGAAACAGCTACACTGACAGGGTTAAGAGTACCTAGCACTGCTGTGATTGTTCTCTGACCCTGTCCACTCAGACAGCACCCCACACTTATTTTATTGTGCTCTGTTGCTTGTATACTGTCTCTTTCCTGTGGGCAAACACTGTAGAATGGTTTTGCCATCAGCTAGAAGCCTGGCAGCCTTTGCCAACCTGTAGAACTTATTTTAGAAATTGACCTTCTCAAGTCTGGAGACATGGCTCAGCAGTTAAAGGCACCTGGATTTAGTTCTCAGTACTTACATGGTGGCTGGCAACCTTCTATGACTCCAATCCCAGGATACCTGAAGCTTCTCCTGACCTTTTTGGATTCTTGCACACCCGTCTGGTGCACAAACATACACTCAGGCAAGCGTGCGCACACGGGTGTGTGCACACGGGCACACACACACACATTTTAAAAAATGAGTTTTGGGTTTTTTGTTTGTTTGTTAAAAATTTTGCCTTCTTAACTTTTTAGTGAGTAATTTTCCCAGCATCAGTAGGACAGGGAGAGATGGTATAGACCGGAAGAATGTACCAGAAGTTCTGCATCTGCCTATTTGTTCCTCTCTTAGATTTAATTCCTGAAAGTTTAAAACTGAATTTTAATATGTCTGGCTAATATTAAGTTTCACTTTTTTAAAAAAGGCTGTTTCTGATGCTTGGAAGCTATCCTTTCATCCACAAAGATGGTAATAAATCTTTGCCTCCCACAGTTCAGACCAAGAATTCACTGCAACAAGGTAAGCCAAACAAATGCATACACATATAATATGTTTTTTAGATTTTCCCCATTTCCTGGGTTAGATCCCACCAGGCAGCTTTTGGATAAGTATTGGACAGTTCCCAAGAATCACAGAGCACTGTCACTCTGTCACTCGGTTCTGAAGTCCATTTAGCTGTGCCCTTTTGCCCTTTCCTCTCAGCCAAGCAATGTCACCTGTGCCTGCCCAGTCATTGCACAGCAGAACGAATCACTCAGGAGCATGCTTCCTCCCTCTCCCGCCTCCCCTTCCCCTTTCCTGTTGGTTTTTGTTGTTTTGTTGTTGGTTTGTTTTTGTTTTGTTTTTAAGATTCATTTGCTTTCTCCAGGTGTTGTGGTGTATACCTTTAATCTTAGCAGGAGGGAGGTGGAGAGGCAGGAGAATCTCTGTGAATTCAAGGCCAGCCCAGGTGCTGGGGACTGAACCTGGGCCCTCTCTGAAAGAACAGTGAGTGCTCTTAACCACTAGACAGTCCTCCAGACCTGGTTTTTGGTTTTTGGTTTTGTTTATGACAGAGTCTCAATGCTGATCTGCAGAGCCCAGGCTGACCTGTAGATCACTGTGTAACCAGGATGACTTTGAACTGGGCCTTCCTCACTCTCCCCGATGTGGAGACTTAAAGGCGTGACCCATCACACAGGATCATGTACTGTAATTTTTGGTTTGTTTTTGCTTGTTTGAGTCAAGGATTTCATGTAACTTTGGCTGCTCTCTGATTTGCTATGTAACATGAGATGATTTTGAGCTTCGTACTGGGTTTTATGCCTTTAATCTCATAATCCCAGCACTAGGGAGGCAGAGGCAGGCAGATCTCTTGAGTTTTTCTGGCCAGCCCAGGCTACATAATGAGTTCCAGGACAGCCAGGACTACACAGAAACACCTTGTCTCAAAAACCAAAAATAAAATTTAAAAAAAATTAAAAAAAGAAAGAAGGTAAAGAAAAGAAAAAGATCTTGAATTTCTGGTCCTTCTGCTTTATCAAGTTCTGGGATATGATGCGCCATGATGCCTTGCTTTTTAATTTTTTATAATGACTCATGCTTGGGGATATTTCCCTTCAGTCTTTGACATGATAATGAATGCCTCCAAAAACTTGAGATAATCCAGTTTAACAAATAAAATTTAAAAATTAAGAATTTAAAGTTTTGTTTTGTTTTTTAAATCAAGTTTTGCAGGGCTGAACAGATGGCTCAGTAGTTAAGAGTGCTGACCGTTCTTCTAGAGGACCCAGATGCAATCTTTCGTACCCACATGGAGACAAACAACCGTCTGAGATTTCAGTTTCAGGGCATCTGATGCCCTTTTCTGGCCTCTATTGGTACTGCATGCATGTAGTGCACAAACTTTCAAGCAGGGGAAATACCAATATACATAAAATAAATATTAAAAAAGTATTTTTGTAAGTGACAAGTTTTGAAATCCAGTTGTCTTCATTTGGATCAGTGTGTCTCCTGTTTGTCATTACACCTAGGTGTCAGCTGATGGTTATGAAGTAGAAAATCTCATCTCTGAAGACCTCATAAAGAGAAGCCATGGCTTTAGAACAGAGTATTTCATTAGACCTCCAGTCTATGTGACAGTTTCCTTTCCCTTTAATGTGGAAATCTGTAGGGTTAACATAGATCTCACAGCTGGGGGATGTCAGAGTGTCACTGGCCTGGAATTATATACATCTGCTTTATCTAGCAGAGCCTCTCAGGATGCACAGGACTGCTGGACTACAGGGCCAATGGACACATCTGTCCCAGACAAGGAGGCCTTCACCTTGGTAGGCAAAGTCTTACTGAAAAACCAGAACCATGTGGTGTTCAACCACAGGGGCTTCAAGGCTAGACCACCTTTTAGCCCAATGGAAGTCACACTCCTCTCTCCTGCTGTTGTAGCCCAGGAACTCTGGAATAAAGGGGCTCTTTCTCTTAGCCATGTGGCCCACCTCAAGATCGGCATCACCCATGTGACAGGGAGTGGCATCCCTTGCATCAAGCGTTTAGAGGTGTGGGGTCAGCCAGCCAGGACCTGCTCTCAGGAGGTGATAAATAGTGTCTTGTTGACAACCTCAGAAAGCCTGCCTCAGGACTTGGGTCTGCACACTCCAGCCTTGCCCATGGAGAGTGACTATGACCCTGGGGGTCAATCTGAGGGCCAGCAGTCTCCCTGTACCTTACAGGACATGTCTGAGGTGGTTCGTGATGTGCCAGAGGAGTTCCTGGATCCTATCACCCTGGAGATCATGCCATGCCCCATGCTGCTGCCTTCAGGCAAGGTCATTGACCAGAGCACTCTGGAGAAGTGTAACCTCAGTGAAGCTGCCTGGGGCCGGGTGCCCAGTGACCCTTTCACAGGGCTAGCCTTTACTCCACAGTCCCAGCCCCTACCTCATCCTGCCCTGAAGGCCCGGATCGACCGTTTCCTACTCCAGCACTCTATTTCAGGCTGCCACCTGCTTGGGAGAGCACAGACTCCATCAGCAATGGTCCCTTCTGTCATTACCCTGCCCTCAAGGAAAAGGAAGACGGAGCCGGCTGAGCACAGCTCACACTACAGCCTTGGCATGGATGCATCTTCCTTTGCCACAAGCCCTTTACTCTCACCCGCTACCTCAGAGCCGACTGCCAAGAAGATGAAAGCCGCCAATGAGCTGGGCCTGACAGACATGGACTGTTCAGCAGGTAACTCACTCTTTTGTGGTCAGGGCCGTCATCCCTGCCCTTCCTGCTGACATGATGCCACGGTCCTTGACCTTATGCTTTACTAGGTTAGATTTAGGAGGCTGGGGACCATGCCTCTTCCTTCTCATTTTTGTAGGGAGTCTCAGTTTTTTGGTTTTTGTTTTTTAAGATTTATTCATTTATGTATTTTATGAGAGTTTTGTCTTGCACACCTACACATCAGAAGAGGGCATCAGGTCCCATTATATATACTTGTGAGCTGCCATGTGGGTGCTGGGAAGTGAATCCAGGACCTCTGGAAGAACAGCCAGTGCTCTAAACCTTTGAGCCTTCTCTTCAGCCCTAAGGCATCTCAGTTTTGTCTTTGGCCCATAGATAACCTGGAAGCCCCAAAGGATTTTGTGTGTTCTCTTATTATTCTGAGATATCTTTTTTTCTTTCAATTTTATTTGTTTGTTTAGAAAGAAGGCTTCACTTTGTAGCCCAGGCTAAAGCTTACTATGTAGTTCTGACTAATGTTGAACTGTGTTGAGTCTCCTGTCAAGACCCCCCCATACCTGACTGTTCCTGAGTTCTGTCACTGTGTTTTGTGATCAATTGTCTTATTGGTAAACTTGCCTGCTTTGTGTTTTCTGGAAAGAGCAATGCTTTTTCCTGCCTTGAATCCTCCATTCAGACCTGCTGGGAGGAGAAGCAATAGATTCCTTAAAGCAGACCATGTCTTCTTTTTTGGAACCTTCTATATGTCATGTGTTTGGATGCCTTTGGGGTGCTATGTCTTGTCTTCCCAGAGGAGATGGGAGGAAGTGCATTGTGGTTCCCCTTGCCTCCCTTATCCATGAGGCAACACACAAGAAAGTGGAAAAGTGTGAGGTCGGAGGCCTGCCTCTCAGGAAGAGAACATGGTTGGTAAATGTGAGAGTGAGTTGTACTGTTGCTGAGTATGAGATGTCAGCGGCGTGTCTTCCTGCCTCCTCCTGCTGATGTCACAGGGATTCCTGGGATTGCATCCCAGCCACCACCTGAACAGAGCAGCCTTGGCCTGCTTTGGAAATGTCTGGCAAACCATGTAACTTTTTAAGACTGACAAGACAAGACTTTTGTTTGTTTGTTTGTTTGGTTGGTTGGTTGGTTGGTTTTGGCTTTGAGGCAGGGTTTCTGTTTGTAACTCTGGCTGTCCTAGAACTTGTTCTGTTGACTGGGCTTGCTTCAGACTTGGAGATCCACCTGCCTCCTGTGTGCTGGATTAAGATGTGCAGCACTGCTGCTACCCTCTAAGAGTTTTAAAGATAACTTTGTTGTTGTTGTTGTTGTTGTTGTTGTTGTTGTTTGAGGTAGGGTCTTAGGCAACCCAGGCTAGCCTGGAATTCTGTATTACTAGGATGCCTTTGAACTCCTGATCCTCCTACCTCTACGTCCCAAGTACTAGGATCACAGTCGTGTACCACCAGAGTGAGTCAAACACACACTCCTCCTCTCATCATCCTTCTGGTTGCCAGGTGGATCCCTTACACGTTTTTCTTAATTACTTTCCACTTTTTAGAAGGTTTCATACATTTCATTATTACTAGTATTATTATCATTGTTATTGAGTGTGTTAGTTATTCTCTTCCTCTATGGATTCTGGGGATTAAACTTGGGTTGTCAGGACTACGTGACCAGCAAGCTCAAGGTGTCTGCCTTTTCCTACCTCCTCAGCACCAGGGTTCCAGGTGTGTTCTCCTGCACCTGGGGTTGTGCACAGATTCTGGGAAATGGACTCAGGTCTGCATGCTTTTCCTGAAAGTACTTTACTCACAGCCAGTTCCCTAGCACTTGAGCCTTTTCATTTATTTATTTATTTTAAATCAGAAAAGTATGGTAGCAAATGCCTGTAATTCCAGCATTTGAATCTAAGAGGTAGAGGCTGAAGAATTAACATGAGTTTGAGGCCATCTTGAGCTACATAGTGATAACCTTATCTCAATAAACCAAGAGGAAAACAGGAGGGAAGTCAGCTGAGGCAGAGGGTAGAGTACGATGGGCCGTCCAGAGCTGGTATCTGCTTGTTTCATCGTTTCCTTGGCCACCAGGGAGGCCTTGTGAGCTGTGACACAGGGCCTTTGGGGACAGCTGAGCGAGTGGTAGAGACTGACTGTCTAGAAGGCACAAGTTCCAAGCTATATCCCCAGAACCACAAAATAAATGAGGGAAGGAAGGAGGTAGGTGCAGTCCTGCTTGAAGCCTCAAGATGGCTCTGTCCTGTACAACACTTTTGAGGAGCTGCGTGAGAAGCCCAGAGTTTCCCGGAATCAAAGATGGGAAGGAGTTGTCAGGGCTCCCAGGACATGACTCCCTTGTTGTGCCATTACCATTCTGAGGACGTTATACTAAGTGCCTGAACTTGAAAGGGTCATTTTCTGCCTCCAAGGGCTTGTGGCAATTTCTCTTTTGCTGAGTTTTCCTGGATATTATGGTGTGCGCATCTCTCAACAGGTCCAGTGTCCCATGAGCAGAAGCTGTCGCAAAGTCTGGAAATTGCCCTGACTTCCACCCTTGGCTCCATGCCTTCCTTCACTGCTCGGCTCACCAAGGGGCAGCTCCAGCTGGGCACAAGAGGGAGCAGTGCTTGCAGGAGGCCAGCCACCAGCTCCGGTAATCTTCAGGGGCTCTAGCGTCTGCCTGTGCTGAATGCTGGACCTAGTCCTTCAGGCCTGCACAGCCCACTCTCTTACTGCAATCCCCACTCTCTCTTGTCTTCTCCAGAAGGAGATGAAGGGCTGCCTGGGACTCATCAAGGGCAAGCCCTTTAGTTAGCCCTGTCATTCTGTGCACCAGAGCCTGGCTACCTTTGCTATAGGTTTTTGTTTTGATTATCTTGACATGGGATCTTTGCTGACCTTAAATTTTCTAGTTCCCAAGTGCTGGGGTTACAGCTGAGGCTCACCACACCAGGCTACAGTGGATGGCATAGTCCTCTCCTGGGACACGGATGCTCCTTTTCTGTTTCCTGACCTTCCTCCCATCTGATATCTGGTATTTTATGTACATGTGAAGAAAGGTTGCAGTCTCAGATTTCATCTTCTGCCTTCCTTGGGAATATTTTTATCATTGTATAGAAAAGCACAGCAGTAATTACTGAGACACACCCTTCCCCTTCCCCCAAAATAACCTCGGATTATACTCTATGTCAGATACAAAGTGAGGAACTTACTGGGTTTCTTTTCCTCTGTTTTCATTTGTTTTATTTTATGTGTATGAATGTTTTAGCTGTGTGTATGTCTGTGTACCATGTCCGTGCCTAGTAGAGTTCTAAAGAAAGGTCAGGTATCCTGAAACTGGAGTTACAAGTACTTGTGAGTTACCATGTTGGTGTTGGGAACCAAACCTAGGTCCTTTGCTAGAACAGCCAGTGATCTTTAATCACTAAGCCATCATCTCTCCAGTTGTATGTCCCTCTCCACACCCTTTTTAAACAGAGGACACGGTGGAGCCTGGTGAGGCTGATGGGCAGGCCCTTGACTCCCCCTGATGATGCAAAGGCTGTTCCTCCTGTTGTCATCTGGATCTCCATTTCACTACTGCCACTCTGATTATTTCTTCCTATATCCAAAAACATGTCTCTCAAAGTGCCCAGTGGAATGAGGTTTGTGGCTGCTTGTCCACTAGCATCCAGGGATGTGATTGGCCAGCCTTTCCTGCCTTTAGCCATTTCTTTTCACTTTCCATTGTGAGACTGTCTCCCATTGAGAGCCCTCATCTAATACTGCCCTTTCAGCTCCTGCTTCTCCTGCTTCTCCTCCCTGACAGCTGCTGGGACCCCTGTCATTGACATCTCCAGCACCTACTCTAACTCCGAACTGTGCTGCCTGCCTTCCAAAGCTCTCCTCCCCAGCACTCCCTCAGCCCATGTTGATAAAGAGCCTTGTAGCTACTTGTCAAACCTTCAACATGGGAGTAGTCAGTTTGTCCTTCAGTGTCCTCTCTCTGACAACATTATCAGGTCCTTTTTGCACACATGTGGAGGTCAAAAGACAACTTTAAGAAGTTGGCTCTCCCCCCACTGTGGACTCCAGGGCTGGAACTCAGGATGTCAGGCTGAGCCATCTCTTCATTCTCTTTTGCACTTTTCTTTGCTGTGATTCTGAAAGACACCCTGGTGGCAGCTCTGCAGCCTTCCCCCAGCCCGTGTTGTGCTCCTGTTAGCTCTTTGCTAACTCCATAGCTGCTTTGCCCACCATCCCCATGGTCCACGGCCTCGGTGTCCTTATGGAGTCAGAGTCTTTTACAATTATAGATCACAGGGTTCCACATAATTCACATGGCATTAGTCAGAGCCCGCTGTCCCGTATCTTCTTTCCTCTTGATCATACCAGCATTTCTGCATATGTATGTATGTATGTATGTATGTATGTATTTATTTTGCTTTAATGATCTTTGTTTTCTGTCTCGGAAGTTGTTCAAGGCTTTAGATCTCTGAGAGCTATTAATGGGGTTTCCTGTTGGTGCTAAAGGCAGTTGGAGCCCTTTGTGTATTTCTGTGTAGCTTTAGCTGTGCTTGGCCTATCTCTGGAGACCAGGCTGGCCTCAAACTCACAAAGATCACCTTGCTTCTACTTCCCAAGTGCTAGGATTAAAGGCACACACCACCACTGCTCAGACCATGTATACTTCTGTGCTGTGCGAGGTATGTGTTAGGACAGGGGAAGTACTTCAGATGATAGAGTGCTTGCCCACCGTGTACAAAACCCTAAGCCAGTGTCCCAGCACTTAACCTAGACTTGATACTTTGTGTCTGTAGGCCCAGCACTTGGTACAGGCGTTAAAATTAGCCTGAAATACTTACGCTCAGTCTCAAAGAGAGAGAGACAGACAGATAGACAGAAACAGGTCTATTCCTGCAGTCCTAGCACTGATGGAGACCCTTCTATTTACAGATGACCCTGCTCCCCCCGTGCAGTCTCTATGCTGAATGCTTCTGAGGTCTTCGGTACCATGAGAACTCATTTTTTTTTTTAATCAGCCTTTTTTTTTTTTTTTGAGATAGAGTTTTACTTAGTTAGGATTTTAATGTTTTTTTTTTTTTAAAGATTTATTTATGTATGTGACTACACTGTAACTGTCTTCAGACACACCAGAAGAGAGCGTCAGATCTCATTACAGATGGTTGTGAGCCACCATGTGGTTACTGGGAATTGAACTCAGGACCTCTGGAAGAACAGATGGTGCTCTTAACCACTGAACCATCTCTCCAGCCCTAGGATGAGGGTCTTAAAGCCCACATCCACAGTGACACACAGGCACACTTCCTAATAGTGCCACTCCCTGGGCCAAGCATATTCAAACCATCACAGGGTCTCACTATGGACCCTAGGTTGGCTTCAGATTTGCAGTGTTTCTTCTGCCTCAGCCTCCCATGTGCTAGGATGATAGATATGCCCTATCTTACTATGTAGTTCTGGATGGTATGTTATTTGCTATGTAGTCCTTGAACTTAAAGGCAATCCTCCTACTTCAGCCTACCCCCCTCCATTCCCAGAGAATCCTTGGAGACTTGTAGACTGACTTGTAGCCTGATGTATGCAGGGGCAGACAGGAGACCCTGTGTCAAGTCTGAAGGGCAGGACCAATAACTGAGGTTGTCCTTTGACTTCCACACCCCAGCCAAGGCATACATATACAAGGACTCACAAAGATTTAAGAGATCAGAGTGGGCTGGAGAGGTGGTTCAGTAGTTAAGAGTACTTGTTCTTACAGAGAACCTGGATTCAATTCCCAACATCTGAATGATGGCTCACAACCATCTGTACATCCGGTTCCAGGAGATCTGATACCCCTCCTGCCTTCTGTGGGCACCAGACACACACATAGTACAATGGCATATATGCAGACAAAACACTCATACACATAAAACCAAATATTTTTTAAAGAAAGCAAGACTGGAGTTAAGAATTTCCAAGCCAGGAATAGTAGCTTGCAGCTGTAGTCTAAGCCCACAGGGGCTGAGGCAGGAGGATCCCAAGCTCAGGACCAACTTGGAAAAAAGACAAAAACAAGGAATTTTTGCAAAGTGATGTAACTTGGGGCCTCCCAAGTCACTGAAGAGTGAGCTTTGAAAACAGGCCAGGCTGGCCTCTGTATTTCCTAGAGTTGAGGAGAAAGAACAGCTTTTTCAAACTAAACTCACTAGGAAGGAAGAGCCACAGGAGCTGCCCTCACTTAGAGACCTCAGGGGAATCCTGTAGTGGGGGTGCCTGCTCAAGGCCAGAGCAGTTCGAGGGATCGAGGGGTTAGAGACAGCCACTAAGAGATTGAAGCTGCCCCTCTGGTGATCCCTGCACCCCGATGGCTCTGACTGTCCTGGTAGCTGGCCCACATTCTGCTTTTTGCTTACCTGACAGCTTCTCTTGGCAGGGTAAGCTTGTACCTTGTGCTAGCTTTGGCACTTTGTTTGGGAGACCAGGGGACAGGCCTGGTCCTTTTGTACACTGCATTCAGAAACCAGTTGTTAAACATTCATACGCAGCACCAAGATAAAGATGGCAGGTAGATGGGAGGCGTGCTTTGTTCCAGCTTCCAGGAGCAAAGCATGCACTGAGGAACAACTTCACCTAACCCTGCCTCACTTTCCTCATTCACTAGAGCACCCAAGGAGTGTTTCTGGCCCAGAATGTGCCTCCTGCAAACGAGCATTTTCTTCCTACTCCACAAGTGAGCCTGTGTACCAGCTGCCCTGTGGCCACCTTCTGTGCCGACCCTGCCTGAGTGAGAAGCAACGTTCCCAGCCCATGATCTGCACAGCCTGCCAGCAGCCAGTCACCAGCCAGGATGTGCTGCGGGTCCATTTTTGAGAGACGATCCTCAACTGGAGAAGCCCCATTTTGGGGGAGACCTGAAGGTGGAGGAAGCAAGAACAGAATCCCAGTGCCTCTGTTCTCTCCTGGGCTGGAATACCTCATGGTGTGTTATGGGGACTGGGTAGGGACATCCCACTCCTGCTTAGGCAACAACAGGATAATAAAGCCATAGGGCTGGGCTGGGAAGACATCACTATTCTTCCTGCCCCACCTTGCCACTCCCCAACCCGAGCCAGCCCCAACTGTTCAGGAGCATCCCCTGATGCCCCCATGTTATCTGCATACAGCCTTGTAGTGGAGCTTTGTGGGGGTGGGGCTCAACAGACTGTGACGTGGGGCCTCACACAGCTTTCTCTGCCTCAGGGTCACTCAGAAGTGGACCATGGTAGGGGCTGTTAAGCACATGAGTTATCCATGTGTACCCCCACCCCTGCAGACACTGGCAGCCTTAATAAAGTGACAGTTGACGTTCAATGAGGATTCCTCGTGGCACACAGAACAGGACAGCCATATGCAATTTCTTGCACCGGGTAGGCAGGGGTTCAGATCTATCCAGCGTGGGTGTCGGTGCCAGGGGAAAGCGAGTAGCTCCTCTCAGGCCTGGAGCCAGAGTTGCTCCTGGAGCCACTCTCTGAGGGAGAGGGTTCCTCTTCCGTATGTAGCCCACTGCAGGAGAAAACTTGTTTATAGGAAGCATTTTTAACAAATTCCCTGTGTGTGTGTAGGCACATGTGTGCCCTGGTATGTCTGTGGAAATCAGTGCTCCAGGGGTCAGCTCAGTCTTTCCAACTATGTGACTCCCAGAACCTCAGGTCTTCAGCGGTGTGGCGTCTCCTTTACCCTCTGAACCACCTCCTTGCATCCCTAGGCTACATTTGTTTTCCTTTCAAAATTAAACCTTATGGAGTCCCAAAGAAATTGCCTATAGCTCTGTTGGCCCTGTCGAGCTTGCAGCCAGTAGACGACCACCTGTGAAGGACCTCACAGGCCCACCCCCTTCCAGCGTCCCGCTCTGTCTGTGAGATGAATCCCAGCCCCTTGAGCCACTTGTCGTCTCCTCTGGTTGCTCAGGGCTCAATCCCAAGATTTAGGGAATCTGCTTTCAGAGTTCCTAGGATGTGTCCATAGAGGTAGCCAGTAGGGGAATGTCACCTCCTTCCTCCTATACATACCAGTGCCTGTTGGGCTTCAGCCTTCGTATGAAACACTAGGGTCTGCATGGACAGGCCACCCTGCACTCCTGGTGGCTCCTGCATATCCCACTCTATGCCTGAGCCTCCCTTCTGGGTATTGTGTTCTTGGCCATGCAACTACAGAGGGCTTGGTTTGGGGGTCCACACCTCCCCATAACCTATCATGGTCTCTGGAGTGGCCCACTTCCCACTCAGCCTTTACACCTCTATGTGAGTACCGGGAGCCATCCCTGCCCCCCCCCCACCCCCAGAGCCCCCACGCTGCTGCTTCTCTGTAGCTCTACCAGAGGTACCTGGCCTACTCTACTGGAAAACTAGGTCTGGGAGTCCCTGGGGTAGGCTAGAGATACCCTGAGTCCAGGGCGGGGGGGGGGGGTGTAGGGGTGGGGAGCCACTCACACACTGTAAATGTGATTAAATTTTCTCTTAATCTGACCCTGCCCCCATCCCCCATGGAAGTGCTCCTTTTCTTCATCCACTACCAGAAACATTATAATCTGCCCTAGAATACATGAACGAAAGCTGGGTGTGGTGTAAGTTTGTAAATACAAATATCTGAAGGACAGCTGTGAGTTCAAGGTCAGCCTGAGCTACATAGCAAACAACTTGTCTCAAAGACACTGAAATAAAAATATATTTGGCCCCATGGACATTTTATTTCTCAGAGACTGGGCCTGGGGCCAGACACAAAACTGGTGTTAATCTTGCTCAACACCATTGACAAAGAAGATGCAGCTACAACGTTGCCTCCACCTGGCAGCCTTCCAGAGATGACATGTCCTTTGCCTGTTAATAAGGTCATATACTCAATAAAGGCACAAGGCCTAAGACACGTGGCACTGGGGTCTTCTGAGAACAGAAGCCGGGTGGCTTGAGGCTAGAGGTCCACAGTAGCTTCAGGTTCTGGGTCTTCCTTCCCTAAGTTAACAGGTGAGGCCTGGTCAGCTGCCTGATGGGGCCAAGGCTCTGACCCTCAGCCACTCCCTGAGCTGCTGGAAAGGAGGCTCTGTCAGAATTAGTCCTGGAGGTAGAAGAAATAGAAGAACCAGATAGCCAGGAAGAAGACCAGCAGCTGTTCACTGTTCACGGAGAATGCCTGCTCCCTGCCCTGCTCCCTGCAGGCGGTCACCTGGGCCCTACAGTCGCTAGGTCCAGGGACTGAGTAGGATTGCCCAGCCTCACACTCGTTCTTCTTACAGTTCTCCATTTTGAGGCTGTTCTGCTGCTGGGCTCCTTTCCATTCCCCAGGAAACAGGGTCCTCTGACGCTCAAGTTCCCGTAACTAGGTCTCCAGACAAAGAGACCAGCCTCCCACTGCCAGTGGCATTGTGACGCAGACCTGAGTTCCATTGTGATGGCCACTGGGGTGGAGTGGGGTTCCTGTGGGCTGGCCTTCTCCCACAGAGCTCCCTTGTGCATTCTTGAAGGAGGACTTAGCCCACGGCTTCCCCCACTCTACTCCCTACTGAGGCCCACTGCTGTCTCACCTGGCCTCCACGGCCTGGCACGTGCAGCGTCTTCTCTCTGAGTGGAAAGGGAGAGCCAGGTTGGGAACTAGGCAAAGCCGTACTGTTCAAAACAGTCGTCTTTCATTCCTGGGTGATTATATTAAGATAAAAACTGGGAGTCATGGCTCACGCTTGTATTCCCAGCCCTTACGCATTTGAGGCCAGCCTGGGCTACAGAGAGAAGCCTTGTCTCAAAAGGAAGCACATTGGATTCACATTCCTACTGTCACCAGTCATAGAGGCCACTAGACTGGACAGTTGAGCTACAGACCAATTCTACTGTCACAGTTAAGCGTGATCACAATTCGAGGCCAAGATATGAATGCGCTCCATAGAAACCTTTCTCCTAGGAGAGAAGACCCCTAAATAGAGGAGAGGATACAGGATGGCTTGAACCTCTGCTAACCAGTGACCACCAACTGAGACACCACTTGTTGAAGTGACTCTCTTGCCACCCCCCCTCCAACCCCATCTTTGGGATGGAACCCAGGGTCTCTTTCATTCTATGCAAGTGTTCCCCCAACCCCATGAGACATCCTTATAATCTACCCAGAAGAGAGGATTTCCAGGAGGCCACAGAAATAAAGATGAGAGAGGAACAACTTGTCACAGCTGCTAGTATCTTCTAGCAACAAGACAGATGCTACATAGCATCACTCAAAATACTTTGTCTCTTCAAACACTCCTATTTAAAAAAACAAAACAAAACAAAACAAAAAAAACCCTTCTTACTGTGCACCTATGCTGAGAAATCAAACCCCCAGGCCTCAGGCACAGGAGGCAGGTAAGCTCCAAGCACTCAGAGGCAGAGGCAGGTAGATCTCTAGGTTTAAGGCCAGCCTGGTCTACATAGCAAGTTTCAGGACATCCATTTCAGGACTGATAAAGCAACGCTGTTCTTTCCTGAAGAAAGGAAAGGAGGGAGGGTATGGACTCCTCAGAGAGAGACGCTCAAAACCATCTGCAATGGGGTTTGATGCCCTCTTCTGGTGTGTCTGAAGAGAGCATCATGGTGAACTTATATATACAATAGATAGATAGATAGATAGATAGATAGATAGATAGATAGATAGATAGATGATAGCTGAGGTACTTCCCTGGGTTTGATGCCCAACATCACACACATACAGAAGAGAAGGAAGAAGAGGAAGAGGAGGAGGAGGAGTTTACAGAGGGTGATGTCCTTGGCTGTGTGGGACGTGTTTTATGTGAATTATTTAATTAAGACAGTTGAGTGGTCATCTGTAGATCCGGTCTACACTGCCTACACCGCTCTGTGGAAGAACGCTGGCCACTATCTAGAGCAGTGCTTCTCAACCTTCCTAATGCTGTGACCCTTTAACACAGTTCCTTATGTTGTGGGGACCCCAACCATAAAATTATTTTTGTTGCTACTTTATAACTAATTTTGCTACTGTTATGAATTGTAAAGTAAATGTGTTTTCCAATGGTCTTAGGTAAGCTCTGTGAAAGGGTCATTCTACCCCTAAGGGGTCATGATCTACAGGTTGCGAACCACAATCTATGGGAACCTCCACTTGAGTCCCTATCCTCCATGAAGGTATGGAAGTCAATAAACTCTCTGTAGCTTCAGGCTTCGTGAAAGTGGGTCCATCTCCTGGTTCAGTGTGAGTGGAAGGGTGCCCACCATCCAGTCACTGGGGGGAGGATGTTTCAAGGGTCTTAGATTGTGTTGAGGAGTCGTAGGTGTCAGGATTCTGATGAGGCAGGTTTCTCATGTTTCATGGAGACTCCAGGCATGTAATAAAACTGCATCGCTGGAAATGTACATGTGATTTGGTGCCCAGCGAGTCCCATGTGGCTCTGGTGGAATTTGAAGGCACGAGGATCAGAAGGACTGGAGGACAGCAGTCCCAGAAATAATTTATAACTAAGAAGGTTGAAATGGAGTGACTCTCGAAAAGACATGCCAGGCATAGCAGCAACTGCCTTTAGTACCAGCACTCTGAAGGCAGAGGAAGTCAGATCTCTTATCAGAGTTCCAAGCCAGCTTGGTTTACGTAGCAAGTTCTAGGCCAGCTAGGCTTACATAGTTAGACTCTCCAAAAGGGGTTGGGAAAGGACTCGGCAGTTAACTCCAGTTCCAGGAAATCTGATACCGTCTTCTGACCTCTGTGCGTACCAGGATGCATGTGGTGCATATACATATATGCACCCAAAATACTCATACACATAAAATACAAAAATAAAGCCGGGCGTTGGTGGCGCACGCCTTTAATCCCAGCACTTGGGAGGCAGAGGCAGGCGGATTTCTGAGTTCGAGGCCAGCCTGGTCTACAGAGTGAGTTCCAGGACAGCCAGGGCTATACAGAGAAACCCTGTCTCGAAAAAAAAACAAAAAACAAAACAAAAAAAAATACAAAAATAAATCTGAAGAGGGGGAGGGAGGAAGGGCGGAAGTCTGAAGAAATAGCCTAGTGGTTAAGAGAATTCAATACTCTTTCCCAATACCCAAATTCAGCTCCTTACACCCACGTCAAGTGGCTCACAAACACCTCTAACTCTACCTTCTCAATTCAGTGCCTCTTCATGTACCTGGCTTCACAAGACAGGGACACACACGTACACACATACCTAAAAAATAAGGGGTTTTTTTATTCATAAGGTTAAATGCAGAATATCAAATGGGTTAGACAGTAGCTCCAAGCTGGTCTCTACCTCCCAGGGCCCTCCTTGACTCTTGGCACTCTCTCTTTGGGTCCAGGGCCCAGACATTAGCCATGACTCAGCCGATAAAATGCAATCTCATGGCTCATTAATTAGGAAGTCTGTAATTAGCCTGTCTGGGAGCCTCCAGAGAGAGCCCCTTTCACCTGCCTTCCTCCCTCTCACCCAGGGGATGAGCTCAGACAGGGGAGCTTTGCCCCTGAGACCGGAAGAGGGGAACGAGAGCATGAGCAACAGGGGAAATGAGATGCTGATGCACACACGTATGTGTGTGATGTCTCAGAGAGGTCACCGATGACGAGACAACGGAGATGAGCTGAGCTGCCTGTACCTCAAAGTTTCCTCCAAGAAACCCAGAGGGAGACGGGGGATGGCCCGGGCCAGCCACCCCAGCCTCTGCTGGAGGAAGCTGAGCCTGCAACCATTTTGATTTTTGATACAGAGTCTCGTCCTACAGCTCTGGCTGGCCTAAAACTCACTATGTAGACTTCAAATTTAATCAAACCAACAACCATACCAAAAAATAAAAAAAATAAAATCCTGTACAGCCTGACTGGAGAGACGACTCAGCTGAGAGCACTGGCCATCAACTGGAATCAAATCCAGGTCCTCTGGAAGAGTATTCTGGTAACTGCTGGGTGGTTCATCTCTTCAACCCCAGCAATGATTGACGGTTTCTGTTAGATAAAAATCCTCAGGAGGGCAGTCAAAATGGCTCAATTGGCAAATGCTTGCCTGATGACCTGAGTTTGGTTCCCAGAATCCGTGAAGTAGAAGGAAAGAACTGACTCGACAAAGCTGTCTTCTGCACTCACATGGCACACACATGTAATAGTGATGAATAAAAATGAAGATAAATTAAAAAAAAACAATTTTATGAAACTGTTAGCATGTTCAGGCAATGGCTTTGAGAGTAGCCTAACGGTTTCTGAGCATGTCACTCAGTCACTAGGCTCGGTGCTGGTCAGAGGTCAGCTGTGGACCGATGCTAAGCAAGTCATCTTGGCTGTGGACTCAGAATGTTCCAGCTCTCTACATTCACAAAAGCTCTAGCTGCAGTCTTTACTGAGGGCGAGGCATTTTCCTAGGCACTGTTTTGCCACCCACCACTATGGGTTCAGTCACCAGGGCCTCAGAAATAAAGTTGGAGTAAATAAACGTTCTGGTTTAGTCAGCTGTCAGCTGCGGGGTTTGGGACAGGGGAATGGTTGTTTTTGTTTTCCAGTCAAGGTCTCAGTCTATGACCCTGGTTGGTCTGGAACTTGCTCTATAGACCAGGTCTGTTTACAGCAGTCCACCTACTTCTCTGTCGTTAGTGCTGGGATTAAAGACTTAAGCCACCCTGCCTTATTACTTTGTATTCTTGGGCATGTGACTCAATTCCTGTCCCTTGGTTTTCGAAGAACAGCGAGAAAATACTTCCTCTAGGCGGTTTATGTGAATTAGGCAAAAAGACTACCAAATGCTCTGAAACCTATGTGTGAAGCCACTAATCCACGGACTTGGTAGGTCGAGACAGGAGGCTGTGTGCTCATATGTCCACATGTGCACGCAGACATAGACACACAGATGCACAGACACACGTACGTGCATACGCGCATGCACACGCACACAGACACACATACACTGGTGCACACATACACACACACACACGCACACACAGAGGCACCGACACACTCATGGCTAGATGAGGCTTCAGTCCTTTGTAAAGCTACGTTTCCTTTGAGTTTGTGCCCTCCCACTCTTCCCAAGGACTGGAGTCCCCACAAGTGGGCGGATGGTGCACCATCTTTTTCAGTGACCTCCTCTTTGCAGTCACCAGCTGAAGGTGCAGGAGGACTCTAGCGGCCGTGGGACCTGCAAGGCTCTGTACAGCCTCACCCCTCAGTGATGTGCTGAGTGATGGCAGGCCCGCCGTTTCATGCGACCTTGGCTGTTGGGGCACAGTGTGCCTCTTCGGGGCCAGCCTAACCCTGCATGCCAGCCAAACTGCATAATTTCTGCTCGACCTTGAAGGCTTTTTTTTGTCTTTCTTTGTGAGTAACTTGTCACCCAGCAGTGTTAACTTGCCTCTTCGCTTGATGCCTCTGTGGGAAGATGGAGAGGGCTGGTTTCTCCCACATCCCCGCAAACAGGTTTGTCATACCTCTCGGGTGGGAGTCTTGTCCCTGTCAAGTACAGCAGCCACCAGACCCAGAACTGTGAATCTACCCAGCTTGTCCCTCTACAACAAAAGAACAAAAACAAAAAGAAAGTTGGTTTGTTTGGGTTTTTTTGTTTTTTTTTTTTGTTTTTTTTTTGTTTTGTTTTGTTTTGGAAGACAGAGTTTCTCTATGTAGCCCTGGCTATCCTGGATCTATCCTGTAGACCAGGCTATCCTCAAACTCAGAGAACTGCCTGCCTCTGTCTCCTGAGTACTGGCATTGAAGATGTGTGCCACCACCGCCAGGCTAGGATTTCAAAGATTTAGTAATTTTTATTTTATGTGTATGAGTGTTTTATTTGTATGTATATCTGTACATGACAGTCATGCCTGACGTTTACATAGGCCGGAAGAGGATACCAGATCCCCTGGAACTGAAGTTACAGACAGCTGTGAGCTATCACGGGGTTACCGGCGAGTCTGAGTGCTGTTCTTGAGTAGCAAGTGCTTTTAACCACTTAGGTGTCTCTCCAGCCCCCACTTATAAGATTTAAAAATAGAACAAGGTTTGTCGCAGGTGACAAGGTCACAGGTGACAAACCTTGTTTCTTTAGTTCCAGAACTCTGGAAGTAGAGACAGGTGGATCTCTATGAAGTCCAGGCGAGCCTGGTCTACACAGAGTATTCCATGATGGCTCGAGGAAGACTCTGTCTTTAAAAGAGACAAGAGCCAGATAGTGGTGACGCACGCCTTTAATCCCAGTACTCTGGAAGCAGAGGCAGGTGGATGTCTTTGACCAGCCTGGTCTACAAAGTGAGCTCCAGGATAGCCAGGGCTACACAGAGAAACCCTGTCTCAAAAAACAAACAAACAAACAAGACAAGACAAAAAAAAAAAAAAAAAGCTGCCCTAATCTAGAACACCTCACCTGATTCTCAGAAGATCTCAGTGAAACTGGTCGAGGTAGCACAAGGCTGTGACCCCAGCAGGGGGTCAGGTGGGGAGACAAAGGAATGGAGTCAGACTCAGCTAGAGAGCAAGTTCATGGCTACACTGGGCTGTGTACACTGAGTCAAACACACCTGCAATGAGGTAGGAGTTGGGGTTAGCACATTGAGTAAGTAACATCGAGTAAGAAACAAGTGTGACTTGTCCAATGTCCTGTCAGGCTAAGGCTAGTTCCAGGGCTCCCTCCCTCTCTTCATTCTTTCTATAACCGAAAAGTCCACTGCTTGGCAAAAGCTCCCAGGAGTATACTAAACACAAATGCTGGCGTTCTTCTTGTCTTAGGGCTTTTATCCTAGAAGGAATACAAACACACATACACAAGCACCCCGCAGAAAGGAGGGTAGGGTGGAAGGGTGAGGGAGAGAGGAACCCCAGGCTAAGGGGGGTACTAACCAGCTCTGTACCCCATCAACACAGACCCAAGTTAGAAAGGAGCAGAAGGAGTGGGGGCTGGGAGACAGCTAACAACTGGTCCAGTGGTTAAGCCTGCAGGCTGCTGTTGCAGTGGATCAATTCTGTGCCCAGCACCCATTTCAGTGACTCACAGCCTATAACTCCAGCTCCAAGGACTCTGCTGTCCTCTTCTGTACTCTGAGAGCTCCTGTACTCACAGGGACACACAGACATATACACATAGCTAAAAATATTTTTTTAAGTGAGAGATGCTCGGGGCTGGAGAGATGGCTCAGCGGTTAAGAGCACTGACTGCTCTTCCAGAGGTCCTGAGTTCAAATCCCAGCAACCACATGGTGGCTCACAACCATCCGTAATGAGATTCGATGCCCTCTTCTGGTGTGTCTGAAGACAGCTACAGTGTACTCATAAATAAAATAAATAAATAAATCTTTAAAAAAAAAAAAGTGAGAGATGCTCTAGACAGGCCAGTAAGTATTAAGTTGTGAGAGGTACGGCTATTTGAATAGCGATTGCAGATTGGAACCTTGGGGAGGGGGGAAATGAATTAAATCAAACTATGTTAAATCAAAAAGGCCCGATACCTGTCCAGTGGAAGCTGACATTGGAGGTTCTAACTAAGTCTGGCATGTCAGGGAAAGGCTCAGAATGAAGGTTAGAGCTGGGGCATCATTAGTTTGTAAAAAAGTATAAAAATACTCTAGGAGGAAGACAGACAAGGGACATCACAGTGAGCAAGCCTTGGGGTGTTCCAGCAATGTGAAGCCAGAAAACAAAGCAGGGGGAAATGGCGGAAGGACCAGGAAAACACAAAAGTGTGTTGTCAAAAAAGACAAAGGCTTCATCATGTGAGGAGAGTCCTGGTAAAATAAATACATACATGCCCACCAAAATGATGACACAGAACACTTGATGATCACAACAGTAGTAGTTTCAGTAGGCAGATTTGGGCAGAAATCTGAATACAGGGGATTACAGAGTAAATGCTGACTTTTAGATAAGAAAGACAAATCACAGGACAGGCATGGTGGCTCACATCTTTAAAAGCAACACTCCCAAGGGAGAAGTAGGCTGTGAGTTTGAGGCTAGTCTGATCTACATAGAAATTTCCAGTCCAGCGAGAGCTACAGATTGAGACCCTGTCTCAAAAACAAAAGCAAAAAGAGTATTTGGGAAAAAGAACCTATGAGAGAAATACAGGCCATGTAGGGTGTCTGGGAATCCATGTGGCACATGGGGAGGGAGGATCTGAAATGAAGAGCGGTCCCATCCTGGTGGCACCTCTCCTAGCCAGCAGAGAGGCTAAGGCAGGTGAAGATTAGGTCGCATGGACCTGACATCCATGCATGAAAGCAGCATAGAGCCTTCAAAGCTCTGGTGGACATGACGGCTTAAGGACTCCTGGCAATCCCAGACAGTAGTCTGCCCCAAAGCTCATCTTAGTCCATTAGTGGAAAAAAGGTTTCTTCTGACCAAGGAAGCTGTTTCTTCTAGAAAACAGTCATTTAACAAGGACATTAATAACACAAAGCCACTGTCAGCTAACATCACCATGACGCAAGCACTTCCCTTGGGGTTCATATTAAGTGACTCGGTGCTCACAGCCCTGTGAAGTGCTTGCCCTTCACTACTTTATGCTGGAGTTAAGTGGGGAGAATCAGACACCCCAGATGACCTACCCAAGTCAGAAAACTTCAAGCCCCAGAAGCCAGAGTGTCCTTGGCTTCCCTAGACATCAGCTGCCTCTTATCCTTGAGTGCCACAGTCATTCCTGAAAAGGATTGGCCTCCACTCCTGAGTATGGAAGGCCAGCTTGGCTACCAGTCCCCACTGGACTTGCTGGGAAGAGGCCAGACAGTCCTCTGGAGCTCTCTTGAAGCATACTGGTGTACCCAGGAGAGGTGGCAGGAGCCGATGGAAGCTGGGAGGGTCCTGGGCCATGCATAGTCTAGAAGACACGGGCTAACTAGTCTAAGCCCCAAACCAGAACGTTTTTCTGGTGACTAAAGAAAAGGAGTCTGTAAAGCCTAAAGCAGCATTGGTAATACATCCCTGTAATCCTAGCACTGGAGAGGCAGAGACCAAAAGCTCGAGAGTTCAAAGTCAGCTTTCTGCTAGGTTGCAAGTTCAAGGCCAGCGTGGACTAAACTAGACTGTCTTAGAAACAAACAAATAACTTACAATCTAAAGTCAGGAAGTGCACCTGCTTTCTCAGACTGGATCTGTTTGGCTGAGGTCCCTCTCATTTCCTCCCCAGAACAACATCTACTTCTGTTCCTGACTTAGACCTGAGATTTGACCAGCCTCAGGCCATGGGGCTTTTTTCTTTTCAGTATTGTAGGTCTCACCTAGGACTATTTCTGAGCTATATCCTACCCTAGCTTCTACCCTAGAAGGCCTGGAACTCACAGAAATTCTCCTGCCTCTGCTTCCCAATGGCTGGGGTTAAAGGGATGCGCCACAACTGGCCTTCTTCTTCTTCTTTTAATATCGAGACAGGGTCTCACCAAGTTACCCGGTCTGGCCTTGAACTTTTGACCTTCCTATTTTAGCTTCCCAAGTAGCCCGAGAAATCTTTGCACCTTTCTGAGCCTGGAGTTGTCATTGCCACCATACCTTTCCATTCATGTCCTTAGTGGACACAACAGGCACTATCCCCAAGTCCCACCTGCATACATGGCTCTACAGGGGTATGCATGGGATGGAAACATCCTGGGTGCCCCCTGAAGCCAGCCACAGCTGGCACAGGGCAGACCTTTGACTCTGTTCAGCCTTGATGCCATGACTGTGGCAAGTGGGAATTTCCTTCTGGGAGCCCACCTGGTGTGGGTGCCTCCTCTCATCCTACAGCACACTTAACAAACCCGCCCACCCCTCCTGGTCCCGACCCTGCTCCAAACATGCCAGTCCTTGGTGGATGGGGCCTGTTGATCCCTCTAGTCTGTCGAGAGCAGTTGGGATGCTCAGCTATGATTTCCAAGTGACCCTCAAGTCACACACCTCCCTGATCACACAGCACCAATCGCTCCTGTCACAAGGTGGCCAGTGACAGCCTGACTCCCCTCCTCCACCACCCTCTGCACAGACAGGCCCACGTGTGTCCCCAGATGCCTGAATCACTGCTGACAGCTTGGGACCTGTCGGCTGTGGGCTCCTGGGGAGCCACTGGGGAGGGGTTAGCAGCCACGTTGTTGCCTCCTAGGGAACACCTGCTGACATAAATAGACGGCTGAGTGCGCTAAGACAGCAGAGCAGAGCAGAGCAGCACACAGCGCCCACCCATGCTTGCCAGGATGCTCAACACCACACTCTCTGCTTGCTTCCTGAGCCTGCTGGCCTTCACCTCTGCCTGCTACTTCCAGAACTGCCCAAGAGGCGGCAAGAGGGCCACATCTGACATGGAGCTGAGACAGGTACCACTGTGGTCCATTTAGGGCTGCTGGCAGTGCCGTAGGAACGTAGGAACGGGTCAGGGGTGAGGAGAGAGGGAAACATTGTCTGAGCAGACTTTAGAGGAGGTTCCTGGAAGGAGGCAGTCGGTATCTTTTGGCAGAGTAGATGGGCTACCCAGAAGGTGCCACGGAAAGGACATAAAGGACATTGTCCCCAGACAAGGAATATGCCAGCAAATGAGAGATACTTGTTTATAACTGGGCTTGGAATGGGAACAGGTTAACTGGGTGTCCTGCCTCCTCTGCACACCCGGAGGCTGAGGGTGCTACACTGGCTCCTCAGGACTGGGTAGATTATACAAAACTGTTCTCGCCTGAATTCAAAGCATTTCCCTCCCAGCCCAGCTTCTCTCAGCCCCTTTCTAGCCAGGAGTGCCAGTTTCCTCCTGTCCATAGAAGATGGCCATCGCCCTGTGGAGTGGAGTATGCCCCACACCTAACCTCGGCCTCTTGCTCAGATCTGTTGTGCTGTATGTTCAGCTGTGAGTCTGCCCTTCTGGCAGAGCTGAAGGGAATCCAGTCACCGGGCTCAATTCTGGTCAGGCCACAGATGGCTCAGCTTTGAGTTGTTGAACAAACTCTAGTGGACAGGTAGGCAGCTCCCATAGTCGGCCTTCGGTTTGCAGAGTTTCTTTGGATGCTTCCGAGGCACCAGGTTTGCATGGGCATCTATCAGCCTAATTTGGTCTTTGCTACCTACCTCGTGGGGCATAATAGGTTGACAGGAGGTAAAGGCTCATGTGAAGCCCACCAGCACGGGACGGAGGTAAGAGCAAAGCCAGAAAATGAGAGTGAACGGTCTAGATGCTCTGTGGGGAGTGAGGTAGGGGAAAGAGGATCTAGGAAGGTGAAGGAGGACCATCTGAATGTCCGAGAGGTAAGCCTCTGAGAGATTGCTGCCCACCAGTGTGCTGAGGAAGGTCCCCCAAGTGGCTGCCCCCAAGACTCTGCCAAAGCAGGAGAGAATTTTGAGACCTCATGAACACTGGTCCTCCTGATAACCTAGCTGGTTAGATTTCCACTCTTGCCCTTTACCGTTGCTTCGTCCTGGACAGCGCCAGAGCACCTGCAAGGGAAGCTGGGATAGCAGCAGGGTGACACTAGGTTCCCACCGCCCCTCTTGGCCTCCCTCCAGCTGACCCCCGTCCTTCCCCCGCAGTGTCTCCCCTGCGGCCCGGGCGGCAAAGGGCGCTGCTTCGGACCGAGCATCTGCTGCGCGGACGAGCTGGGCTGCTTCGTGGGCACCGCCGAGGCGCTGCGCTGCCAGGAGGAGAACTACCTGCCCTCGCCCTGCCAGTCGGGCCAGAAGCCTTGTGGGAGCGGGGGCCGCTGCGCCGCCGCGGGCGTCTGCTGCAGCGATGGTGCGCACAAGGCTGGGCGGGCATCGAATGGGGTGGGACGGGAGGTAAAGGTGGGGCTAAGTGGGGAATCAGGACGGGAGGTAAAGGTGGGGCTAAGTGGGGAATCAGGACGGGAGGTGGGGGTAGGGACGCCAGGTTGGAGGGTGAGAATGAAGGGGGTCGAGGGTTGGAAAGTAGCAGGGGTAGGATGAGGGGGATTGTGGGGACGGCGCCCCTGGAACTGCGCCCACTCCTGGGCGCCTGCGCTCACAGAGCCCTTCCTTCAGAGAGCTGCGTGACCGAGCCCGAGTGCCGCGAGGGTTTTCTCCGCCTCACCCGCGCTCGGGAGCCGAGCAACGCCACGCAGCTGGACGGGCCCGCCCGGGCGCTGCTGCTAAGGCTGGTACAGCTGGCTGGGACACGGGAGTCCGTGGATTCTGCCAAGCCCCGGATCTACTGAACCATCTCCCCCACGCCTCGCCCCTACAGCATGGAAAATAAACTTTTAAAAAATGGACCCTGGTGTCTGTCTCTATTTCTGGGGTGGGGAGAAGAGGGGAGGGAGAGGCGTTGGAGTGGGAACTTTCTACTCTGCCCTGGCTAACCCCTACACCCAAAGTCGCGCATAGTCCACTCCCCCACTGCCAGAAGAGGCAGAACCTATACGCCTTATAGTATAAAGGAAGCGTTCTGGTGCTCCTGGATACCCACATAGTACCCCAAAGGTTGCTCCAAAGGCAACCCCACGCTCAGAAGGAGGAAAAGGTCTGAGACCCAGGGTGGCCCTGAAGGGTCAGTAACTGAGCGATTCAGAGCGATTCTCTGTCTGAGACCGAAATAAAAAGAGAGCGGCAGGACATTGGTGGACAAGAGGAACAGATCAGGAAATGGGGAGAGATAGGATCGGCAAGAGTGACAGAGAAGGGGGCGGGGCAAGCCAGGGGTGGCCATCTCAGCCCTGATTTCAACCAGACTAAGGCAAAAAACAGCTTGAGGGACTTACTCTCAGCCAAGACCGTGCTTGGATAGCACAGAGACGTTACCCCAGACCCAAAGGAGACAATGCCACCTGCCTTCTCTCCAGGTGCTCCACCATCAGGACTCAACCACGAGAAGCAGACTCCAGTGAGAGCCCAGCTACAAGTCCCCCACAGGCACCTGTTCCAACCGCCACACCCACTCTCAGGCAGGGAAATAGACAAGATAGGGTGGCGTTGTGGCTCAGAAGGAGAAGGCTTCCTCTCCTGGATTTAGTCCCCATCACCATGGAGAAGGAAGGGGTGGGGGAGGAGGAAAAGGTAACAGCTGCTAAGGGCGTTTCTATGACTCTTGACCTCAACCATAGCTAGAGACACGCACAAGTCCAGCAGCAAGGCACGCATGCTCATCCTCTTTGTCACATCCAATTCTGGAGCAAAGATGTCACCAGCGCCTGGCCTTCGCCCTCCCTCCCTCCCTCCCTCCCTCTCCTTCTCATTAGCTACTCTTTCTTCTAAGATGTTAGATTTATTCATGTGTTTATGTATATGGGTGTTTTTTTTTTCTTGTTATGTATGTCTGGCCATCGTGTGTGTGCTTGGTGCTGCAGAGGTCAGGAGAGGGCATCGGATTCCCTGGACCTAGAGTTACAGGTGGTCACAGTCTACCATGTGGGCACTAGGAACTGAATCCCAGTCCTCTTAACTGACCTTAACAACCAAGCCAGTGACTCAGCCCCTTGCCCCTCATCATCTGCCTGTCCTTCCTCCAGTCTCAGGATTTCCATCCTTCTATTCTCTGGTCTCCTCTGGTCCTCACTCTCCTGTTAACTTCCCACTCTTTTTCCTCTCTGTCCCGTCCATCCCAGGCGTTCTCTCCTCCTAAGGATGCTGCCCCTCCTCTGGGATGCTCTGCAGGCTCTGAGGTCAGTTCTGGACAGAATCACAATCTTCTACCCAGTCTCCAGGTCTCTTCCTATCTCCTCAGCACCTTTACACCTCTCTGCTTGCCTGGGTTTAACCAGGAGGTACAGGGGCCAGGCAGACTCCCATCCCAGCCTCCTTCTTATGTGGCCCTCTCAGAGTCTGATCTCCAATAGAGCAGGGCCAAGGAAGGGACAGAGCAAAAAGGGACAGAAAGGAGGTAGGCATGGCAGGTGGCATGGCCACACTTGGTTCAATCTCTAGGGCTCGTGTCCGGGCAGCTTCAGAATGAAGGTCAGATCCTCATTCTGCTCCTCACCAGGTGGGGAATTGTAATCATCCCTTTTCTCCACCTGTTTCTAGAAGAATCAGGCTCCTCTTCCTCTTCCTCAAGGAAAGGAATTACATCTGCCCACCCCACTTCTGCCTACTGGACATTCTTTTCCCTTTCAGGGACTCCATTCCTCAGTTACAGAGACATTTAAGGACACTCCCAGAGTCCACAGTAGACGCTTGCCTCCTCTCTTCGGCCTCCTGAAGCAAAGGGCTTGTGTGAGCAAATGCCAGGAGTCCTCTGACCTCCACACAGATGCTGCGGCATGTGTACAATCCCCAAGCACACACAAAGCAATAGTGAAAAGTCATTCAGACAGTTTTCAGGCTGGGGAGACGGCTCAGGAGGTAAGAGATCACGCTGCTCTTGTAGAGGACCCCAGTTCTGTCCCCACACCCACTTAGGGTGACTCACAACCACTTGTAACTCCAGTTTCAGGGGATCTGATGCCCTCTTCTGGTCACCATGGGCACTGCAGTCTTGTACACTTACTCTCACACAGAGACACATACACAGAAATGGAAATTTAACAGAATAAAAGTAGCAAGACATTGGGGCTGGAGAGATGGCTCAGCGGTTAAGAGCACTGACTGCTCTTCCAGAGGTCCTGAGTTCAAATCCCAGCAACCACATGGTGGCTCACAACCATCCATAATGAGATTCGATGCCCTCTTCTGGTGTGTCTGAAGTCAGCTACAATGTACTCATAAATAAAATAAATAAATCTTTAAAAAAAAAAAGTAGCAAGACAAAAAAAAAACAAACTTAAAAACCCAGCCCCAGAAAATGAAGAACCCCATTACCACCAAAAAAGAAAAAAGAAAAAGGCCAGGCTGTGGTGTCTTTAATCCCAGCACTTGGGAGGCAGAGGCAGGCGGATTTCTGAATTCGAGGCCAGCCTGGTCTCCAGGACAGCCAGGCTTACACAGAGAAACCCTGTCTCAAAACCCAAATTAATTTTTTAAAGATTATTTATTTATTTATTTTTATGAGTACACTGTAGCTGTCTTCAGACACACCAGAAGAGGGCATCAGATCCCGGGAATTACAGGTAGTTGTGAGCCACCATGTGGTTGCTGGGAATTGAACCCAGGACCTCTGGAAAAGCCGTTAGTGCTCTTAATCGCTGAGCCATCTCTCCAGCCCAACCCAAATCAATCTTGAAGTCTCTTTCCTATATCTTTTTGGCTTTCACCCTGTCAGTGAATCCCACATGTGTGTGTGTGTGGGGGGGCATCTGTGCACATTTTTTCAGTATGAGAGCCACAGAAAGTGCTTGTTTGCTTATTTGCTATAATGGATGGAGCCCAGGACCTTAACCTTGTGAGGCAAGGCTTCGGCCCCTGAGCTCCACCCAAGCCATCACACTTTAGTCTGACAGCGAATCACGTGACCCTGTGTAGGAGTGGAGGAGGGGTATGCATCTTCTGCCCTCTCTGCTGAGAACACCCGGCAGCCAAGTGAGGCAAACTTTGTGGCAAGGGCGAGTATTTAATCCAGCGGTAGATGAGCAGTATAGACAGTAGGTTTCTCTGTCTGTGGGCTCTGTGCTTTGTGGTCATTTGTGCCCACTGGCTCTTAGATCCCATGTGTCCCCACAGCGCATTGTTCTGCAGAGGCAGGCACGGGGCCCCTGAGTTCAGGCCTGGCCCTGGAGACAGCAGAGGACAGGCCAGTTGGTTCTTCATCTTTCCAGCTGTGGCTTCCTTGGGGCCTATGTGAGAATTGAGCTCTGTGGAAACCTTATGGTTCTACAACTCTCCTCCCCCGGCCAAGACCCTTCCTTCTAGCCCTGGATTGCCCCCTCAACCTCTGAGGTCGCGGCTAAGGTCTCTTTCAGATCTGACTGGATGAGTTCTCCTGCCTATAACTCAGTCCCTTGTTAGGCTTTGCCCTTTTCCACAGAAGTTCACCATTGCTGGTTGGACTTCCAAATGCTGCTCTTAAGTCTGTCTGCCGCAGGCCCAGCCCAGTGGGGAGTGAGAAATGGGGCTACCAGGAGATGGCAGCCCGTAGAGCACTCCTCTGTCCCCCCGAACCCCCAGTAGCCTACTGGGATGTTCTTGCTCCGAAATGCCAAGATCCGTGGAGTTCCCGGTGCTTTTCCCCCCTCCCGTTTCCTACAATTAGACACCAGTCAAGGTTGTAGAGGAAATCTGCTTTATTTTTCTTTTTTTTCCTGGCAGTGGTCATGGGGAATGAAGGAAGCGCCCTAACGGTATCACCACAAAGTGGGCTCAGCGCTCGGAGAAGGCAGACTCAGGGTCGCAGGCGGGGTCCGTGCGGCAGCCATCTGCAAGAGAAATGGGTCAGTGGCCTGAGCAGCAAACCCGACGGCTCCCTGCGGGGCTGTCCTGCTGGGTCCCCTCTTGCTCACCCGGGCTGCAGCAGATGCCCGCGGCGGCGCAGCGGCCCCCGCTCCCACAAGGCTTCTGGCCCGACTGGCAGGGCGAGGGCAGGTAGTTCTCCTCCTGGCAGCGCAGCGCCTCGGCGGTGCCCACGAAGCAGCCCAGCTCGTCCGCGCAGCAGATGCTCGGTCCGAAGCAGCGCCCTTTGCCGCCCGGGCCGCAGGGGAGACACTGCGGGGAAGGATGCGGGTGGGAGCTGTGCACAATTCGTATCGGGACTGTGGCAGGGCGAGGGGCAGTGGGTGCTCCGGCATTGTCTCTGCGTTCAAGGCGTCAAGAGGGAGCCTAACACTTCCAACCCAAAGGCCGGGGTTCCCAAAGCGAGGCCGTGGTAGGGCTGGCAAGTGTGCAGGGATGCTCTCTGCGGATGGGAGAGCTTCTCTGGTCTTTAGCGCTGCCAGAACGGGACGGGACGGGGTCGGGGAGACTCACCTTGCGCATATCCAGGTCTAGTACAGCCCTCTTGCCGCCCAGGGGACAGTTCTGGATGTAGCAGGCGGAGGTCAGAGCCAGTAGGCCAAGCAGGCAGCAAGCGAGACTGGGGCAGGCCATGGCGTTGGTGCTCAGTCTGAGACCCACCGCAGGTGATGGTTTCTCCAGCCCAGCCCAACGTTTTTATGTCTGAGCACTGCCATGGTGGAGCACTGCCTAAAGAGGGTGACTGCATGACTGATCACAGCAGGTCTCTTGGGTCAAATTGCTCCACACTGTTTAGAGGCAGGCCCTTCATTTGCAGGGTCTGGGCTAGGGTCAAGGTCACCGCCTCAGCTAATAACCTGAAGCTCAAAAGAGAAGCATCCTGGAAGGGGTGACCTAAGCTACCAGAGGCTAGAGAGACTTGGGAGGGGGTGGAGGTGCAGCCTAGCCAGGAGCTATTTTTCACAGATATCCAGTACCTCAGAATGAGGCAGGATAGGGCAGGTGGGCGAGGGAGCCCTTACAGGGACCTGAAGCTTAGATGGGGAAAAAAGATCACGTCTTGTTCAATCTCTGAATTCAGCTCAGCCCTTCTTCTAACTAGCCAGTAAGCCAAACTATCAGTGGAGATCGAAACCAAACAGATCAAAATAAAATAAAAAGAAAGAAAAAAACTCAACAAAAGGAAAACTACACGTGTATTTAAAACTCTGTATTAGAACTTGCTATGTAGACCAGGCTGGCCTTGAACTCACAGTGATCCATCTGCTTCTGCCTCCCAAATGTCGGGATTAAAGTTATCCACCATGGGAACTGGAGAGATGGCTCAGGGGTTAAGAGCATTGACTGCTCTTCCAGAGGTCCTGAGTTCAGTTCCCAGCAACCACATGGTGGCTCACAACCATCTGAAATGGGATCTGATGCCCTCTTCTGGTGTGTGTGAAGACAGCTACAGTGTATTCAAATACATACATACATACATACATACATACATACATACATACAGCTGTCCACCACCATGCTAGGTGCCTAGACTCCTGTTTGAGAAAACACTGGCCATCAGCTGCTGGAGTGTGGCCAACAGGTAGCCTCAACTACAGAGAGTCATTTGGCCCAAGGTCATACACTTCCCAGGTGGCCACACATAATGGTTGGCCCATTTTGGTACAAACGGTTGGGCACCTCTGGCTGCATTTCAGGTTTGGGTTGCAGGTGTGCATAGGTCTACATGAGAAGGATGCTACATGCAGTTCAGTAGCAGACTGCTTGCCTAGTGTGAGAGGCCTTGGGTCCAGTCCCCAGCATGATGGTAGCAATACATTTGGAAACATTTTTTTCACTAAAATTTTAATTTTAATTTTAATTTGTGTGTATGCTTGTGTATCCAGGTTTCCTTGGAGGCCAGAAGAGGATGTTGGCTCTCCAGGAGCTGTCATTAAAGAGGATCACGAGCAAGCCTATGTGGGTGCAGGGAACAAAATCCAGTCCTCTGCAAGAGCAGTGTGCAGGCTTCATCTTGGAGCTATCTCTCCAAACCCGTGTTTTTACATTTTTAATATAGTTTAAAATGAAATACAAATCAAGCCAGGGTGGTGGTGATGCACACCTTTAATCCCAGAACTTGGGAGGCAGAGGCAGGAGAACTATGAGTTACAGTCCAGCCTGGTCTACAGAGCTAGTTCCAGGACAGCCAGGACTGCACAAAAGAACCAAAACCAAAACCAAAAGAAAAGAAAAGAAAACAACAACAGCAAAGACAGACATATCATGGCAGGAAGACATGGAAGCCTCAACCCCTTCATTTTATGGTTGAGAAATGAGAAACAGATCACCAGGAGAGAGACTAAGGCCTCACTACTCCCTTCAAGGGCTTGCCCTCAATGACCTGGGGATCATCTACTGGGCCTCATATTAAATATCTTACCATCTTGGGCTGGAGAATTGGCTCAGTGGTTAAGAGTTACTCTTGCAGAAGACCCAGGTTTGATTCCCAGGACCCATAGGGTGGCTCACAAACACTTATAACAATTCCAGTGGAGCCAGTGCCTTCTTCTGACCCGGCACCCGGCACACGAATAGTGCATTACACACATGCAGGCAGAACATTCAGACACATAAAATAAAATTAATAGATCTAAAAAAATTTAAAAAAGAAAGGAGAAGCATTGTCCAGACTTTCATTTTATTTTGTTTTGAGATAGACGCTTGGTTGTCCTGGAACTATCTGTGTAGACCAAGCTGGGCTTGACCTCACAGTGACCCATCTGCCTTCCAGGTGCTGAGTGTACCACCATGCCAGGTACCTAGGCTCCTTTTAGGAAAACACTTGCCATCAGCTGCTGGCGTGTGGTCTTAGCTGCAGAAAGCTACCTGGTCCTTCCCAGGTATCCACATATAATGATTGGTCCATTTTGGTACAAATGCTGGGCACCCCTGACTGCATTTCAGCTTTGGGCTTTAGGTCAGCTGAAATCTGCATGCTGGTTCTGCTCACCCTTCTCTTCCACAGGGGTGGGTCCTGGGCCCACGTTCTAAACTTCATCTCAGTCTCTCTTAGGAAGTGACTTGCAACATCCAGGAAGAAGTAACAGCCAGTGTCCCAGAGACCAGCTCACCACATGCAGTCTCTGCTCCTAGAGAGAATAGAAAAGCCCCTAGGCTCTTTGTTCTTATGATTAACCTTCTCCTCAAGGGGCTGGGGCTGATGTGGCAAAGCATGTTCTCGAGCTCATCTGACCCTGAATCACAGCTCCTGAGTCACTGATGCAAGTTATCAAATGCTAAGTTGGTGGTGAGGTTGACCTCTGCTACAAATCAGCTCATTTCTCATCCAGATTAGCTTATGGGTATTCTGGGCAGAGAAGGCCAAGAGCTTGACCCCCAGAATGGCCCCAGAGAGACAGCCCACATATTCTGTGGGCACAGTGATCTCATCTAAGGTAATCCATGCACATAAATTAGCATATCATAATAATACGTGCTCCTGCTAGGCTGGCATGCCTTCATGTGCTCACAACTCATCTTTGTTTGGGAAGACTAGTACACAGAAGACAGGATCCTAGTCCTCAGGATGGGCCTGCAGCTGAGTGGGAGAACACTAACACACTGAGGGATAAGAGGACACTGCTTATATGCAAGGTAGACTACATGGAGCCTTGGGTACAGTGTCAGCATCCGGAGAAAACTCATTGTCCCCATGGGGTTCATATGTCACTGGAGGAGGCAGAATATGAAATAGGAGACATATTACATGGAGTTTCTGCTTTAGTTAGGATCTGAGTGTACCCCATGTGTTATATTGTAGGCCCTTAGGAAGATGTCCTGGGAGATGGTGAGATCTCTAAGAGAGGCCCAGTCTTTAGGTCACTAACGGCATGTGTATGAAGGAGGCAGTCTCTCCTAGATCTCTGTTTTTGGTTTTGCAGGCTTGAAAGGAAAGGGTGTATTCCTCCGTGTGCTCCTGCCTGATGTGTACTCTGACACAGATCTGTAAGCAGCAGGGGCAACAGATCATAGACTAAAGTCTCTGAGACTGTGAGCCCAAATAACCCTTTCCTTCTAGGCATGGAGGCACATACCTGTAATCTCAGCATACTGGAAATGTGCAGGAGGATCAAGAGTTCAAGACCAGTCTCATATAAATGACAGTTCAGAGCCATTCAGGGGTTAATGAAATATTACCCCAAAAGCCACCAAATCAAACCTTTTCTTTTTATACATTAAAAATTGTCGGAGGTTTTGCTATAGTAATTAAAAGCCATCAGAGGAAATAAAAGTCAGCATAGCTCCAAAGGCAACTGGATGCTTAGACAAGGTCTATGTCTGGATCCCCTGAGGAGACCTGAGGAAGTCCTGGGTGAGTGGACACTGTTTGACGTGGGCCTCAGACCTGGAAGGTTTGGCAAAGCTTCCCCCTGCACCTTGTGGGTGAGGTGAATTTGACAAAGCCTTCCTCTGATCTGAGTGCTAATGTACCGTGTGCTAGTAAAAGTGTTTACAAGGGATGGACCAGTGTGTGCTTTAGTCAATAGAAACGGCAGCCTCCCTGGGGATGTTTACAGTCTGGGATTCCTGCCTACAGAGATTAGCCAGGCCCGCTTCTGGTTTGGTGGTTTGTATATGTATGGCCTAGGGAGTGGCACTATTAGGGGGTGTGGCCTTGTTGGAGTAGGTGTGTCACTGTGGGCATGGGCGTAAGACCCTCATCCTAGCTGCCTGGAAGTGAATATTTTGCTAACAGCCTTCTGATGAAGATGTAGAACTCTCAGCTCCTCCTGCACCGTGCCTGCCTGGATGCTGCCATGCTACCACCTTGATGACAATGGACTGAACCTCTGAACCTGTAAGCCAGCCCCAATTAAATGTCCTTTTGGTTGTGGTGTCTGTACACAGCGGTAAAACCCTAACTAAGACACCTATGCTGTGCAAAGTGGACACGCTGAAGTTCTGGACTGCTGTTGTGGTTGCTACCGTTCCACCAGAGAGGGGGGGGGGGAACAGACCATCTGGCCCCAGACTTTCTGTCTTCATTCTCTCATCACCTTTCTTAGGGTCCCAGATCCAAGTTACACAGGTGATGAATTAGCAAATGCTGTGGAAAGAGAGGCCGTACGGGCTGTCATTCTCCTTAGGGTGACCGGTGCGTACTCAGACAGAGGAAAGACAGCATGTGTGTGCAGAAGGCTCAGTGTGTTGCTGCTATGCACAAGTGGACACAAACGTAACCTCTAGAAATATCCATTTATTATGTCAGTTTGGGGGCAGAGCCCAGGCAGGTTTCTGTACTCAGGCTCCTAGCAGCAGCCAAGCTAGGTGATCTAAAGTGAGAGATTGATTCTGTACTGTCAAGTCTCTGAACATGGGGAAGGCTAGGCTCACATTCTATGCCATCTATCATCTATCTATCTATCTATCTATCTATCTATCTATCTATCTATCATTTGTCTGTTTATTTAACATCTATCATCTGTTTATCTGTCTATCATCTATTTGTCGGTATATCTGTCTGCTTATCCATCATCTGTCTGTTGATCTATCATTTGTCTACCTACCTACCTACCTACCTACCTATCTGTCTGTCTGAGACAGGATTTCACTATGTAGGCTTGGCTGTCTTGGAACTCTCTATGTAGAGCAGGCAGGCCTTAACCTGTCTCGAAAAACAAAAACAAAAAACAAAACAAAACAAAACAAAAAACAAAAAAAGAGCCCCAAACAAACAAATAGCTCATTTGCTTAGGTGAGGTCCACCAGCATCACTACATTTTGAACTGAAACTGAGAGGAATCTTCATGACATCATTCCTGCCACAGCTTCCATCTTTGCTACTGATGGAATGCTTCTGCGGGGCTGACACAGCACCAGCTGCACCTGCGCGGGGTTGACACTACACTGACTGCACGGGGGTGGAGTAGGGGTGCGGGGGGAGGGGCGTGTGGATGTCACTGCACTGACTGCACCCACGAGGGTCGACACTGCACCTGTGTGGGGGGGTGGCTGACACTGCACCGACTGCTCCTGCGGGGCTGACATTGCACCCGCGGGACTGACGCTGTACCACGTGTACTGCGTATTACTGTATAGAAAAAGTTTATGGGTCCTACTTACATGCTTCAGGAGATTACACAAAAGTGTGGGTACCAAGAATGGGGATTGTGGTGACCATTTTAGCACTCTGCCTCTACGGAAGGGCTACTTCTAGACAGACGAAAACGGTTTATATAGAGCTCTTCTGGGCTGGGGCAGTGGTGGCAAACACCTTTAATCTCAGCACAGGGGGATCTCTGTGAGTTTGAGGCCTGCCTGATCTATGGAGCATATTCCAGGACAGCCATATGGAGAGACCCTGTCTTGAGGGGGAAAATCTCTTTTCATTATTTTGGTCACTTCCTTATGTGAGACACCTAGACTTTTTTCCTCTGAATATTTTATTGCTGCTTGTGACATTCACAACTTAGGAAAAATCTGTTACTGCTACAGTCCAGCACTTGAGCTGGTGAAGTTCATATATCTGCATAGGGGATGCTGTGGCTGAGTCAGTTCCTCCAAAGGATTCCTGGGCCCTTGACACCTATTTCCAGCACTTGGAAATCCGAGGCAGGAGGATTGACATGAATTGCAGATCAGCCTGGGATACATAGTGAATTATAGGTCAGCTTGAGGTACAGTGTTAGATCTTAAAATAATTATTAGAAGCCGGGCAGTGGTGGCGCACGCCTTTAATCCCAGCACTTGGGAGGCAGAGGCAGGTGGATTTCTGAGTTCGAGGCTAGCCTGGTGTACAGAGTGTGTACCAGTACAGCCAGGGCTACACAGAGAAACCCTGTCTCGAAAAAACAAAAAATAATTATTAGAATAATTTAGGGAAAAAGCCTCTAATAGAGATGGGAGAGTGTTGTGGCAGAAATTTCCCTATCCAATCTATTTGTAGCGGAAGGCCTATGATTGGACAGGGAAAAGGGAGGTGGAGCTAAGGATGGCAGAGACAGAGATGCAGGGAGAAACGCAAGAGGGGAGTAGGGCTGACATTGGAAGCTGATGCTTTAAACCAGCGTGGCTTTAAACCAGCCTTAGACAGAGATGAAATGAAAAGGTTAGGATATTTTAGGATATATTGTCTAATCTGTGTTGGCATCTTACTATTATCAATTGGCTTTGAAATTATTGTGTGGGCATCCTGGGATTTGAGTATTTGATGATAAATAAATCTATTTGGTTAACTACAAGCATCAAGAGTTTTGATTTTATCGGGTGATGGGTGTAGTAGTGATTGCGGGGTGGACGATCGCGCGGAGAGGGGCTAGCGTGGCCACGAGGGGCGCTCTGGAGCTCCAGCAGCTCCAGCCCGCTGCAGAGCCTGCTGAAGTGAGGACACCCGGCTGGGGCCAGGCTTCCAGCAGTGCCGGCATTAATGCGGGAACATGGCGGCTAAGTGGATAGCTGAACATTTCTTTTCTAATACCTCCCGCTACAGAGTATGTGCATGACTGCCCTACTGTGTGCTTCTAGAAATCCATGTGAATGAGTCAGAACTAGAGACAATGTTGTGAGAGGTGTACAGAGTGATTGTCCTACTGTGTGCAATCCAATTCTCTCCTACCATGTGGGTGCTGGGCACCAGACTAGGCTGAGTGACAAGCACCCTTACCCATTGGGCAATCTTGCTGGCCCAACCTATTTGTGTTTGAATCCCAGCTACTTCAATCCCCATGGATGTATATTCACTAACTAACTTTTTTAAAAAACAAGATCTCAAAAACAAAAGAAACAGGGTCTCACTCTGTCACCCATGCTGGCCTGGAATTCAGCATCTTCCAGCCTCAATCTCCCAAGCATATAATACATAGATCAGTTTTGTCAAAAGAAGTGTAACAGGAATAACTGGTACCTACTGGTCCCTAAGATCGTTGTGACAAAGGAGAACATTATGTAAAACTAAGCTCAGGATACAGTAAGTGGTCACTACACATTAGATTCCTTTTTTTTTTTTTCAGATCTCTCTCTCTCTCTCTCTCTCTCTCTCTGGCAAGGACACTTTCACCATGGTGGTGGCAGGGCCTTAAAATAGCAAAGAAAAAGCTGAGCAGTAGTGGGACATGCCTTTAGTATCAGTACTCAGGAGGCAGAGGTAGGGGAATCTCTGTGAGTTCAAGGCCAGCCTTGTCTATAGTGTAAGTTCCAGGACAGCCAGGGCTACGTAGAGAAACCCTGCCTTAAATCTACCCTACCTCAAAAAAAAAAAAAATGTATAGTGGTCATTTGGGCTACACTGCTTTGAAACCGGGTGGGTAGCATGTGTGTACCTGTGCAGGAGCTATCTGGATTCATGAATGGGAGACACACACAGACACACACACACACACACACACACACACACACACACACACCAGTTAATATTTGACATGCCATGACTAACTCAAAGGTTGAGTACTCTTACTCCTTTCCCTGATAGCAGACGCTCCTCTCCGGTACTCCTGAGACTCCTAAACCTTCTCTTGCTACTCAAGGCCCAGTCGGGGATTCTCACATGGCTGGTTGGCTTTCTCTCCTGCAGCTCCTACATCCCAAATCTAAGGGTCTCACCTAATCTCTCTTTGCCCAACCCTGGCATCTTTATTGACTGATCAAAAACCAATTGGGGACAAGAACCTTCAGCATTTGGATAGCAGATTCCCAATTTGGCAGATTAATTGAAAGTATTGGAAACAATCCCTAACAAAAAAAGCAAAGGAAAAAGTTTACAACTTTGATTTCATTATTTGAGAAACAAACATAAGGAAGACCATGAGGTATCTGGACTTTGGGATGTTTTCTGTGTTGGGGATTGAACCCAGGGCCTGGGGACACGGTAAGCAAGCACTCTACCATGAAATCACATCCTGGAACCCAATAAGGCTTTGAAATGAAATTTGAAATGTAATATATTTTGACAGTTAAAGATTTATAATTTCTGAAATTCTGGAAAAATCTAAGCTATAAATTTTGCATATGATCAACTTGGTTTCCTGAAAACACCTGATGTTCTTGCATGTAATTTTGTCTCAGAACAAATATAACTTAAATCTGACTTTGTAACAATAAAGATTGTCAACTGCAAGATCCTGCTTAGCAACTGCAGATAGACTCAAAGCAGAGTACCATGTCTTCTTAAGAATAGCAGGGAGACCATAACTCAAGCAGTGTACCATATCTTCTGAAGAACTGCAGGTAGATCATAATTCAAGGCAGTGTACCATATAGACCATGACATGTTTCAAGGCACAGGCCAAGAAGATTTTGTACTTTTCCACCACCTGGACCCTCTTACCCCCTCCCCTTGTAAAACATGTTATAAAAAAGCATTTCATGTTCAAAAAAAAAAAAAGAAATTAAAAAAAAAATTAAAAAAAAAAAAAGATTGTCAAGAAAGGTTTTGTGAATATGTTCAGTCCCCCAGGAGGCTGGCCCTCCTACCAGCCTGTGAACAGTGGTCAGATCACAGGCAAGTCGGTAGATGCAGCAGAACTGAGTGTGGTACTGTGTGAGACACTGCAGGGCTGGAAAGATGGCTCAGTAGTTAAGAACACTGGCTGCTCTTCCAGAGGCCCTGGTTTTAATTCTAAGCCTTGGGCCCTGAAGGGCCTTATGTAGACTGGCTCAAGTTTTCCATGTAGCTGAATATGACATTAAACTCCAGATGCTCCTGAGTCCTAGGTTTACAGCTGTGTACTATGTCTCCTCCCCGTACCCCTTCCCCCTTTTGAGATAGGGATTTATATAGCCCAGGCTGGCCTCACACTGACTAAATAAGTGAGGCTGGCTTTAAACTCCTCATTGTTTAAGGTGCCACAATGTCCATTCAGCCTTTGCCTTTCCTTTTTGAGACAAGAATTTGCTCTGTATAGCCCTGGCTGGTCTTATACAATGTGGACTAGACTGGCCTTTCACTTGAAGAGCAACTTGTCTGCCTTATCTTTTTTTTTTTAAAAGACTTATTTCATGTATATGAGTGCACTGTAGTACCTTCAGACACACCAGAAGAGGGCATCAGATCCCATTACAGATGGTTGTGAGCCACCATGTGGTTGCTGGGAATTGAACTCAGGACCTCTGGGAGAGCAGTCAGTGCTCTTAACCACTGAGCCATCTCTCCAGCCCAACCTGGCTGCTTCAGAAGTGCTGTGATTACTGGTGTGTGTCATCATTCCTGGCCACCTCTGACATCACCTTTCCAGGCTTTGTAAAATTATATGTTGGCATGTCCACATACAGTTATATGCATGTGAATGCAGGTGCCTCTGGGGGCACAGGCTGTCCTGGAACTGGATGTACAGACGGTTAGGAGCCACTTGATGTGAGTGCTTAGAAACCAACTCGGGCCCCTGAAAAAGCAGCAAGCACTCAGATGACTGTGGAGCGTGTCTCCAGCTTCTTCTTTTATTATTATTATTTTTAAAAGTTTACGCCGGGCAGTGGTGGTGCATGCCTTTAATCCCAGCACTTGGGAGGCAGAGGCAGGCGGATTTCTGAGTTCGAGGTCAGCCTGGTCTACAGAGTGAGTTCCAGGACAGCCAAGGCTACACAGAGAAACCCTGTCTCGAAAATCCAAAACCAAACCAAACCAAACCAAACAAAACAAAAGCAAAACCAAAACAACACAAAAGTTTACTTTTTAATAGCACTTAGAAGACAGAGGCAGGCAAATCTTTGAGTACAAAGCCAACCTGGCCTATATGAGTTTCAGGCCAGCCAGGGCAGGGCTAGTTACACAGTGAAACCCTGCTTAAAATTTCAAACCAACAATAAAACCCATAAGGCTTAAAAATCTGTATTTTTATTACTTTTAGTTCTGTTTATGTGGGTAAGTGCATGTGCCCATGTAAGCCAGAGGCATAGCATCCCCTGGAGTTATGAGCTGACTGGATGAGTGCTGAGGACTGAATTCGAATCATCTGTGTTCGACATATTTGTTAATGCACACAGAGGAAATGGCCAGTATCGTCAGGAGACTGCCTGGTTTGGGGTTGGAATACTGATTTGACTTCTTATGTGGCAAGAAAAAAATAATTACAAATTCAATTCTTGCTAGACTCTGGCATTCACTAAGCTTCCTCACTGAGTCAGTTGTAAGTGCTTTTCAAATTCACAGAGGAACTTAGATCTCAGGGCAGGTCGGATACTATATGCTGGGGAAACTGAGCAATGACTTTAGGCAGTCACACCTAGATAAAACAGATTAAAATACCCAACACCCACTGAGCTGGCAAGTGTACTCCTGTAGCCTTTCAATCAGCTACAGCAGTTGGCCTTCACTCGGCTGTGGTAGCAGTAGCAGGGCACGGTCATATCCAGTCTCCCTGGTGAGTACTTGGGCAGTTGTCTTTGAGTCTCATGAGGAACCAGGTTGGTCTCAAACTCCCAATGTAGCTGAGGAGGACCCTGAGATCCTACTAATCCTCTTGCCTCTACCTCCAAAAAAGCAGGCACTGAACCACCATGCCTTGTTTATGCAGTGCTGGGGACTGAACCCAGGGCCTATGCAGCCTAGGCAATCACTCTACCAAGTGAACAGCGTCTGAAGCTCATCTTGTTTTGCAGGACCTAACCTAGCCCTGACAGCCACGGCCACAGCATTCACCCCAGCACCCACTCATCATGCAGGGGCCAGGGTCCAGTGTCTTGGTTAAGTATCTATGCCAGTGACTGGGGAGATACATCCTGGGCAGGAATGGGAGAGGCTACTCATCCATCAGAGTTCCTGGGGTTCATTGTGACAACTCTGGCATTTGGAGAGACCCAGGAATGGACTAGGATGCTCCTGACATGATCCCCTAAGCCTACCTTATATATTTGAATGCAGGGTCTCACTGTGTTCCGCACGGTCAGGGACAGTATCTACTACCCTAAAGTGGGTGTTATGGCTCTCAGTGGGCTGCGTGCGGGATGACACCTGCACCTTAATTGCCTGCTTCTTCACTGGAGTAAGAAGCTGCTATCATTCCTGAGGTTTGCATTTCTTAGGGATTCCAAAACCCTCAGCAGTGTGGAAAGTAGCAAGGATGGTTCTTCCTTGGGGTGTCTGGAGTTCGTGTCAACGCTATTTAAGCTGGTGACAATGAAAGCAAAAATGCAGACAGCTCACTCCCTAACATGCATGCGCTGACGTCATGAACATCTGGGTCTGATCCCCGGTCCCACATAAAAGCCATGTGCATCTAATTCCAGTGCCAGGCAAATACACAGAGACTGAGTCTCTGAGGCTAGCTGGCTAGACAGTCTAATTAGTGAGTGCCAGGTTCCAGTGAAAGACCCTGTCTCAAAAACCAGAACAAAACAAAATAAACTAAAAACAAGCTCAAACCAGACCAAGGTGAGGGAGTTCTGAAGAATGACACCCAGGGCTGCCCTTTGGCCACCACTTACACACACACAGTAAGAGCAGCAAGACTGGAAGCAGCGGGTCTAGCTTGGGAATCTACAACCTGCTAGGTAGTCCAATAGCGCCACATCACGACAGGGTCTGGTTATAGAAATCACTTCTGGAGAGCTACCAAGAGAAACAGGGTACCCCTTTTTGCTTTCTGGATCTTGGATACACCAAACCCTAACTAGCAAAGCCTAGGATTGAGCAAAGCAGATAAACTAACTCATAGTTCAGTTAGGAGAAACCTGCTTTTGGCTAGTAACCTAAAGACCCAAATAATTAGGGACAAATAAACTTATTTTACAAATAGTACTACTACTACTAATAGTAATAATAAAAGAGAAAAAAGGCCATATAACAAATGGCTTTGATGTTACAAGCAAGTCAGCATCTGCTGTAACTATTTTCCTCTTTCATTTGCACTATAACTATAGTCAGTGAATGAGCAAGACTGGACTCCAATACTTTATTTATAAAAGCAGGAAACATTTGGCTCACACTACTCCAAGAGACTCAGGAGACAGCTTGGCTTCTTTGGGACACGGTCCAGTCCGATCTTCTATGTGATAGGAATTTCCCACAGTTTAATGCTTTCCTGAGTTTGTATGTGGTGTCAGAACAGGGTACTATGTCTAGGAGTTTCCAGTCAGGTGCTGAGTGCTGAGCCTAGAATGATTGGGGGCTGCTCTGGAAAAGGCTGAGCCATCCTCCGGGGATGCACCAATTCCTACTCCAATACACAGTCCCCAGGCAAACACTGTCCTTATTTGGGCCCCTAGAAGCCTCTGTGCTCAGCTCCTGACCACCTGCCCGTCTTTGGTGATGGCCCAGTTATAACTCTTCGGAGAGTCCAATGCTTCTTCTATCCGTGCCTCCAGGTTCTCCCGAGTGATGAAGTTCTTCGCCTCCTCCTACAGGAAGAGAAAGCTTAGCTACATGAGATCTCTAACAGGGCTGGCTGCCTGCACAGATGTCTCTAGCTCACCTTAAGAAGGGTGTCAAGAGCCCAGAGCCTCTTTGTGCCCCACCAATTGTCCAGCACAACGAACGGTACTAGGTGACCTCACCCATCATATTCCTCTTCCTTGGACAATCACCCATCAAATCTCTCAGCCACAACCCAAGGACAAATTGTGACAACCTGATTAGAGGAGGTGGGCCCTCTCAAGCTACTCACTCCCTCTTGAACGTTCCATTCTCACTTATTGTTTCCCTGACTTCAAGTTTCACATGGCAATACTAGCCTATAACCTTTCATTGACCATTGCCTGAAGATTTCCCTCTTGAACGTTCCACTCTCACTTATTGTTTCCCTGACTTCAAGTTTCACATGGCAATACTAGCCTATAACCTTTCATTGACCATTGCCTGAAGATTCTGGTCACTTGACGCCCTGTGCTGCTGCTCCCCCCAGAGCCTCCCTTGCTGGAGTCTCCAATACCCACATTCTCCACGACCTCTGCCCACCTGCAGTTTGAGCACTTCTTGCTCTTTCAGTTGCACCCAAGCCTGCTCCTCCAGGGCCCTCTGGGCTTGGGCCTCAGCCTGCCGAAGCTCCTGGGCCTGTGCTTCCAGCTGCAACCTGGCTATTCTGCGAGGGGCAAGAAGCCAAGGGTGAGCGGGGGCCGCGGATGAACCTAGCCCAGATCACCCAGTCCCGTGCCTCTCGCACCGTAGCTCCTGGAGCCGCCGGTTCTCCTCCCGGTTCCAGGCCATCAGCTCCCGGTGCTCCGTGATGGCCTCCTGCGCCTTACGCTCAGCTAGAACCCCGGCTCGGGCCTCGTGCAATTTCCTTCGCACCTCCAACGTGAACTCTAGCCTGGGTGAGGTCGGGCTTCAAGTCAGCACCCATCCTCCAGCCCCAGCACTTCCCAGAGGGCGCCGAAGGGCGCCTGCCCTTTACACACACCTGAGAGCGCGCACGGTCTCCCGGTACTGTCGGTAGCGCTCGGTCACTATGAAGAATTCCGCAGGGTCCACTGCCGGAGGCATTTTCACGCGTCCGACCTTGGATTTGGCAGGCGGGTCGTGGCGGGTCTTGCGGCCGCGCACCGGCAGGAGCAGCAGGGTTGGGGGCCGGCCCCCGGGCCGCGCGGCCAGGCGGTTCAGAGCGCGCAACATGACAGCTGCCGCCTGAGCCTGGCCCGCCCCGGAAGTGGCCGCGGAGCACCACGGGAGTCTCTTGTCCCCGCCCCCGCTGGGCGGAGTTCTTGCTGTCTGGCCCGTCGCGTCCCGGAGTCTTGGGTAGGGTGGGCGGGGTCGGGGGGCACCTTGGAGACCACAGCTTTCTGGGCTGCGTCGGCCGCCAGGGATAGCCACACCACCCGACGCTCAGCTTGCTTGTTCACAAGCTTGGACTCCGCCCCCAAGCGTGTGGCTCTGGAGCTCTCTAGCCCACCGATGGCCGGTCTATCCTTGCGTGACTGATGCAAGAAATTCTGAGTTCCTGGCTACTTAAGTTAGGCTTATTTTTTTCAGTAAGCGCTCTCCTGGTGCACTTTAAACTTTAGATTTGCAAACGAGCAATAAACCATTTCCTTGCCCTGCACTGCCCTGGTGTGGTCTTGGGCAGCTCTGCAGTAGCCAGAGTTCTCAGTGTGAGTGACCATTTTTTCACAACTGGGCGGCCTGTGTGAGGTGACCCTTGTCCTCTTCCTCTTGACCGGGGTCTTCCTACCTTGAGACTATTCTTATGTATGAAGTACTGTTTCCTCTACAATTGAAGAGAAGTAGCCAGCAGTGCAGGAGAGAGAGCTTCTGTGTCTGAGGTAGTTCGTACTCCTCTGTCCCCCAGCAAGGAGGGTTGTTGGTAATCAGAAGCTGACTGTGAGTGCTGGGGAACTGAACTCCCATCCCACTCTTTAGAAAATTGTCAACACCAGATTCTGCAGAGAACACCAGGCCATGGTCCTGCACTTCCAGGGAAACTGGGAGGGTCTGAGGAGCCTGGGCTGACTGCAATATCTGACATTTTCTCAGAAGAGAACCGAGGCTGCTTATGTCCTGCTATCAGCTTCCAGGCCCAAGACATGTGAAGGAGCCCCAGCCAGCACCCTCTTTCTCTCAGTCAGGCTTTGGAGATGCGATGCCAGAGGGTAGGTACTCTGGCGTCCTGGGCTAAGCTAGTGACTGGTTTTCCTGCAGAGTGCTGGCCATAAGACCATTGCTGAGCCTGGAGGATCCAGGATGGATGGTCGGTGAAAAACAGGTCACTACTGCCGCCCTACCCTGGGGTGCCACAGGGTTGCTCTGAACGGCAGGGAACCTGGCACTCCTGGTTTTTTTTTTTTTTTTTTTGTGTGTGTGTGTGTGTGTGTGTGTGTGTGTGTGTGACAGGGTCTCACTATTTAGCACTGATTGGCCTGGAACTCAGAGATCCTGCCACTGCCTCCTAAATGCTGGGATTAAAAGCATGTTCCACTATACCTGTCCTAACCCTTTCTTCTTCTGGGTCACCCTAGACAACCAGCATCTCATCTCAGATAATTTCAGTGTCTGGGCCAAGAAAATATTATAGGGTATAGGCCATTTCCTAGAGGCTCCCTAACCTTGCTGGCTCTTAAGTCCTCTCAGCTGGTCAGGTCCATCCATCCTTCTTTTGGGGGGTTTCAGAAGTGTAAAGAGATTTAGGCCTAAGGTGGATGAAAGGTGTGGAGTCATTTTGAGTATCTAATGCTACAGAACTAGAAGGCAGGCTCTCTGCCCCCTTTCTCTGGCCTGTTAGGGATGTGGATTCGGATGCAGCGGTGATGGAAAGAACTTTCCATTCGCTGACCCTCCCTGCTAAAGTGGCAAGACAGAATTGTTGAGGGCAGAAGCTGGGAAAGGAGGCTTTCTGGCAGCTCACGAGTAGGGGGACAGAGCTGGAGGAATGGAAGCCTCCTCATTTACCAAGGGGTAAATGATGAATGAGGTGACTCCAGGTGGCTGCAGGACCCTATTCAGATGGTCCTAGGATTTAATGACCAGGCCGTTCTATTTCTTTTGGTGTCAAATACAGTGATATCTTTAAAACAAAAACCCCCAAACAGGGTCTTACTTGTTGGCCTTATATTTCCAACAAAGCCCTGGGTGGCCTTGAACTTGTAGCAATACCCCTGCATCTGTCTCCAGAGTGCTAAGATTGTGTGTGCCACCATATCAAGGTACAGTGATATCTTGAAACAGGGAGGTGCAAGTCACTACTCAAATCCCTTCCTGCAATGTTCTATGAACAAATATGAAGTTGCTGCTGGCTTTTAAGGCCATCAAACAAATGCTCCCCCATCTTAAATCTTCCTAGGGATCTGAGGTTGAAACAAAAAGCATAATGGAGCTGGAGAGATGGCTCAGCAGTGATTTCTGATTGTGGTTCCCAGTGTCCGTATCAGGCAACTCAGAATGGTCTGTAACTTCAATTCCTTAAGGATCCGACACTCTCTTCTGGCTTCTGGGGACACTCACATGCATGTGTGCATACGACGCATAAGTAAAAAAAAATAAATCTTTTTTTATTTTTTTAATAATAAATCTTTTAAAACCAGTTTTTAAAAATAAAATTTCAATGATTTATTTTTTTATGTTCATTGGTGTTCTGCCCACATGGATGTCTGTGTGAGGGTATCAGATCCCTTGGAACTGGAGTTACAGATAGGTGTGAGCTGCCTGTGGGTGCTGGGAACTGAACCCAGGTCTTCTGGAAGAACAGTCAGTGCTTTTAACCACTGAGTCATCTCTCCAACCCAAATACATTAAAAAAAAAATTAAGATGGTGGACCTGCTTATAGGGTAAAGGCATTTGCTGTCGAGCCTGAGGACATGAATTCAGTCTGTAGAAGCAATATGGTGGAAGGGGAGAACTCCTGCAATTTGTTCTCTGACCTACACTTGTAGCATGCATGTGGACAGGACACACACACACACACACACACACACACACACACACACAATGTAAAAACTTGAAATGGCTACATACTGGGAACAAATCCACAAGGAACTGTTTTGGAATCTTTTTCTTTTCTCTAATGGGCTGGTCTTCTGAGCGCCTCTGTCCCATATCATGAATGCTGGGATGGCAGCTGTTAGCACTAGGACCGGTTCATGCAGTGTTGCAGACTGAACACAGGACTTTCCACACACCAAGCAGGTGTTCTGCCAACTGCTACATCTCCAACCCCATGTTCTGGATTCTAACACCTCTTAAGGGCTAAGAAACAAAGGGCTAGTTTTATCCCTTGACCTAGACACTGCAGTGAGTTTACAGAACTGATGATCACCCTGTTTTCTGTAGAAGTTGCCTCAGTTATTTTGATATTTTTCATTCAGAATGTGTTCACTTTCAACTTCAGTGTCCAAGCACATGAAGCTTGGTGGAACACTGATATAGTCTAACTGGATCTCTTTCAAATTTGCAAATTGACTGCATCTAAATAAATATCTATGTTGTGAAAAGTTTGTTATGTTGTGTGTGTGTACACATGTGCTACAGGACAGTCCAGAGACAACTTGCTGGAGTGCCTTTTCTTTCCTGGGAATTGGCCTCAGGTTGTCAGGCTTGGGAGCAGGCACTTTTACCCTCTAAGCTATCTTAATGGCCCAGAAAGTGGTCCACGCTGTCTTTACTTTGCTACTTCAAGCTCAAGCTCCTGCTCTTGCAGCCTTGCTTCAACCTAACCTCAAAAGGAAACTGACATGGAGAAGGCAAAGCTTGAGGATTCCCTGGCTCACCTAGCTCAGGACTCTGGCCTAAGAACAGGGAGCCTAGCAGTGTGGACAGAGGGCTAAGACAGTTCATACTTACCTGCAAAACAGAGTGGCAGGCTTCACACCCATACGTACTTGGCACCAAGGACTTGGCCACTCTCATCAGAGGTGGGCTTAGGTAGGGTTGACTCATGAGGGCAAGCAGCCCAGCAGAAGTGATCCTGTAGTCTCTCTGGGGCTGTCAGTAGGGGATAATTCTAAGTCCTCCTCATGCTGTGTTCATCCAGTCAGGACTAGATCTGAACACTACAAGCATGGGCTGCTGGAAACAGGTCTTTGCAGCCCAAGTCTGAGCCAGTAGCTCTGCTTTCACTGCCAGCTGTTAACCTCTGGGAGCGGGGGGGGGGGGGGCGGGGGAGGAGAAGAAACATTTATAGGGTTAACAGCCAATCTGTATTTGGGCTGAAAACCATATTAAGGTAGGGTCAAGCTTGGCATAATGGTGACCAGAGCCATTAGGTGATCAAGTGCACCCAGCTTTAGGAAAGTGACAGGCAGCATAAGAGGCACCATTGAGGTTGCTGAGCATGGGCTTCAGGATGGCTCTGTGACTTCCTAGAGTTGTCTTATTAGAGGGAAAAGGAAACGAAGGCAGAGAAATGTATGCAACATTCAGAGAGACACAGACTCTGGTGTGTGTGTGTGTGTGTGTGTGTGTGTGTGTATTTTTTTCAAGACAGAGTCTCACTGTGTAGCTCTGGCTGTCCTGGAACTTGAAGTAGGGAAATGTATGCTATGTTAAACTATTCCAAGGATCAGACTCTAGTAAGTGGATGAAAGACTCTAGTAAGTTTGTGTGTGTGTGTGTGTGTGTGTGTGTGTGTGTGTATGTTTTTTTAAAGACAGGGTCTCACTGTGTAGCTCTGGCTGTCCTGGAACTGGATCTGTTGACTGGCCTCAAATTCAGATCCTAGTGTTTTATTTTTCCTGTGTATGTGTGCTTGTCATGTACAAGCATGTCTTCAGGTGAGTGCATATATAGACACACGGAGGTCAGAGAACAAATTGTTACTCCAAACCCTTACAGACCTTCGGTATCCATCTTCATATTAGGATTACAGGTATGTCCAACATAGATACGGGCAACACTTAATGTGGGTTCTGAAGATCTAGACATGTCTTGTGCTGGCTAGTTTTGTGTCAACTTGATACAAGCTAGAGCTATCTGAAAAAAGGAAACCTTAGTTGAGAAACTGCCTCCATAAGATCCAGCTATATAGCATTTTCTTAATTCTTAATTAAGAGACTGATGGGGGAGGGCCAAGTTCATTGTGAGTGGTGCCACCTTAGACATGTGGTCCTGGGTTCTATAAGAAAGCAGGCTGAGCAAGCCATAAGGAGCAAGCCAGTAAGCAGCACCCCTCTATGGCCTCTGCATCAGCTCCTGCCTCCACGTTCCTGTTTTGAGTTCCTGTCCTGACTTCCATGATGAACAGTGATATGGAAGTATAACCAAATAAACCCTTTCCTCTCCAAGTTGCTTTGGTCATGGTGTTTCACCACAGTAACAGAAACCCCAACTAAGACAGGGCTTAATGCTTGTACAACAAGCTGTATTACCTGCTGAACCCATCTTACCAGCTCTATAATGTTTATAAAATGAGTGGGTGATTTTATTTTTCCTTTCAAAAATACAAAGAACCACACTCCCCAGGAAAAGCGCTGGCCCGTTTCTCCTGGAACTTAAGTCTTTTTAAAGATAGAGTCTATGTAGCCCTGGCTGGCCTCAACCTCACAGAGATCCACTTCCCTCTGCCTCTTAAGTGCTGAAGTTGAAGGCATGTGCCAGCATGTTTTAAAGAATTGTCTGCTGTTCCTTCTTAACTCAAATTGACTGTTGTGTTTCATTCAGTAGGATAGGAAAGCCATCTGTTCACCATGGAGCTTCTACTGATGTCAAAAATCATGGCATCTCAGGTTGTTTGTGACCAGCTGGAAAAACATGGTCAGAGCTGAGCTGAACTGAGGAGTTGGAGACACATGGTACAAACCCTGACAGTGGCTGAAGGTGAGCAAGTTAAGAATTTGGCAGTAGACTAGCAAGTGAGATGCTCCTGCGGATATAAAACACAAGGGCTGCCCCATGAGCTGCGGCAGGGTGGGTGGAGCCCTGGGGGGGGAGGTAGAAAGGGATGCTTTTGGACTACTATTGAGTCATCTAGTAGGAAACGTACGGGTCCGGGGAGCTGGGGGTAGAGGAAAGCCACAACCCCGGAGTCCCACATCGCCCACCTCTTTGGATATGGGGATATGAGTGAATCAGACACAATAGATTCTTGGGGTTCAGCACCCAAGCTCCTCTGTAAGCATGGGTGTAAGAGGTGTGAGAATGGAGGGTGAAGGAAGAAGGACAGACTTCATAAGCCTGTCACAAATGAAAAGGAAGCTTTGGGAAATGCAGGTCTTCAGTGGCGGATGATCTGGAACAGTGCTGACCAAGTGGAGCCAATGAAGTATGGTCCGAGTGGAAGGGCTCTGGGTGTGTGCTCCAGGCTGGCTGCACACTTCCCTCTGAGGAAAAGCTCAGCTCCATTCTAATCCTTCCCCCGATCCAGGTGCCAGAGTGTCATGGCGAACTGGTCACTTTTGCTCTTACCACACAACTGTGCTATGCAAGACACATTCTTCTCTGGACATACAAGAGTCCCTTGTGGGGCTTGGGTCCTGACTAAAAAAGAAGGGAGAGCTATTTCTGTGGAAGGGAGCAAAGGGCAGAGGTTGTCATTCCTGTTGAAAGATATCTGTTAGCAAGCTGGTGATGTTTAACAGTAAGAGCTGCTGATCAAGTCAGCACAGACTCCAGGAGAATCCTGTCGAGTTACTCTAGTGTGCCCTGGTCAAGTCTAGCCTTGGCAAGAGATGCTGAACAGTCTGGGCTGTTAGTAGGTGGATAGCAGCACACACAGAGGATTTTCTTAGTGGTGTGTGTATTCTCTGAGGTCTTGCTGACCCAGTAGGCATACTCCTCCATTGCTGGACACAATTACACAAGGGCTCTAAGGCAGCGTGCAAGAACAGGGCATACTTCATGGAAAGTTCCTGACTCAGCGGCTGTTTGGAGCTCCAGTCCCTAGAGGGACAGAGTGACCCCAATGACTGATGCTCAGTATAAAGCTCGTCCTGCTGCCACATCTTCGCTCTCACAGGTTTCTGGGATTCCTCCTGTACATCCTTCTCCTATTTTGCTTTTTTTTGAAAACAGGGTTTCTCTGTGTAGTCCTGGAACTTGCTCTGTAGACCAGGTTGGCCTCAAATTCACAGCGGTCCCCTGCTTCTGCCTCCCAATGCAGGGACTAACGGCATGTGCCACCCCTGACCAGCCTCTCAAATTTTTTCTTAATTTATTTTTTTCAAGGGTCTCACTATGTAGGCCTGGCTATGTTGGAACTCAGTAATGTAGAACAGGCTGTCCTTGAACCCACAGAGCTCCACCAACCTCTGCTTCCAAGTGCTGGGATTAAAGGTGTGTACCCTATGCCCAGCTAAAAACTGTTTTAAATTTATTTTATTTTCTATGTGTGGGTGTTTGCCTGCATGTATGTCTGTGCATCATTTGCTTGACTGGTGCCCAGGGAAATCAGAAGAGGGCACTGGATCCCCTGGATCTGGATGATTGTGAGCCATCATGTGGGTGTTGGGAAAAGATCCCAGGTTTTCTCCAAGAACAAGTGCTCTTAACCACTGAGATGTCTCTGTCCCACATTTCTTCTTGTACATAAACACCATGAACACGCGGCTTATATACTAGGCTTCCCTTTCATATCACTTTGTCTGACTTAAAGCCCACTAATGGCTCCAACTGACCTTTCCTTTCTACTCAGCTAAATTCTCAGCATCACCTGGGACTGGTGTAAGTTTCCCTTTCCCAAGAAGCCCAAAGCACTTATCTCTGAATGTGCCTCTGTGGGACATAGCAGGGGACCTGCCGAAGCCTCTGAAGAGTAGAGGTCATGCCTGCCTCCCCACCTTTGCCCTCAATGACAACTAGAACACCCGCTGTGCTGAGAAGCTGTGACCTCAAGTGAAGGTCAGCCTTCACAATACCCAGGGCAGCCACAGGCCTGGGTCCTGGCCAGTGGGATTAGTGAAAACAGTAAAAGCAGCAAATGAAGCTGCTTGCTTTATGAGCTACTTCTGGTTTCAGGTTGGCAGCAGTGGACTAGCTCCCACCGTGGGGTGAGGATTATATTCTCAGGATACTGGCATTAGGAAATGTCAAAACAGGCAGAGGTGGTGCATGCCTCCAATTGCAGCACTTGGGAGACAGAGGCAGGCAGATCTCTGTGAGTTCAAGGCCAGTCTGGTCTACAAAGCGAGTTCTAGGTCAGTCCGTGCTACACAGTGAGACCTTGTCTCAAGAAACAAAACAGAATAAAGAGAAAGTTAAAATGTTAGATGTAGTAGCATGTCATACTTTTAAAATAATGGCATAGGTTCTAGTTAGTGTCTATAATCCCAGCCCCAGTACTCCTATTAAAAGATGGGAGGTAGAGAATCCAGACTCTGAAATAAACAGCACTGCAATAGAAATAAGGCATCTAAACCTTGTCTTGAAACAAACAAACAAACAAACAAACAAAAAAACAAAAGAAAGAAAGAAAGAAGAAGAAAGAAAGAAAGAAAGAAAGAAAGAAAGAAAGAAAGAAAGGAAGGAAGGAAGGAAAAAAAGGAGACTGGCCCTCAAAGATCATATATTTGAAAATGTGGTCTCCAGTTGTTGGAGGAAGTGTATCACTGTGGCTGAGCTCTGAGGTTTCTAAAGCCTGTGTCCTTCCCAGTCTCTCTCTGTCCGTCTGTCCGTCTGTCTGTCTCGTGCTTGTAATGTCTAAGATCCTGCTTCAGCACCATGCCTGCCTGTCTGCTGCGATGCTCCACCATGGTGGTCACAGACCCACCCTCTGGAACTGTGAGTCCCAAATTTACTTTCTTCTATAAGTTGCCCTGGTCATGATACTTTATTACAGCAATAGAACAGTGATTAATATACCCTGCCTCAAAGACAAGCTGTAAGGAGAGAACCAACTCCTGAACAGCAGTGTGCTGTGGCACGTGTATGCCCACAGTTAACACAGATAAATAAATACACCTCCTGAAGAAAATTTAAAACTTATTCTGGACAGAAACTAGAGAGGTCAAAATGGCCTCGGCTCAAGCCCGCAGCAGCTCCTCTCCCCTGGTGTCCTTTCCTGTAGAGCAACTCAGTGAGACCCTCGCTGTCTGTCCTAGGGAGCAAAGCTGAGTGGGTGGCTGGGATGTCTACATTGATAGAAAAGACTAAGGACCTGGAAGACATCAGCCAACAGCAGGGCTAGGAACAACCCAGGAGAGACCCAGCTTCATAAGGCTGCTCTGCCCAAGACAAAGGGACCGACATTTCCTCAGGGAATCAAGAGTGTTTATTACCTGATGATCCCTAGTGTGATGCCAGAGATGCCGCTCTGGTCTCATTATTCCCCATGCCTGAGGTGGCTGATACTGGTGGGAAACAAGGGTGGACTGGAGAGGGGAGGGATATTTACAGGACGGGAGGGAAGGGGCCTGCCTGGGGACAGTGAGACAACCATTTCCTCAAGAGCTCTGAGAACTTTGTGCTTTGTTTTAGTTGGCACCGAGCTACCTGGAATGAGTCTTAAGTTTATCTTCTTTAGGAAAAGACATTTGAAGCAAAGAATAATATGGCCCAATTTCCAGGCTGAGGATTTCATTATATCAACCCAAATATCACACTATTTAATTCCCCAATAAAACACTGGAAAAGGACTATCAGTGCTAACACATTTACATACAAAATCTCCACCTAATAGGTAATAGAAGCCTATGTGTTGTTTCTAAAACAGTTATAAGATATATACAATTTTGGGTATATTAACAAAACAGAATATTACAAAATATTAAAGGCAATTCTCCTGTCTGTGGGCCTTGTCACCTGTCACTTGAAGTTGGCATAATCTGAAAAGGCATCGATGTACTCCTGTACTACCTTGTAGCAGAATTCATACTGTTCCTGGAAAACAGGCAGAGGCAGGAAAAAAACAGAGTTACCAAAGGGATTGCTGAATCCCCCACCCTGCCTTTTAAAAGACATATCACTATGTATCCTTGGCTGGCCTGAAACTCCTTATGTAGACCAGGCTGTCTTAGAACTCACAGAGATCTGCCTACTTCTGCCTCCTGAGTGCTGGGAATAGAGGTATGCACCACCATGCTGGCTTAGCAGACCCAGTTTTTAAAGTGGAAAATGGAGAGAAAAAAGAATGTTTGTGGACTATACTAGATCTTCTACAGGTACAGCTGACCAGACATGTGAGGGCAGTCCAAGGTCCTGCAGGTCAGTGTGAGTGCCAGGCTGGACACGTGGCCTCCACGGTGGTCCTCAGCTTGCCCAGGCTGCTAGGCTGTGATGACTCCTAATCTCCAAAGCTTTATCTCCTCTCAAATCTCCTGAAACTCACATTTCCCCTCAAACCTTTCTAGCTTAACAAGATTCAGGAAAACCTTTGTGGATATACACAAGATATGTCAAGAGTCAGACTTCTGAACAGGAAAGCCAAGCAAAACAAAGGCAGGCACTTCTGTTCACTCCTTTCCAGAACCCAGAGTTAGAGTGCCTGTGTGTGATGATACAGGTGATATCTGGATACACAGAAAGTCTTCAGTTGCTCTCTATGTAGTCCCTGGAGAGAGGGTTTCTCACTGAACCAGAAGATGGCTGTTTCAGCTAGGCTGGCTGTTCAGTGAGCTCTTGGGGTCTGCCTGTATCTGCCCTCAATGCTGTGGTTACAGGCGCATACAGCCCACCTAGTTTTGTTTATAGGTATCGGGGGTTTGAACTCAAGTTTGCATGCTTTCAGAGCAAGTGCTGTTACCCACTGAGCTATCTCCCCAGCTCCAGGGACTTCTTTCTAATCTATTTCTACTGGTACCAACTGTGTTCACACTCTGGCCCTGCTTCCCAGGATACTTCCTGTCTTCTGAGTATGGGGAGACCCTGAAGGCTTGCTCCTGACAGGGAAGAGCTATGGAGGGTGTATTGACACAGACAAAGTCATGGAAGCATACCAGTGTCTGGACCATGTGTGGCCTCTGCAGCCGAAGGCTCTTGACAGTTTGGAAGACATCCAAAATTCCTTCTGCTTTCACACGCTCCAGGACTGTGCTCAAGGCACAAAAGGTCCCAGTCCGTCCTGCTCCGGCACTGAAACAGAACAGATACATTTACCACACCTGCTGCCTGTAGCTATCTATCCTAAGGGGTGAGTCTGCTGAGGAAGGGCAGGCTGAGGCTGGCTCTGGGAAGGTATCAGACCCGTGCTCACCTCTGCCTCCTAGCCTGGACCTTTGTGAGAGAGAAGCTCTGGAGAGGTGATGGATTCCTGCTGCCCTTCCTGTGTGCACTGAGGATGTGCTTGTGGGACCACTGTGACAACTTTTACACACCCTGCCAGCTTGACTCCTTGCTGTCTTCCTACAGTGACTAGCTGTCTTCATCAGCTCTGACTCAAACTTTTGGCACTGGTGTTTTGCTGATTCCTTTCCATTCTTTCTAAGGAATCCAAACTTCCATCTTGACATGATCCATTTTTTCCAGTATCACCAGTTGATTCCCTTAGGAGACACTGAGTACCTGCTCTATGGCAGGAGTTGTGAACACAGCATACAACAAGATAACAAGAGATGACAAAAAAAACCCCCCAAAAAAACCAAAAAACAAAAAACCAGCGCTCCATGGTGGGCTGGGCTGCTCAGGGAAGGCTCTCTGAAGGGATGTTGCATGCACAGACACCAAAGTGGCTAGCTATCTGAAAACAAGCCTCTAAGGGGGTGAGGGTGACAAAGTATATACCTGGATTTGGTACATAAGGAAAGGGAGAATGGCAGGTATGAGATCAGAGCCCAGGAGAATGCTGGGTACACTTAGCTCACTGGCCTGGCAAGGAGACCTCACATCATACTGTGTTCTTATTGGGATTCTAGTTTGGAGTGGTCCAGTCTTACTGATTTCTTTTGTAAAACTCTGTATTTATGTGTGTGAGGAGCGGAACTGTGTTTGTGTGTGTGTGTGTGTGTTTGCACATGTGTCTACAGGGTGTTGGGGCATGCATTAGCCATAGTGTACACATGGAGGTTAGTAGACAACCTTTGGAAGTTGGTTGTTAAGGCAGATTCTTTGTTTTTGCCACTGCATAGCTAACACCATGATAGCTGGCCCAAGAGCTTCTGGCCACTTCTGTCTCAGCCTCCTATTTCACTGTTGGAGGGCTGGGATTTCACATCTGGCTTTTTATGTGGGCTCTGGGGATAAAATTTGGGCTGTCAGGCTTGTGTGGCAAGTGCTTTTACCAAGGAACCATCTCTCTGACCCAAAGTCAGACTTCTTTTAAAAGATTTTAAGGTTGGTGTGCTAATAACTGAGGATGTTGGGGGAAGAATAGGAAAGTCAGTATGGGAGAGATGGTAGCTTTGACTGAGGTGCTGTGGGAAAGGTAGTGGTATCTGGGTTCTGAGAAGATGGGACAGGTAGAACAGGATTTCTTTTTTTTTTTTTTTTTTTGGTTTTTCGAGACAGGGTTTCTCTGTATAGCCCGGGCTGTCCTGGAACTCACTCTGTAGACCAGGCTGGCCTCGAACTCAGAAATCCGCCTGCCTGTGCCTCCCGAGTGCTGGGATTAAAGGCGTGCGCCACCACCGCCCGGCAGAACAGGATTTCTTGATGGCTCAGATACGATGTGGAGAGTGAGAGAACAGGACAGGTCTCAGGCTTCTCATGAGTTAAGCCGTAACTCTTCAAAGCTCAGCGATATCCAGGAAAGGTGGCACTCACCTTTAATTCAAGCACTTTGGGAGGCAGAGGTAGGTGGATCTCTGTAAGTTGGGAGGCCAGCCTGGTCTATATAGTAAGACTCTGTGTCTCAAACACAAAACTAAAACCAGAAGCCTGGAGAGGTAGCTCGATGGTTAAGAGCACTGGCTGCTCTTGCAGAGGACCTAGGTTTCATTCTTAGCACCCACATGGCGGCTCACAACCACCTGTAACTCCAGTTCCAGGGGATCTGATGCCTTTTTCTGGCTTCCTTGGGCACCAGACATACACACGGTGCAAAGACATAAATGTAGACAAAATACCCTTATAAAAAAAATAAACGCCGGGTGGTGGTGGTGCACGCCTTTAATCCCAGCACTTGGGAGGCAGAGGCAGGTGGATTTCTGAGTTCGAGGCCAGCCTGGTCTACAGAGTGAGTTTCAGGACAGCCAGGGCTACACAGAGAAACCCTGTCTCGAAAAACAAAAAAAACAAAACAAAACAAAAAAAAAATTAAGGACAGCCAGGGCTACACAGAGAAACCCTGTCTCGAAAAACAAAAAAAAACAAAAAAAAAAATTAAGGACAGCCAGGGCTACACAGAGAAACCCTGTCTCGAAAAACAAAAAAAAACAAAACAAAAAAAAATTAAGACAACAAGAGAGGTAAACAGGAGTGGAAAGGACATGGATTTAAAGGAGATTTGCAAGAAAGATCATGAGTTATGACTTGAAATACTAGATACATACATGCCAGAGAGCAATATGGAATTTAAGGGAGAGTTTGAACCAGAGATCAAGACTTGGCAGTGGATACTGCAAGCAAAGGAATTTAGACGGCTACCTGAAGGCACTGTCTATTGATCTAGAAAAGACAGGGCTACAGCTAGAGTGAGTCACCGTAGGCACAAAGAAGGAGTAGTTCATGAAGATGAAAACCATACGAGAAGCTGTTAAAGCATGCCACAGAGAGATGGGTGACTTGTGATCAGTGTGAAAAGCCTCTGTCACCAGCTGTCTTGAGACCACAGGTAGTCCTGATAGGGGAAACTGTAATGGAGTGTCAGTACACACACACACACACACACACACACGCATGTGTACACGTGTTCATGGTGTAACTGGAATGGGAGGAGAAAGACTTGAAAGTTAGCACTGATGTACTTTTTATTGTTCTGTTATATAGTTGAGAACAGCCTTGAACTTCTAATCCTCCAGAGCCCATCTCCTGAGGTGCTGGGATTACAAGCCATGTGCCAACATGCTTACTCTTACGTGATGTGGTCACAAAGCTACATCCTCAGCCATAGAATAGGGGCAAATCTTTCGAAAGACTGTATAAAAACAATTTTTTTTTTGAAGCAGGGTCTCACCATGTAGCCCCGGCTGGTGTGACTCACTCTGTGGACCAGGCTAGTCTTGAACTTCACAGATCTACCTACCTCTGCTTCCTGCGGACTGGGATTAGCTGTGTGCCTCATGAGACTTCATTACTAAGGACATACATCAAGATAAACTTTTCTCCCTGAGGGTGTTAGGATTCCACTTGGGGCCTTGAGCATACTAGCCAAGTGCACTACCACATCCCCAACCTAATATTATCTTCCCTCTAAAATGCCATCTCAAATAAGAGTCACTTGCTCCCCCAGATAGGGCTTCTCTCCACTGCTCTTTTGTTGGTCATGTTACTACTGATTTGGGCTGAAACCCAAGGAGCATTCTTGACTTTTCTTCTTTTTTTTTTTTTCTTCTATTCTTAGTCTCAATGATCCCCCTCAAATCATTTTCAAAATACTCTCCTCTCTTTCCCCATGTCACATTATCTAACTGGTCTCTCTAGCCTTGGCCTCCCTTGCTGCTCCTGTTACTGTCCCATGTTCTTTTCAAGATGTGAATATCCCCACTTCCTCAGCCAGCACACACTGCAGAATTCAAACTCTACGACCCCCTCTGGTTACCCAGTTGTCTGGACCATCCAGCACCACGGCACTTAGCAGCGCCTCTGGTGTTCTGTGTCCGTCCCCCCCCCCCCCCGCCGTTTCTTCTGGCTCCCCTCGAGGGCAGGGTCAGCAGTACCTGCAGTGCACAGTGATGGGATGATTCCCCGACTGCTGCTGCTGCTTCTGCACGGCTGCGATGATGTTGATCATGCCCTTCCCATCGCTGGGGATGCCCACCTCAGGCCAGCCGTGGAAGTGGAACTGCCGGATCTGCCGACTCTTGTTCTCCTTTGGAAGAAGCTCGGTCAGTGACGCAGAGGAGAACCTGCTCTTCCTGTAGGAGCTGCCCCACCCGGTACCCAGCTCACCCTGGTGTTGGTGACCAGGAGGTCTCGGACAGTGTAGCTCTCACATTCCTCCTCCTTCTTCAGCTCAACTGTGATGTCTCCATAGGACACCAGGCCATCAGATGGCCAGTACTGGGCACACTTCTCCTGGAAGAACAAGAAGGAGAGGCGTGTGAGGTCAGGGGCTAGCGTCTATGTGTGGTAGAGCAGCAGTGCCCATAAGTAGCCTGGCTCCTCACAGCACAGAGACCTTTTCTTCTGACATTTGTAATTATATGCATTTATGTATGACTGTTTTGCTTGTATGTACATATGTGTACCACCTGTGTGCCTGGGTCTTACTGTATAGCCCTGGCTGGCCTGAAATTTCATTAAGCACCTCAAGTTGGCTTTGAAACTCACAGAGATCTACCCTTCTGCCTCCCAAGTGCTGAGATTAAAGGTATGTACCACCATGCTGGGCCCACAGTGTCCTCTTTGCCCTTTAATCTGTAAACAGTTAAAGGAATGCCCAAAGGTTGCTAACTCGAGCATTCCTATCCTTGCTAGTGGGCAGAACAAGCCAGTACCATCAGACATTATAGGAGAATTACGTATCAAGGGTCAGGTATGATGGCTCCTGACTGTAACCCCAGCACTGGGAAAGCAGAGGCAAAGAAGACTATGAGTTCAAGATTAGCTTACAATCAAAGTAAGATCTGCTCAAAACACTCACCCACCCACCCATCAAAACAATAACTAGGTACTAAAGACCACACACACCTAGCAGCTTTAGGTCATAAAATCAGTTACTCACAGGGGAGGAGGCAGAAGATAAAGAGGCCCCTCCAAGCTGGGGTGGGGAAAGAGGATGGACACAGCAAAAATGTAGCCTCTGCTGGCTGGCTGATGGGAACAGTGGGTTAAGCTAGTTTTGTTTGGTCCTGAGTGAGCCTGGGCTGCAGACTCATGCTGTATGTTGAGTTTGAAGGTGGAAAAGCTACTGCAGGGTGGTGTGTGTGTTGTGTAAGGTGTGTAAGGTGTGTAAGGCGTGAACTACATCCAGCCACGTGACAGAAGTAGGATTTAATGGGTGGTATGGAGAGATACTGGATAGATCATTACAGTTGTGAGATGGATATCTGGGATTATCCTCACTTAGAATTCTTCAGTCTGTGAAGGTAACAGGATTCTTCATTTAATTTAGTTCTTCATGTGGGCTCAACAACAACAACAAAATCAACATACTTTGGAGTTAAAAACAAAGTCAAACTCTGAGAGAGAGAGAGAGAGAGAGAGAGAGAGAGAGAGAGAGAGAGAGAGAGAGAGAAAGAAAGACTGTTAGAGGGACAGTACAGGCAGAGGCGGCCTCTTGGCAGTGAGATCGTGGTGTTGACAGCTGTCATAGCAGCACCAGTGCTTGAGTGGCTGTGGAACTGATCGAAGGCAAAGGACAGCTTCAGATTAGGGATCTACTGGGCTGCTCTCACTTCAGGGACAAGAACCTTTTTTGGAGATAGAGTGTGAATCTAAGGAGTCTAGGCTACAAATGCCTAGGGATCCCACTGGGGATGAGGTGTGAGGGCAAAGCTGAAGCTGGAGCCCATGGAGAACACATGAGACTCCCCCTCAAAGACAGAGGCTGTGACCGATTCTAGAAACCATAGGGAGCCGTGTAGTTTGTAGAAGGATCTGAGAATACGGAGGGTGAAGTAAGGGTATGACAAACAGGGTAGGGATGGTGCACATACCCATAATTCCAGTGTTTGGGATGGTGAGGCACATGGGTCTTCACTATTCTGTTCTTCTCTATCCTCTCACCCACCCTCCCTTCTTCTCTCCCTTCCTCCCCTCTCACTGAGACAGGGCCTCACAATGTCTCTACATAGTTCTGGCTGCCCTGGAACTATGTAGATCTGATTTGCCTTGAACTCAGCAGAGACCCTCCTGGCTCTGCCTCTGGAACACTGGGATTAAAGGCATACGCCACCACTTCTGTTAAAAAGATGCTGATTTAAAAGCTAGCCTGGGAAACAGTGTAAAAATTTCAGAAACAAACAGGGCTAGAGACGTAGCTGAGTTATTGAAGCCCTAGATTTGTTCTCCAACATACACAAAATGAGGCATGGTGGTGTACACTTGTAATCCCAGCACTCGTGAGTGATGTTTAATTTAATTAATTAAATTTAATTCCAGTGGTGGGGGCAGAAGGATCAAAAGTTCAAGGTTAGCCTTGGCTACACAGTGGATTTGAGGCCATCCTGAGATCCATGAGCTCCTGTCTGTAAATAAAGAAGTGAGATGAGGAGGAAGGGCTGAGCCAAGTTTAGGAACTAGGCTGTCAGCACTAAACAGTCCTAATATTTACATGTGTGGATATTTTTAGCGAGATCTCCACAAACTCAAACAGGACTTTATGACAAAGTGTGACACAATTATGTTTATATTTTTCAAAAAGGTACCATTTAGCTGCTACATGAGAACTAAGGTTTGTGCGGGACACAGAAAGAGTCAGGTTCCCTTGGGTGAGGCCCCGAGCTGATAGGCTGCACAGGAGACATCACTACTGTCCCATGTGACTATACCTCATCGTGTCTGAGATAATGGTGAGTAGCAGTGGTCAAACTGTCGGAAGTGTTCAGAAGCTACCAGGACTGAGCCAGACTCCCAGGCTGCATGCTGAGGCCATGAAGCACTCGGAGAGGAAGGTAACTCTAGACTTGTGATGTGACTTGGGTTAAAGGTGAACCTCCTTATTCAGATGGATTCAGAGTTGAGTGAATGAGTGATGACTCTTTTATTTCTGCTTCCTAAGTGCTGGGATTACAGGCTTGTGGCCCCTTGCCAGCGTTAAGAGGTCTGTTTATAAAAGAAACTTATTCATTTATTGTGTGTGGGTATGAATGTGCCACGGGGTTCATATGGAAGTCAAAGAACAGCACCCTACTGAGTCATCTCACCCCAGAAAGCTTTTAGGAAATATACAAATTAGACTTGTTAAAGGCGAAATTGTCTAAAAAAAAATAACTGGTGTTGTTGTGCGTGTGCATGTGTGCATGCGTGTATGCATCTGTATGTGCCAATGTGTACAGGAGGAGGCTTGATGAAGGGCAACACATGCCATTTTACTCTTCACTTATTCTGTGAGGCAAGATCTCTCCCTGAACCCAGGCTTTCACATTCTCTCAGTGAGGATGGAAACTAGAAAGGCCCAGAAATCCTGTCTCTGACCACTGGAGGCAGGGTTATAGGACTGTGCAGAACACCTGGCTTATTACATGGTGCTGGGACTCAAAGCTGGTCTCCATCAAGCCTTAACCGCAGAGCCATCTCTCAAGCATCTTCAAGCTCTTTGGTATAATGTCCTAACTCTTCTCTATAGCTTAGAAGTAACTGTTACCAGGCCACACTAGCTTCTCCAGGCTTGGCTACTGATTCTAATCCTTGCTGAACGATGCTCCAGGGGCAGTGAGTCACCTACTTACAACAGCACACAGACTTAATGCAAAGAGGCTCCAAAAAAGTACGAACCATGGGAACACTGCCTGAAATAAGGATAGAACATGATACTCTGGAATTGGGAGTGCCCTGCAAAGGCTGCACTATCAGGAACAGAGCGTGGGGAGCCATTTCCTATGCTGAGGAGCTGATCTAGGGCATCTCTGAGGTCTCTGCATAATCAGAACCCAAGATAGTACTACTTTTAAATTGGCTTTAAGTCTTTTTTTCCTTTTTTAAAAAAAAAAAAAAGACCGTAAGTATGGGCTAGGAAGCTGCTGGCCCAGCAATGGAGCTGTTTTCCCTTCTTATCTCTAGTTCTGAGAAAGCCTTTTGCTAATTTTTTTTTTTAAAGTCAGGGTATCACTATGCAGCCCTGGCTAGCCTGGAACCCCCTGTTTACACCACGGGCCTCAATCTCATACAGATCCTGCTGTCTCTGCCTCCATACCTGGCCTCAAATTCTTTTGTTTTTTAAAATTTTTCTTTTACTTTATATTTCTTAAATTTCACTGTTTGCTTTTGGGTAGTAATTGTAAAAGGCGACCATGTCTTAAGGACATTCAGGTGCCTCTACTTCAGAGACCTGGCCTGGCTTCTCTTCTCTTCTCACTACCAGGGGGGTGGGATGAAGAGGATGTGTGCAAGGCTAGTCTGAGGGCTGGATACAGGGGAAAGGTCAAATGGTGGGAGACATCTGGAACTGACTGGAGGTTCGAGGAGAAGCTGGGGACAGCTTAGATACCAACTGGCTACTGATATGCCAGAGCAGCATCAAAGATTCAAACACACCTTACGGTTGCCCCCAACCTTCCCGTCTCTCACAGCCCAGCATCTTCTTGAGCTCACCTGGCCTCTCTCTTCCAGTTCTGTTAGCATTACGATGGAACAGGACTTCCATTCCCAGATCATTCTCCAGAAGTCCTCAATTGTGTGGAGAAGAGGGCCCTGGCTGGCGATGTAGGAGTCTTTCTGCCGGTAGCCCTGTATGGGTCAGGTTAATCATAGAGGTGGTTTGTCAGGAAGGGGTGAGTGTAAAAGACAGGCTTATCTGGAACGGAGTAAGACGAGCCCTTTGAAGTGACAGGGACCGCTCGGAGGCAGATGGATTCCACAAAAAGCTCTCTTTTGATGAAAGATCATACCAGGGAAGGGAGGGGAGGGGTACAGAGGTAAGGGAAGAGTAGAAACAGGAAAGATTAGATCAGCTTTAGATTCTTGAATCTGATTATGTTGTAAGGTTCTCTTCTAGAAACATGTAGTGTGTCTCCTTCACACTGGTGTTCTTTGTGGCTAGACAGGCCTAGTGCTCAGGGTGGGTAGGTGGCAATGAACTTAGGCGCTGTTGATTGACTCATAGATGCTCTTCTCAAGCAGACATGTGAGGGAGGCACTGGAAGTTCCACGGACACTCATGGGACATAACCCATCACTTACATCAATGAAGGATGCGTTCACATAGTCTGTGTTCTCTTCGCCTCGTTTGACTGGAATGATCACTCTGTTAAATTCATCTGCAAGGAGGACAATGAATGGCTTGCAGCTCATCAACATTCACTCCCCTTATCAGGCTCGTAAGTCAGTGGGGCAAAGACAGCAATGTTCCTTTGGCTTTTATGCCTTTTTATTTCCTGAAACCACTGAAGAACTGAGAGGAACAAGAGGCAATGCTGTGACTCTTGACCAATCACAACGCCGAGAATGTGGAGTGTACAGGGAATCGGGAGCTGGAGCGGTGATGCTGGCTGGGGAGGGGGAGGGGAACTTACATGGAATGATCTGTAAAACCCGGTTCTTCTTCATGTTGGCTGGAAGGTTGCCCGTGCGCATCTTGTCATTCTGGATTTTGATTGAAGTTAATTTCTGAATGAAGAAAGAAGAGCAACTACTGCTCCCAGTGAAGGACCTGAGAGCCTCTTGCCAGTCGCTAAGACGCCTCCAGGCCCTGACTGCACTGTTTCTTCCCTACAGTGCTCCATTTGCATTGCCAGATGTCATTTTTCTTTTCTTTTCTTTTTTTTTAAAGATTTATTTATTTATTTTATTTATGAGTACACCGTCGCTGTCTTCAGACACACCAGAATAGGGCATCCAATCTCATTACGGATGGTTGTGAGCCACCATGTGGTTGCTGGGATTTGAACTCAGGACCTCTGGAAGAGCAATCAGTGCTCTTAACCACTGAGCCATCTCTCCAGCCCCAGATGTCATTTTTCTGTCTCAAAGTTTAGTAAGAAGTCAAAAGAATGTTTGAAAAGCAACACCTTCTAGGCCCCTGTGGAACTTCCTGAGATTCCTCTGACCCTGAATTTTCTGCCATTTAGAAAAATATTCAAATGCTATTCTTCCTTCCTGGTTCTGAGGTGGTTTCCTTATCTGTATGGTATGTTCCTTATGTGTGTGCGTGTGGACTCAAGAGGTTGGGCGACCTACTTTATACTCTCACTGTACTTTTTGAGACAGGGTCCTCTCACGGAACCTAGAGCTTGCTGTTGCAGTTAGCTGGCTGGTTGGCCAGTGTCTGTCCCCTTTCCTGTCTGTTTCCTCAGCATTGGGGTTATAGGTACACCCCACCACACAGTCTTCACACGGGTGCTGGACATCCAAACCTGAGTTGTCAAGCTTGTGCAGCGCCCCCGCAAATCAAGTATACACTGCAGTGCAATACTTTAAGGTGACTGGTCCTCTGCGTCCATTCACTATCCATCTGATGTCTGAGAGTGCACTCACCACACTGCCTTGTCTTTTTAGACAGGATCTCTATACATAGCCCAACCTGTTTTGGAGCTCACTGTGTAGACCAGCCTGGTCTCAAATTCATAGTAATCCGCCTGCCTCTGCCTCCCAAGTGCTAGGATTAAAGGTGTGTGTCACCACTGCCCGGCTCAATTACATTTCTTAGATTTGAGATAGAGTCTTACGGCCCTCCTGCCCCAGCTGCCCACATAGCTGTAATTGTCAGCCTGCAGCCCTAGGCCCAGCTCAGGCTTGAGAACTTCTTTTTTTTTCATTTGTTGTTTTTTTTTGAGACAGGGTCTCTCTATGTAGTTCTGGCTGTCTTGGAGCTTGCTGGCCTCAGATTCAGAGATCCTCTTGTCTATGCTGGGATTAAGAGTGAACTACCGCCGGGCGGTGGTGGCGCACGCCTTTAATCCCAGCACTTGGGAGGCGGAGGCAGGCGGATTTCTGAGTTCGAGGCCAGCCTGGCTGGTCTACAGAGTGAGTTCCAGGACAGCCAGGGCTATACAGAGAAACCCTGTCTCAAAAAAACACACACACACAAAAAAGAGTGAACTACCATGCCCGGATTCTAGGAGTACTTCTCAATGAGAGTGTGACATAGGTTGTATTTATTTACTCTGTGGGGGTAGAGGGCTGCTGGGGACTGGCCCCACAGCCACATGCTATACATACGTTCTATCACTGAGTGTTAAGTCACTGTCTTAGCATCAGGAGTGGTCAGCAATCGAGGGTTCAGGGGCCAGATACTGCCTATTACCTGGAAACACAGCCTAAGTCATGTGTTCACTTGTCTCTGGGTACTTTTGTGTTACAATGGCAGTATCAAGTAGTTGGAATACTGTATGGCTAAAAGACATTTTACCTGGCCTTTATACTGCTGTACATTATAGTCATCTAGGGGTGCTAAGAGGCTTAAGGACATACTGTTTTCTATTCATTTTCCTTACAGACAATTCAAGTGACTTTATCACGCAGGACACACTCAGCTACCACTGGCCATGGCGCACACAGAATTAGCATTTTTCCTAGATCTTTTTTTTTTTTTTTTTTTTTTAGACCCTGTGATCTCTTCTGTTTGGACACTGTCCAGCTTCAACTCACCTTAAATTCCTCCTCTAACCCATTGTTGCTAGTCCCTGGGATCTTGTTATAAATCTTTTGCAGGTGGGTTTCTAGAGACGTCACTTCCAGTTCTGTATCCCCATACAGATAATGCTCCAGAAGGGCCTGGTATATGAAGACGTACTGCATCTGGAATGTGGGTCACACAGAGGTCTCAGTTACAAACAGCTCGGCCGTGGTGGCACCAGATCACTTCCAGTGCTACCTTTACTCAGTGTACATTTCCTCTTATTTTAGCAGGGATAAAGTTGTCATCCATACTGTCCCAATACAGTGAAACAGGACTTGAAATGCATGAGTTCCCCTGGGGAGGTTAGGTTGGGAGGCCAGGTCCTGGCCTGGTGGATTCCAGTCTGAAGAGCCTGTCAGAGACTGGACATACACAAAAGCTGTGAAAGCCTGCAAAGTCTGCAAGGCAGACTCAGCCAGGATCCATCCTGGGTCTGTGATGTGGCCACAGAGTCTCACTATTGCTCTTGGACTTGACTGCATCATGACTGTGGGCCCTGGCATGCCTGCATCCAGTAACAACTATTCTCTTACCCTTAAGGTCTAATGGAAACAACAGCTGCCCGTCTGTTTCCCAGGCCATGGAGCTACAACCTCTTATATGCATTATTTCTTTAAAGAGGATTTTTATTTATTTTTCGTGTATGAGTGTTTTGCCTCATGTATTATAAATACTATGTGCATGCCTACTGTCTACAGAGGCCACAAGGGAGTGTTGTATTTCCTGGCATTTGAAGTTAACAGATAGTTGTTAGCCTCCATGTGGATGCTGGGAACTAAACAAGCTAGTGCTCTTAACCACTGAGCCACCTGTCCAACCCCCATGCTTAGTTTCTTTACATTTGTGGCAGAAGGAAAGAACTACCATGTAATTTGTCCTCTGACCCACACAGGAGTTCCATGCACATGTATACACCCTATGTGACGCCCATGTGCAATGAACGGGAGTCCTCAGAGCAGGCAGATTCCCTGGCATTATGAAGCCCTTCCCTTGCCTCACCCCCGGATCACTCACATCTGTCTGTACCATCTGGCAGCGCTGGGCCCGGATCCGGCTCACAAACCCATAGACATCCACTTTGCGCTCCGAGTGCATCATGTCCAGCATGGCATCGATGACAACGAAGGTGCCCGTGCGCCCTACACCTGCACTGTAGCCAGAGCACGGGGTTAGTCATGCAGGAGCAGGCGGGGAGGGTGTGCAGCTCAGGCGTCTCCAAGCAGCCAAATTATGATTTCCCATGGGACAGAACACTGTGCTAGTGTCAACAATCATATTGTGCTAGGAGCTCCTGGTCTCTAGTTTTCAGGGCCTGGGTACTCTGATATTTAAAGGCCTAGGATGGCAAGGGAACTGAGTCAGCCAAACTGGCTTCACAGTGTAGTCTCCACTCCAAACCTAGCAGGGCTGCCCTCTAAGAAGAAAGATACATTAACTCCAATAAACACAATGGCAAAAGCTGCTGATTTTATCTCACGCATTGTCAGGGGTATATACTGAAAGTAATGGGAGTCAGGGAACAAGTTCTATAACTGCAAATACTGCTTCTAGAGGTAAGACATAGCCTCTGGCTTGAGCCTTCCTTCACAGTTATTTTAGAACTGGAGTAAGCTGCCTAACTCCCTGTCTTTCCCCAGGTCATATTCTCCACCCTAGGCTAGAGCTGGAGGATTCTTTCTGGCTGCTGCCTGGGGTCCCAGCTACGAATTTCTTCTGTGTCAGTCTCCTTGGTCAGGGTCCCTGTGCTGGTCCCTTGCTCTGGCCAAGGGGGGCAGAAAGTGGGCAAGGGTCAGGCCACACTGACCTGCAGTGGACCACGATAGCCCCTGCATACTGAGGGTTACAGGCTTTCACCTTCTTGAGGAACTTGAGCATGCCAATTGGGGTGAAAGGCACCCCAAAGTCTGGCCAGCTGGTGAAATGGAACTGAGTGATGAGGCGCTGTGGTTTCCTGTTGGTCACGTCACCCACCTGTGAAGCGAGGAATGAAGTGTTTGTTCTGATAACAGGAGGAGGGCAGCAGGAGGGTATGCAGTGTGACACAAGTCAGGTAAGGAACGAGGAGCCTGTGCAGCTGCTGCTACACTTGGCCTACAAACGCGGGCAAAACTCAGAGAACTTAAGTGATTGAGTAAGCCCAAGAACCGTTACGGTAAACAGCAGGGTCAGAGACACATGCAGGGACAGAACCTCACTCTGTACAACAGACTAGCCTCCTAGTTAGATAGCCTCCTGCCTGTGCCTCCACGTGCTGGGATCAAAGGTGTGTACCACCACAGCTAGCAGGGCTCCTGATTCTTGATAAATCCTCTTTCCAAAGCACCCCGATCCCCAACTCCAGCCCAGGCCTCCATGGTCACTCTGGAAGGCTTATAATAGTCCCAGCATATCCTTGGTGTTAGAAATCTTTAGTGAGGTGAACACAATATCCAGAGGACTGGCCCGCTTCCTGAAACCCCTCTTCTCACGGCCTGGTCATATTCAAGGCAATCAAACTTTGCCTGAACAGGTCCTTTCCCCCTAGCCGTAAAAACACTGCTTATTTAGCGCGGACAGAGAAGTTCCTGGAGGTCAGATTTCTGGTTTCAGAACCCACAGAGACTGTATACTATGAGATTCCTGACTTCCTGAGTAAGAAGGGGACAATCCAGACCTTGTTACCCTCTTAATGGTTGGCAGATACTACACAAACGTCTAGAAAGGAGGCAGAAGACTGTACCTGCTGAATGCAGAATTTCCGTACTGTGTAGTCCACCAGGACAGTCACATCCTCGACAGACACACGGACATTCCCATAGGTCCAACAGCCTTGGTCTGGCCAGTATTGGGCACATTTACACTACAATGAAAACAGACACAGGTCTCTCACTAAAGACTGCCCCAGCAGATGTAAAGAGACTGAGAGAAAAAACCACAAAGCCTGTCTGTCCTCTGTCACTTCTGTATCACCCTCACTCCCCATCTTTTCCACTCCTACCCCTCAGCTCAAGGTGAACAGGAAACTGTTTTACCAGCAAAATCTGCACCACCCAATCTCCCAGGCCAGGTTTTAGACACAAGCTTGTGTGATGGAGGGACTAGGTAGGTGTGGTCTTGTTGGAGGAAGTGTGTCACTAGGAGTGGGCGCTGAGGTTTCAAAGCTCAAGCCTGGCCCATCATTTCTTTCTTCCTGCTGCCTGCAGATCCAGATGTAGAACTCTGTTATTCTCAAGCAACAAGCCTGCTTTCATGTTGCCATCCCCTCACCATGAAGATAATAGACTAGACCTCTGAAACAGTAAGCAAGCTCCAATTAAAAGTGCTTTCTTTTCTAAGAGTCACCTTGGTCAGAGTGTCTCTTCACAACAATAGAACATGACGAAGGCACCCAGGTTTGGCACTGGCTGTAGCCCAGCTACAGAGCTGGTCAGGCCACAAAGTAAAAAGTTGTTAGAAGATGTCCACAGGGCCCTGCCCTCCCCTGGGCAGCAGGGTAGAGCTGGCCCTGGACCAGCAGGGGTTGCTAGTGAGCCTGCTCCATGGACAGGAGAGCAGGAGAGCCAGCGGGCTGACCAGCTCAGATATCTGAGGCCCAGATCCAGGGCTTTGAATTAGCCCATCCCAACAACTACCCCATTGATGAACTGCTGGGAGTTCATGAACAGGGTGGTCCTACAGATCCAAAACTATAGGATCTTCATGACATAGGGCAACAACAGGATATCCAAGAGGAGTCCTAGTGTCTATCAATAGAGTAGCAGAAGCCAGAGGCCTTGTACCAGACCAACAAGTCATTGCAATGAACATTTGCAAGCAAAGAAGTGTAGACAAAAGGGTGTACAATGGGACACACTGTGACACACTAGAGGTTTTTTTCTCTGTTGGGGGGGTGGTTGCAAGGGTGGAAAGGGTGGAGTGGAGGTATGAGGGAAGGGAGAGATGATTAAGATTCGGATGCATGATGTAAATTCACACACACACACACACACACACACACTTTTTTTTTTTTAAAAAAGAAGGAGCTGCCCACAGCACTTGGTGTGGCCTCAGCTTCTGCATTCCTGAGAGCCACACCTGTATTAGGGGCTCTGCTAGTTTATACGGCTCCCTCTATCAGCTTGAGGCTATACCAGAAGCTTTAGAAGGTCCTGCAGGAAACTAAGGGAATGAGGGGCCAGAGAAGCTGAGGGGAAGGCCTCTTGTCTTTTCTAGCTAACGTCCCACTTCTCCCTTCTTGGTTACTTTGAAATGAGAATAAGCTATTTTAATTCCAGACATGACAACGTGCCGTGGACACCTCTACCCCCTGTCCTGAGATTCACCTGAAATTTCCAGGCTACAGGAAGAGACACATTAGCCTGTCTGGATAATCTACTAGTACAGTAACCGAAGAAAGAAGGCAGCGAGGCTCCAGCTTATCGCTCCAGCAGAGCAGACCCTCTACCAGATACGCCTACATCGGGGCTTGCTTCTAAATTTCCAGCTTACCTCCTTTCTCTCCTTCAGGTTGGTCACCATGACAATGGTGGCTGTGTTCTGCTCCCATACCATTCTCCAGAAATCATTCACTGTTTCTTCTTTTGGTCCTAAAGCAGCCGAAGTGAAGATTGAAAAGGGAAAATAATTCTAGAAATCCGAGACTACTCAGTCCTGACTTTTGGAATTTTGTGTCTATATATCTTCAGAGGAATATCCACCTTATTATCCATTCATCCACCTGCCAACTGAATATTTCCCATTATTTACCACGTGTGTGCCAGACACTTCATTAGGAGTGTGGACAGGAGGCTTCCAAGTAGGAAAGAACACAATGGTTTTCTAAGGGTAAAGGATGAGAAGTCATGACTGATTACTGAATACAGTCCAGACAGTAAGCCAAGGGCTAACTCTGACATTTATTACATTCTGGAATGAATATCATCAACCCCAGAAAGGTTGAAGGACCTGTTCAGGTTGGAATTTAAATTTACTTTCCATATAGCCCTTCTCAGAAAGCTATAAGAAGTTCCTAAACAAAGCCAGGCTCTGTACAATAAGAGGTGGGGGGTGGGATTTAACAGTGAAGAGGCTAGTGGAATTCCAGGGTATGGTAAACAAGTCTTTGCAATTGAACTTTGACATGGCTTAGAGGCACTGGATCTGTTATAGAACTAAAGGTTTTAGGAAAGCCCCCAAATGTACTTAAAACAATGAAACTTTAGGAGGTGGCAAGAAAGCTTAGCGGGTAAAGGCACTTGCAGCCCAATCTGAAGACTGAGCTCAGTCTCTGGGACCCACATGGTAGAAGGAAAGAAACAACTGTTCAAAGTTGTTTCTTGACCTTCGCATGTATTCTATAGCATGTGTGTGCCAGTGCCAGCCCCTTCCAATAAATAAATAAAATCTTCAGCTTGTTAGCATGGTGGCACATGCTCTTAATACCAGCACTTGGGAGGCAGAGTCAGAGAAATCTCTGTGAGTTGGAGGCCATCCTGGTCTACATAGGGAGATTTAGTCTCAAACCAACCAACCAACCAACCAACCAACCAACCCACCCACCCACCCACCCACCCACGCAACCATTCAGCTCAGTTGGATGTGGTGACATATGCCTTTAATCCTAGCACATGAAAGCAGGGGATCCCTGTGAGTTTCAGCCCAGCTTGATCTACACAGTGAGGCCCACCAAAAAATTAAATTAAATTAAATTAAATTAAATTAAATCTCATTTATTTGAAGGTGTTGAAAGGAGACATACTCTTAGGAAAGACTTTAAGGGGGAAACCAGTAGCATTTTCTATAAAAAACTAGGTGACTAGAAAAACAAGACAATGATTAATCTGAAAAAAGACGAAAAACCTGCAAAAGCATGACGTATTATTGATATGTTTTCTCCATCCATGAAATAAGCCCATTCAAGCCAGATTAAAGTATAAAGGCAGGTTTACTGGGGGCAGCTCTCAGGTAGGTTTGCTGATCTCACAGGAGGAAAGGGAGACAGAAAAGCAGGAGGGGAACAAAGGCGAGAGGGAGGGGAAATGCTGAGTGGTGGGGGAAGGAACAGCTGGGGAGGGAAGCCTTGAGCTAGAAGGAGTTAGGGTGGGGCAGAAGGTGAGAAGGGCTGGGGTGCTAGTGTGGCCTCTGAAATGTGTAGCAGGCATGTGTGATGCTGAGGGAGCCTGCAGGCCAGCATGCACTTTGTTATACCACTAGGTACCACAGGTAGCAGTCTGTCCCTTCTGCCAGTGACAAGGGAGACGACTCCCTGAGGAATGCTGCCTTTATCTAACAGCTGAAATCTTCCTACAGCCCAGGCTGAATCCTTTTTTTGGATACTGGATGGCCCTTTGGAGTCTGAGGAACTGGAATCTGGATATAACACTGCTCTTCCAGAGGACCTGGGTTCAATCCCAGCACCTGCATGGTGGCTCACAATCATCTGCATGCAACTCTCATAGGGGAACTGAGGCCTGTATGCAAGGAGCACAGTAAAGAAACCACCAAGCTGGCTGCTCCATGATTAGCAGGAGGTTTTTATTGTAAACAAGAGAGAGAATATCCAGAGGTGCCTGAAGAGTCTAGAACAGAGAGACAAAGCAGCAGACTGACCGTGGCCAGTGAGCAACACTTCCTCTTTCTGGCATGTCTGTTCATACTTTTCCTTCTTTCCCTATGCTGACCTTTCCCCTCCTTTTGTTGTTGTTGTTTTTTTAAGACAGGGTCTCACTGTGTATCTGTGGCTGTGGGTGTGGCATCTATTAGTATAACAAAGTATACGCTCCTGCAGGCTCCCTCAGCATCACACACGCCTGCTACACACTTCTAGCACCCCAGCCCTTCTTACCTTCTCCACCATCCTAACTCCCTCCAGCTCACAGGCTCCTCTCCCCAGCTACTCACTCTCCTAACCTGCTATTTTGCCTATGCTCTGGGGCTGTCTCCCTCCCTCTTTCTCTTTCTTCCTCTCCTCTCCCTCCTCCTTTATTCATTTCTTTATCTCTCTGCTCTGCTCCTGCTCATGATCATGGTCATGTTCAGTCTACTTTTCTCGTTCTCTGCTCTGAACTCTCCCAGATTCTTCTAGAATGTTTTCTCTCTCATATCTATAATAAAAAGCTTCCCCTTAATCATATCACAAAGCAGTTATATTGTCAGCTTATACAAGCCGTTGGTGCTCTCCACTGAACCATCTCTCAAGCTACAAGGGACTTTTTAAAAAAGGACTTTTTGATACTAAGTCATCAAGATGAATGCCATTAGGTGCAAACCTGTAAGATGTATGATATTTCCTTCTTTCTTGTGTGTGAGAGTATGTATGCACATGTTCATGTGTGTTGTGTGCCTTTGCATACTACTGTAGAGGTGCACTGTTTGCCTGTGGGGGTAAGAAGTCAAATATTAGGGTTTCCTCAACTACTCTCTACCTTATTTTTCTGAAGACACTCTTTCACTAACCTAGAGCTTAACTAGATAGACTGTCTAGCCAGTGAGTCCCTAGGATCTTTCCGCCTCTGCCTCTCCTGCAGTAGAATCAAGTATGTGCTTTTAATGAGGTTGCTAGGAATCTAGACTCAGGTTTTCATGTTTGTGCAGCAAGTACTTTACTAACTGAGCCATTTCCCAGGCTTCTATGTATCTTTTAGGTGACAGCAACTGGAGAAAAGTTACTGTATTTTCATTACTTCATTTAGTATCTGGGCAAAATCCCCCACCCTCAACCCATATGGGATCATGTTTAGCCCAAGAATAAAAAGTTGTCATTACCTTGTGCAGCGATGAATTTATTCTTTTCCTGGTAGCCCTAGGTGGAAAGAGATGAGAAAGAAAAGTGAAAAGCAGAAGTTGCAGAATGACTCTCAGTTCACAAAGCCTCCCCTGTAAAAGGTCTAGGCAATTCATAAGAATTTCCATTACAGAAAGCCCAGGAGGGTTGGCTTTGGAGAGGAGAATCAGAGACGAGGAAGCTCAAAGGGTGTGGATAGTCTTCTCAAGGTGAATTCTCAGGAATACTTGGGGAGAGCATCCAGAGACTGACCCCTGGTCTACACCGTGTCTGCTGCTTTACTAGTAGCCAACAATGTGAGTTTTAGTGTTCATGGGTGAGGCCTTCCAAGGCAGAGCATGTAAGGTGGTTCCAGGGTGGAGCTGGGCTGAAACTGGGAAGGACAAAGCATTTGTTCTTGAGGATGTTTCTCAGGCGTAAACAAACTTTAGAAACAGCCAGGTTTGCTCAGACCAGACAGGGTCTCTCTTTTCTCCCTGTGCAGATGGCAGCAAGGTGGGCAGTGGGAAGCAGTCTTACTGGGACACCAGGCCACACCAAGGTAGTGGTAAAATCAAAGGATGGACCTCAACCTGAGAAGTCATTTCCTGTTCTAGTTCAAACAAGGGCAGAATGGAATTGTTTCCTAGCAGAGAAGAATGTACTTAAGGTCGGCAATAAACAGTGGGCCTCTTACAACTTTCTCTTGAGAACAGCAATTTAGTTTTCAGAAATGTTTTAAATCATTACAACGTGAAAATTGAGACAGGCGTAATTTAGGATACTCAATTCTGCCCCAGTCCTAAACTTGTAATTAAAACTGATGGGCTCTTAAGAAGCACATTAAGCACACCACACTCCTGGCGTCATAAAAAGCCACTGTTGAAGTCTCAATGGAGCACAGAAACCTTAAAAAATCAACACAAGCGCACACAGATGTGGAGGCCAGCCCGGGAGTGTCTCATACGCGGAGTGGGTCGGCTACCTCCGGAAGAGTGCCCACATTAGTAGCATCACCTAATCACTAAAGCAGAACAGAAGGAAAACTACTAAGGGACTGATGAAATGTGGCTACTGGGCAGCTTCCTTGTCTCTGTGTTCTGAAACCTGAGTCCCCAGCTGTTTGTGTAGGTGGAATTTACATTCCTTCCAGTAGAAACACTTTGAAAGACTTGCTATATGCCCTAAGGCAACTAAAGATAGCAAGGAGCTGGTTCCTTCCAGTCTAGACTAGAGTCTCTTGTTACAGTGTCAAAGGCTGTGTTTCACAAAGGTTACCTGTGAGGTAACCTTTGTGTTGCCCAGAATATAGATACCCCAGGTTGTCTGCATCACTCTAGGGTACCTGGGAGCACCTCCTTTCCCTCAGGCCTGATTCACAAGGTACGTACTGACTAGACTTATTGGTAGCAGCTTTTCTTTTTTTTAAATATCATACTTTTAAAAAAGTTTTATTTATTTATTTAATGTATATGAATATACCATTGCACTCTTCAGATACAACAGAAGAGAGTATCAGACCCCATTATAGATGGTAGTGAGCCATCATGTGGTTGCTGGGAATTGAACTTAGGACCTCTGGAAGAGCAATCAGTGCTCTTAACCGCTGAGCCATCTCTTCAGCCTGGTAGCAGCTTTTCTTGTCTTGGTCTCCCTTATTTTTATACTGAGGCTTCAGTAGTAATGCTCAAAATGAAGCTTTTTTGAGCTTTGAAATGCTCAAAAAAGGGTTTACAGAAATATACATCTAGATTCAGATTTCTGTACTGTTTTATATCAAATGAGGAAAAAAACCAAAATGTATTCTAAATTAGCCACTACTAAAATAAAGATAGCCACTTAAAAAATCAGATTTGTTAGGAAAAGCTTGTGGTGGCCATCTCTCAAAACATAGCTAGGAAGAAATCAGTAGACGGCAGCTAATAGCTTCTCATGGATAAACAAGAAGAGGCCAGGCTCCTTACATTAATGAAGGAAGCGTTGATGTAATCAGAATCTGGAACCCCTTCAACAGGTGTCAGGTGCACTCTAGAGTGGTCATCTGGAGAAAAACCAAACAAGAAGTTAACACCTCAAGAGATCCAATCTTGTTTCTTATTGTCCCTGAAGATTAGCTCAGACACCTTGTCTCTGTGACTGAGACATGGTATTCCAATACTCTTTTTTATATAGTATTACTTTGTAGATCAGGATAACCCAGGACTCCCACTGTAGCCCAGGCTGACTTGAACTTACAACAGTCCTCCTGCTAAGGCCTCCCATGTGCTAGGTTCATAGAAGCCACTGCACCTTGCCTTTAGATTGTATAACACATTTTAAAAATATTTATTGTATGTGCATCTGCCTGTGCTTGTGGAACTCAGCAGACAACTTAAGAGAATCAAGTCTCTCCTCCTATAATGTGTGATCCAGGTATTGAACTCAGGTCCCTAGGCTTGGCAGCAAGTGCCTTTACCCTGAGCCTCCTTGCTGCCTCCCACACTAGCCCTTTAAGACTGTTATTTAGTCTTAGCACCCTTGAGGCAGGGGTAGGCACATCTCTGTGAGTTTGAGGACAGCCTGGTTTATACAGTGAGTTTCAGGACAGCCAGAGCTACATAGAGAAACCCTGATTCAAAAAAATGTTAAGTTTAATATTACTATAGTTATTTTTATGTGTGTGTGTGTGTGTGTGTGTGTGTGTGTGTGTGTATGTGCTTGCATATGGTATGTATGAGTGCAGGTAAGCTTTGTGCTACGGTGCTTGCGCGTGTGTGTGTGTAGGTCAGAGGATAACTTTCATGAGTTGGTTTTCTCCTATTGTAGATTGAACTCAGGGTGTCAGGAATCTTTACCTGCTAAGCCCTCTCACCATTATTTTACTACTACTACTACTACTACTTCTTCTTCTTCCTCCTCCTCCTCCTCCTCCTCCTCTTCTTCTTCTTCTTATTATTTTATGTGTGTGAGATGCATGTGTGGGTACATGTGCTACCCCATACATGTGGAGGTTGCTGGACAATTCTGTGGAGCTGGTTCTCTATTTTCGAATTTATGTAGATTCCAAGTATTGAGCTCAGGGCCTCAGGCTTACTCACTGAGGCAGTTCTCAATGCTGTTTTTAGTGCCCTAAAACTAAAAACACCTTCACCATATTAGGATTATTATATTGTATCTATACTCTAGAATATTAAACTATTGATAAAAAGTGCTTCTGGACAGATGAACTGACAATATATATATTAAAGTCAGAGAAGTGTATACTATACAATATACCTTCTACATGTAAAAATGTTGTGTACAAATATATACACCCACACATATGGATACAAATAAGATTGCAGGTTTCACCAATCACACCTGAGTAGGTATTTTCAATATTTGTTCAATTATTGACAAATTATGTACAAGTATTAATACACTTACTATGCACTAGAAAGCAAACATTTTAAAGGAATAAAGGCCTGTGAAATGGCTAAAAGGGTAAAGGCCTTTACTGCCAAGCCTGGCAATCCAAGGAGCTACAAGATAGAAGGAGAGAGCCAGCTCCTGTAAGCTGTCTTCCAACCGACACATGTGCACCATGGCATATGTGTAGCTATACACATACACAAATAAATGCAATTCAAGTTTTAAAAGGATTTAAAAGGATACATTATTTTTTGTTTTGTTTTTTCGAGACAGGGTTTCTCTGTGTAGCCCTGGCTGTCCTGGAACTCACTCTGTAGACCAGGCTGGCCTCGAACTCAGAAATCTGCCTGCCTCTGCCTCCCAAGTGTTGGGATTAAAGGCGTGCGCCACTACCGCCCGGCTAAATTTTTTTTAGACTAGATTTATTATTGTGTGTGTCAGACCTCCTGAAGTTGGAGTCACAGATGGCTGTGAGTCTCCATGTGGGTACTGAACTGAACCCGGGTTAGGAACTGTTCTTAACAGCTGAGCCATCTAGCCCCCAAATGAGAAAAATTTAAAAAGTCAATATATAAATACAAAGAAGTTCAAACATCTTTGTCTCATACCCTACTAGATAAAGCAAACTCTGTAACAGAGACTTAGAAAAATATCTGTTAGATGACATCAACTGATTATCAGTGGCTGACTCTGGGAAGAAGTTATCTTTAGGCTCAAAATGGGCCTCCAAAATGGTACTGCTGTTGACAGTGTCCTAAATGGCAGTCTGGGCTTGCCCAGACTAGACTCAGACTAAGCAATATAAGGACTGCTACCTAAATTCAATGTCCCCAGAAATCTTGTGAAGTAATTTCTGTTGATCAGGAAAGCTATTACTTCCCTTATGTGACCCTTAACTAACTACTTCTGGCAATGGGCTGTAACACATCAATGTCCCTATGCTGGTTCCCAGGCTGTCCTGATCATATGCCTGATTCCATCACTACCTGCTCCCCTTAACTTTTACTGTTCTCTCTGACCCCAAGAGACAGCCTCTGAAGTTTGATTTCCCAATAAACTTTTCTTTCTAGCAATGGAGTGGTTTTGTTCAGTGATTTCACTATATCCTTGCTTACAGCTAAAGAGAGAACTTAGAATGATAGTTTGTTTGAGCAAGCAGTGTGCGTATCAAACCAACCAACCAACCAACCAACCTACTTTCTGCCTGGTTCCATGAAGCTGCCCTGCCTGGTCTCTAGAAACAGGCCTGCAATTCAAACTGTGATCCATTGTCCCACCTAACTGTGGGTTCCCTGGGGGTTGAGGGGAGCACCCATGTTCTTTCAGCCCTAAGGACCAAGCATATTCTTCTTATTGCCTTCCTGTTACCAACTTCAAGATTCTTTCCATCCTCAAAGAATCTAAGAAACCCTACAAACACTCACAAGGCAGGATGTTTACATATCGATTTTTTTCCTTGTTCTCTTCCTTGGAGGCAGCCTCACAGGTGGCCTGGATAGGACAAGCAGGGAGAGCCTGAAAGGTTAAGAGAAAGCAAAGGAGTTATTAAGAGGGATAAACACCAAGCAAGCATTCTCCTTGACCATGCCCGATCTGTCAGTGAGTCCTATTTGGACGGCAGGAGGAGAACACAGACCCAGGTGAATATTACCAGCCTAACAGAGAAAATTCACCTTTCTCCTACAGCGCTTCAAGCCTTAAGGATTCACTCAATACCAAGAATCCACAGGGAGAGGATGCATATTTTTTATATGATTATTAGTTAGAGGACTATTACAATGTGTGGCCAAAACGGACTACACCTGTAAACTGGGAGTGGGGATTTACAAAGGGAGAAACGGGTCACTTATTTATTAGTGCATGTAAGTATTTTAACCATCATGCAAAGACAAGATGAAACTCAAGTGTGAACTACTATGAGTTACTGGTTAGCCAATGCCTCTTTAGGGGTCTTTCAGAGACAAGGCACCCAGCCTCTAGCACTGCATGGCAAGGACGGGTAGGCAGTACCCTACAGGGGTGTGGCAGGTGGGAATCGGTAGAGATGGATGAAGTGACAAAGAATGGTCATCAATTCTGGAGCAACTGTAGCTTAGCTGCAGGGATGGCGTAGGTAATCACAGTGTCTTGGCATGAGAGCCTGGTTTATGAACCTGAGTAAATCTGTTAACTCTCTCAGCCTGTATTACCTCATCTTAACATGACGAGTGAATGATATAACATCATGTGTGGTACAAAGCAGTATTCAGGAGTCAATATTATGAGAGTGTGATGCTGAATTCTATCTGAACGGATCCCTCATATTCACAGCAAAGAAGGCAAAACAGGAACTATTTTAGCTAACTTGGAAAACTTCAACTGAGTGATCAGAACATTTTTATGAGCTTTAAAAATAGCCCTATCTTTTGATCCAGCAAGGTGATAATCTCCTCAAGGAAACAAAATGCCTATGTGAACTCATTTCCTTCATCATCTTTAGTGTGATTGAATACTGAGACAAGCCACAGTCTTCAGCAGCAGGGGGAGAGTATATTACAGTGTACATGTGATTGATTTTACATTCAAACAGATACATGCTGTATGCCCGTTAGGCTGGCATAGCAAACAGTGAAACATACATGGTTCTTGCCCTTGTTATAATATAAACTTGTGAGTGACATTAAACTAGTAATACAAGTAAAACACATGCGCGCGCGCGCGCACACACACACACACACACACACACACACACACACACACGCAATACGTCATGAAAAGCAGAATGCTATTAGAAAAAGCAAAATTTAGATCAAAAGTAGCCCATGTGGAAGGATGAGCCAGGAGATACTATTCCAGTAATGAGTTATAAAACCTGTGAAAACCCGGAGGCAGTTGAAGGTTCCCCTGCACAAAGACTGAAAAGTCAGTAAGCGTAATACACAATACGCTGGTGGAGATGGCAGGAGAAAGATGGCAGAAAGCAGTCAGAATTTGACAAGGTGAGACTATTCATTTTCATGGAGGTCCTTACGACAGGAGTTTAGATCCTAAATATATGAGTAAACTCATTGAGGGTTTTAAGAATGAAACTAGTTTACACGATAAAGAATACCTCTGGTTGCTCTTTGAAAAATAAGACTGAAGAGAGGCAAAAATCAAAGCATGGGATAGATGCAGAAAGATGATGTGGTCTGAGTAAGAATGGACTCCATTGGCACACATATTTGAATGCTTAGTCATCAAGAAGTGGCGTTATTTGAAAAGGATTAGGAGGTGTGACCTAGTTGGAGAAAGTGTCTCTGGGGGTGGGCTCTGAGGTTTCAAAAGCCCAAGACAGGCCCAGGCTAGCTCGCTCGTGTTCTCTCTCTCTCTCTCTCTCTCTCTCTCTCTCTCTCTCTCTCTCTCTCAGGCTACAGATCAGGATGTGGGTCTTTGCTCTCATGCCTGTCTGTGTGCTCCCATGCCCCGGATATCCTATCATGATAATGATATCCTATCATGATAATGGACTAAACCTCTGAAAACTGAAAGGAAACCCCAATTAAATGCTTTCTTCCGTAAGAGTTGCCTTGGTCATGTTGTCTCTTCATAGCAACAGAACTGTGACTCAGACAGATGACGATATGAGCAAGTGGATGCACCTGAGCTATATTCTGGAGTTATGGTCACTGCATTTGGAGACGGATGGAAGTGATGTAGACTGAGGGGAGAAAAAGGAATGGAGGAGAGCTCCCAGGTTTCCAACTTTGGAAAAAAAGAATGATTAAAAGGAAATGTCAGCTTTGAGGAAGCTGGTTTTGTCTGGTGAAAGGTGCTTTAAGGAGGGAACAAGGCTATTTCGTGGGCCTTGCATGACAAGGTATAAATTTATACTATAATCTAAAGGTAAGAGTAATCAGTCTCATAGTCTATCATCCCTTCCTGAGTCAAGAGACTTCAGTTTAAACCTTGGAGATTCTGCAGTGTTATTTCACTAACACAAACAATTCAAGACTCTATGTTGTCAGCACACAACGATAGGAAAGTTTCCTGCTTTTTTTTTTCTTTATGCCAACTCTTGCATACAGAACTGAGAAACATCCAATCCTGGAATTTCCCAGTTCACTTACACTATATCATCTTTGGTCCAGGCTGGGTTTCCAGGCTGGCACAGGACAGGTGAAATGCCTGCTTTTTCAGTCCTCAGACTAACCCTACAATTTCCTTTTTAAAAATGATGTAGAACAGAGAAAGGGAGAGAGGGATTTACTGAACTATCCAAGGCTGGCCTTGAACTTGTTATGTAACTGAAAATGACCTTGACTTTATGATCCCCCTGCCTCCACGTTCAGAGTGCTGAGATTAAAGGAATGTGTCACCATGCTCCATTTTATGTGGTATCAGGAGTCAAACCCAGGGCTCTGTATGCAAAGCAAGTAGTCCCAACTGGGCTATAGGCCTAGACCCCACAGAACACAATCTTTAACACAGAAGGGTAGGAATGACTGATTGCTGCCTCACAGTCCTATCAGGACCACCAGGGAAGAGACAGGAGAAAAGATACAGCTTGTTTTGCCTATGTTTTGCCTGCTTTCATTTTTGCTCTGAGAACAGCTTGCCCAACTCCTGGAAGAAGCTGCAGAACTGAGTGACTAGAAGACATTTAATTCTCTAGAAAACAGTAGGTAGCATCAAAGACCATTTCACTTCTTTGTCAAACTGTAACTGAACCAAGATTATGTGCTTCAACATTTTTTTTTTTTTAAAAAAGGTACATCTGCAGTCTACAATAACTTACAAGTTCATTCTGGATTCCTTTACTCCTTCTGAATTCTTCTCTCTCCTTTCACAGGTAAACTTGGAACTTATCATCATCCTGTTATGATATGCATTCCATATACTGTATCCTTATTATTGCTCAGTGTACTTTGTGATGAAAATGGAAGCATAATAGGTGCTAAGGTGCTTTTCTTTTGGTTCAACATTATGCTCGTGTGCTGCATAGTTTTGTATCAACTTGACATAAGTCATCTAGGAGGAGGGAATCTCAAGTGAGAAAATGCCTCAAGAGTAGGCTGTATTCCTTTCCTCCCCAAGTTGCTTCAATTACAGTGTTTTATCTTAGCAACAGAAACCCTAAGACATGTTCTGAAGTCATTCAACTGTTGTTTGTAACCGGCATTTGCTCTTTTTAACAAGTGAGAGAAACAGTTTTGGTTTGGTCTTTTTAAACAATATTTACTTGCGTTTTGTTTACATACAGGTATGTCTGTGTAAGTATGCAGTGTTTGTGTGCCCCCAAAGAGGCCAGAAGATGGCACCAGGTCCCAGGCAGCTGGAGTTAGAGGCAGCTGTGAGCTGTCTGACTTAAGTGCTAGGAAAGGAACTCAGGTCCCCTGCAAGAGCAGTCCGTGCTGTTAAACGCTGAGCCATCTCTCCAGCCATATTATGATATGATATCATCTCTTAGCTGATGAATCATAGGCTCAGAACTGATTTTCAGTGTTACTGTGACTGTTTACACGACCAGTGTGACAAAATAAGCTCCACTGGAACCTTCATCCACACTTGCTGCTGTCATGCTTTAAACCGTCTTAATTACATCTCTATGTTACCAACAGGGTCGTCATCTTTCCAGTTGACTGGTTCAAAGGGTTCCCTCCTCATCAAGCGTTTTTCTCCACTGTTTTACCTTTTCCATTATTTCTGTATATATTCTGGATACTAACTGATCACAGTTACCTGTGCTCCTTCATTTTCTTTTATGGTCTCTCTACTTAGCAACAAAATTTTTGTATTGCATGTAGTCAAATTCATCAATCTACTTTACCAACATCTTCAGGTGTAAGAAATCCTTTGCAGCTGGGCGGTCGTGGCACATTCCTTTGTCCAAGCCCTTGGGAGGCAGAGGCAGGCGGATCTCAGTTCTAAGACAGCCTGGTCTACAGAGTGAATTCTAGGACAGCCAGGGCTGTTGGGGGTGGAGGTCGGGGAGAAGAAATCCTTTCCTGCTGTGATGTCATAGATGTGCTTTCCTATATTATTTTCACACTTTCCAATCTTTAAACTCCAGTATGTATGTCAAATGAAACTGGTGCTTGCGTTTTACACAAGACAAATGGTGCACTTCACTTACTCTCATAGGTCTGCACAGTGTTCTAGTACTATATACTGTAAACCCACTCCTGCCCCCAACCAAAAGGCAACATCATTTCTATGATGAATCTGTTTCCATTTATACACGGGGTCTGTCTACTCTTGGTATTTTGCTGCACTAGTCCATCTGTCTACCCTGCTGACAACAGCAAACTGTTATAATAAGGACTCATTGTGTCTGCTAAGGCAGTTCTCCTCACCTTGTTCTTCTTCTTCGGGATTGTCTCGGCTAGTCTTGACTCTTTTCTCCTCCATAAAAATTTTAGAATCAGCTTGTCAAGTTCCACAAAAAACCTGTTGGGATTTTTATTGGAATTGCATTGAATCTGCATATCAGTCTGAGGAGAGCTGGCATCTTCACACACTGAACTTCCTAACCCAGAGATTTTATTTCTTCACTTGTTTAAGCTATTTTCCTTTAATGTATGCAAACATTTTTATAATTTTCTCTAAAGATGTTCTAGGTATTTTGTTAAATTTATTCTTAAGTACTTTACAGCTTAGATTCTAATATAAGATATATATTTTTTCCAACTTTTTCTTTTTTTTAAGATTTATTTAGCCAGGCGGTGGTGGTGCACGCCTTTAATCCCAGCACTTGGGAGGCAGAGGCAGGTGGATTTCTGAGTTTGAGGCCAGCCTGGTCTACAGAGTGAGTTCCAGGACAGCCAGGGCTACACAGAGAAACCCTGTCTCGAAAAACCAAAAAAAAAAAAAAAAAAAAAGATTTATTTGTTTTATGAGTACACTGTAGCTGTCTTCAGACACACCAGAAGAGAACATCAGATCCTAATACAGATGGTTGTGAGCCACCATGTGGTTGCTGGGAATTGAACTCAGGACCTCTGGAAGAACAGTCAGTGCTCTTAACTGCTGAGCCATTTCTCCAGCCCTCAAGAGATATATTTTAAAAGTATTTTTTGTGGCCTATATACAAAAATTAATCTTTATGCTGCTTTTATATCTGATAATCTATCTCCTGAGACTGAACTTTTCTGAAGAAATATATGTAGAAATAACTTCTTATTTTATCTTTGAGCTGCAATCCTTTGTCTTACTTCCCGGTTCTGTCCGGGATTATCTGAACTTGCTGCATCTTGGGTCCCTGTTACTGTTCAGTCTCCCTTCAAGGACCCTCACTTCACAGCCACCAGCAGTTCTATTTAAAAGAACACAACCACCAGATACACTGAATAACATAAACCAGATCAGCTGGTGCCTTTCCTATGTCTCTTCCAGAGTGCAGCCATGGTGAATACCCAAAGCCCTTGTCACGATTCTTGCTAATTTCCGTGGGGTCTTAACTCATCAAGGTAATTCAAATGTCTGTCCAGTTCCATTATATGACATACATGTCTTTTTACCTGATATTCTAAAAATCAACCTATCACTAAAAGCAGGGGACCCCAGAGGACCATACACAGGACCCGATAATCTCATTGGCTTTACCTGTTTCCTCTCTTCTCTGTCTTTTCTCTTAGAAACTGAATCTTTCCTTTGTCTTTTTTTTTTTTCCTCCCTCTTTAAACTCTGAGCACTTTAGGAAACCTAGGAAATGGATTTGTAATGTGTGAACAAATTCTTCCTAAGACAAATGCTGGTGAATAAAAAAAATCTCCAGTTTGTAACTAAGATGAAAGATACAGCTTCGAACTCCCAATCAGCAGGGAGTCACAGAAATGCTGTACAGTCTTTCTTCAGCCTGTCAGACAGCTGTCAAGTCCTGTGCCATTGTTCCTTTCCAGAACAACACATCTGGTGATACACCTTTCACAGTGACCTGACCAGAGATGTGCTAGCCAGAATTCAAAGGCAACTCCTTCATCGCAAATGCAACACACCCACTAAAGCATACTACAACCCACCAGCTCCATTCCTCAGATTAAAATCACAACCACCTACATAAAAAAAAAAAAAAAAGAATATAGAGCCAGACCATGGTGGTATAAATCTTTAATCCCAGTGCTAGGGAGGCAAGTGGATCTCTGTGAAGTTGAGGCTAGCCTGATCTACAGAGTGAGTTCCAGGATAGCCAGGGCTACACGGAGAAACCCCGTCTCAAAAACCCAAACTGGAAATTAAAGAAATGCTTCTTAAGAAAGACTTGTGACACAGCACAGAGCAGAAAGCCGTTCCCATTATGTCCTTCCTGTCACTAAGGCTGTGAGTGTGTGCATGCATGCCAGTGTCAGAGGAGTTTCAAGTCGTGTCACTCTTCAGGGGCTAGTTAGGGTTTTTTTTTTTTTTAATATAAGTGCACTGTAACTGTCTTTAGACACACCAGAAGGGGGCATCAAATTCCATTACAGATGGTTGTGAGCCACCATGTGGTTGCTGGGAGTTGAACTCAGGACCTTTGGAAGAGCAGTCAGTGCTCGTAACAGCTGAGCCATCTCTCCAGCCCCCAGGAGCTTGTTCTTTAATAAGACTAGCTGGTCAGAAAGTCCCAGAGGTTCACTTATCTCTACTTCCTCAGGATGGTGATATTGGTGTCCTAGGCCTTTTAATATTGGTTCTGGGTATACAACTTATATCCTCAAACATTTTACTGACTGAGCCTTCTCCTCAGCCTGACTTCCTACTTTTTAGTCTAGGAAGATAACGACATCTTCACCATGTCTCTAGTGGGATCTTGCTGTATGTCCTTGAATAGTCCCTTGCTGTATGCTACACACTGGTGAAGGAAACACTGGAGCCTCTGAATGATACGGAAAATGGGAGGCAGCTAGCTCAGTCACTTCAGAGGACTTACGAGACTAACCTGTTAGAGAAAGTGCCACTTCTCAGCTGACAGCTTAGTTTGGGTCATCTCTTTAATTACAGTGAGGCCAGGCACCTGCTTCTGACAAACCTGATCAAGCACAGCTGAACTCATATTCCATGACCATATTTCTCTGTCTTAAGTATTTGTACCACATTTCCTGTAGTAACTCACACTGGCAGAGGAAAATAAAAATTTTAGGATTTACTGGGCTCTGGCCTTAAAATTTCTAGGAGTCCAGAATATCACTATGACATATTACTTACAATGGAGTACTTAAAGGCCAGGTAAAGGAAGGGGTTCTGGCTCGAACTGGGTTATATTAGGGGATACCAATTACAGCAGAATATCCAAAAGTGTACAAGTTCCCTACCTACTAGATAAAGATTGTTATAGAAAAAGCAAATGTAAGCTCCAGGATCACTGACCTACCAAAGGCTCCGTCTCCACTCCACAAGCAGAGATCGTAAGCAGTATAGAAAACATAAAAGCTTGTAGGACATCCAGTTACAGTGACACTCACAGAGTGTACATACTTTGTACAGTATGGATGCAACACTTGTCAATTAAAGCTAATTGGCTTGTAGCTGAGACAGGAAATAGAAGGTGGGACATCCGCTAGGAAGAAAGGATTCTGGGATAGAGGAAGCGCAGGAGGATGGGGCACCCGGGAAGAAGGAGGACACGCATGGAACCCGAGCAGAGGTAACCAGCCACATAGCAGAGCTTAGATTAGAATAAATGGGATATTAATTCATGAGATGGTTGGGTAGCAGCCAAAACTTATGGCCTAGGTATTTGTACGTACAATTTGAGTTTCGAGGTCGTTTTTCAGGGAGCTTGGGGCTGGGAGAAATAACTCGGATTTATTAGTCTGTATTAATAAGCGACTAAGATAGAAGACTGTTGTGAAATTCAGAGCTTGAGGCCAGCCTGGGAAACAGTACCTTGGAGGGAAGGGGAAATGAAGGGATAGAGAGAGAGAATACCAAACAGGCTAACACAGAAGACACGTGGTCTTTAACAAGGTACGTGGAAGCTGAGGCAGGAAGATCTGCAGTTCCTGGCATGTCTAGGCTACATAGTAAATTTCAAGACAGCCTGGGCTATACAGTAAGTGAGTCAAATCAATACTGGCTTTTGATAAACCGAGTCAGTTATCAGCTGGAGCTGCAGACTTAACAACTGGTTTCCCAGCAACTTGTCTTCCTAATGTAGAACCCCTACTACCTCAATCTAGGTTTAATGGGACAAGTGTATGCTTTTTTTAAGTTGCACACATTATTTGGAGCTGTTTCCCACTGTCTTTTTTCTTAATTGGTTATTTTATTTATTTACATTTCAAATGTTGTCTCCCTTCCTGGTTTCCGCTCTGCAACCCCCCATTCCCAAACCTCCTCCCCTTTGCTTCTATGAGGGTGTTCTACCCACCTACCCACTCCCACCTCACCCCTCTACCATCCCCCTATGCTGGGGCATCAAGCCTTCATAGGATCAAGGGCCTCCCCTCCCAGTGATGCCAGATAAGGCAATCTTCTATTACATAGTTAGCTGGAGCCATGGATCAATCCTCCATGTGTACTCTTTGGTTGGTAGTTTATTCCCTGGGAGTTCTGGGGGGTCCAGTTAGTTGATATTGTTGTTTCTTCCAATGGGGTTGCAATTCCTTTCAGTCCGTGTTTAACTCTTCCTTCAGGGTCTTCAGGCTCAGTCCAATGGTAGGCTGTGAGTATCTGTGTCTGTATTAGTCAGGCGCTGACACTGCCTCTTAGGGGATAGCCATACCAGGCTGCTGTTTCTCATTTTCATGAAAAGAACTACCTCAGTAATAAATAACACTGATCTATCTAGATGTGGCCAAGTCTGCCAGTATTTTGTCTCATAGTTTCATAGGACATTAACCTGACCATCATGCTAATGATGCCAAGCTAATAGAGCTTCAAGAGCAGGGGGTTATATATCTTAGATATGCATGCTGGACATAAAAGCAGAACAGAGTAAAGCAAACCCCAGGGTTGTCTTGTGACTTGAGACTCGTTTTCTGAGGTCATAGTTGTAGGCCTGCTAGGCTCCTTCCTCTGACATAAAGCTCCTGCTCCCTACCCCACCATTCTCCCCCAGTAAAAGGAGTGATAATACTTGCCTGGCTATTTTGAATCCTAGAGAAAGGGCATGACAAATGCTGGGTATCTTTCTCATCTACTTACTGAATGTCAGAAAGAAACTGATCTAGGCTGAGGCAAATAGCCAAGCAAGTTCTGTGGGACTCTAAACCTCATAAAGGGGGAAAGCACATGGTCTTGTCTACAAGATCACTCTCCTAGCTTAGAACTGAGCCCTAGGGTGGGAACAATTTACTTGATACAAAGAAGATACAAAGTCATAAATTAGTTATGTGAGCTGTGAATTACAAATTTGGATATGCCTGGCAGAAATACACCATAGCTAGAAGCAATGTGTATAGAAGACCTGCCACATGCCACAGATCCTTCTCCCTCGGAAGACACCTATGACTTCTTGTTGATATCAACAGTTGGCTAAGGGAAACCTTGGATCTGGTGTATATGACTGTGTGCTATGCCGGCCCAAGCTGGACAGACATAGACTGTGGTAGAGTATATGTTCCACTGACAGCTTTAATGACTATATGGAGATGTCCGCTCAGTGAAGAGAACTTTAAGCCTATCTCACAAGAGACTGGGTTCTAAACAAGAACAGAGAACTATTTATGCTTCAGGTGAGCACTCACCAGATAGTGCTCATGAACATGCAGGCTGATAGTTATTCTGTCTGTCTCCCTCTTTCCCCCACCTCATGCTTCTAGGACTCCTCTCCAAGGATTTACCAGAATGCCTTATTATGGTATCTCAGGGGATATTATTTCCCCAATAGAATTAATTTTACAAAAAAAAAAAAAGTATGTCAATAGGGTCACATACACCATCATCAAGAGCAGCTGGTGTTATAGATTACAGAACAGTACAATGTCTACCACAGTCCCATCTGTGAGGCTATCTGGTGGGATGTGCTAAATGTTCTCAATAATGAGTATTAAACAGTGTTCTTTTTCCAACAGTTTAAGACAAAACTGTTTTTCCAACAGTTTAAGGTCTAAACTCTTCCGTCAACTCTTACCTGGTGTATGACCGTAGGCTTCAAGCCTTTCCTCCTTCCTCCTAACTCTTCACATTGAAGCCAGTGATTTTTCTAAAGATGTCACTGAACACAGATTCCTCAGTGACAGAGCAGTTGTGAGTGTGGTACGGCCACCTAAAAACCACTTTCCCTTTTATTGTCCTGTGTGTGATGTCTGTATGTGTATGTGTGGAAGCCACGGGTGGACAAACGGAATCTCTCAGTCATTTTCCACGGTATTTATTGTTTTTGAAATAGCATCTCTTACTGAACCTGGAGCTCACCATTCTGGTTAGGCCTGCCACTCAGGGAGCAATACGGAGTCTTTGCCTTCCTAGCTCTGGGATTAAGGAAGTATGACAAAGTAGCCATTTTTTTCACTTGGGTGCTCAGGGTCTAAACTCAGGTCCTCGGGCCTAAATGGCATCACTCTACTGACTGGGCCTCAGGATCTCTGGAAGAGCAGTCAGTGCTCTTAACTGCTGAACCACCTCTCCAGCCCCCGCCCAGCCTCCTTTCTTTTTGGATTCTAAAGTTTCCCTTTAGGGTTATCTGCACAGATCAGAGATAATCTGCACTGACCTTACTAAACTGCAAGAGCTTTCTTCCCTACATGGAATAACTTTAAGGAACATGTAGCAAAAGAAGTCTCCAGAAACTTAGAATAGTCATCCCTTTCCCAGTGGACCTGATTGGATCGCTATATTATTTCTAGAACTGGGGTAGCCATTTTGTCATTATGAGAAGAACCTATTTAAAAGACGAAGATGTCACATGACACAATGCAAAAGACAAGGGATGCCAACAGTCTTGGAACTGGCCTCCTCTGTCCTGTCTCCTATTCCCTCTCTTTAATAATGACCATATTAGATAATTATAAAAGTTAGAATTGGTCTTAACAATGGCTGCAGACTGGCTGTATTCCTTGATCCCCATCTGGTTCCCACAGGCTGTTCTCCATAGAACAAATAGAATCTTTTTTTTTTTTTTCCCAAAACAGCAATCTGCTTAGTTCACAGGTTTCCACTTTACTTGAAGCAATCTCGAGCTGAGTGGTCTGGGCTAGACTTTTCTTAGTTTTGTTTCCTACTACTCCTTGTTACAGGACTTTTCTTTGGGAGATATGAATAAATGTCTACTCATGCCAGACAGGGCACCAAAGGCAGACTAAAGAAACGATTCCACCCAGGTTGGACAGAGTGCATTGCTAAATTTACTAGGTAGGAGCAGGATGACTTGAGGGCAGCTGGAACCCTAAAGCCCATCCAGCATAAGCAACCACTCAGATGCCCGCTGGAGCTCCCTACAAGAGTGCAGGCCATGGTGCTTCCTGAGTCATAATAATCTTTTCTCCTTTCCTCGTGAAGGGACAGTCTAATTAGCAGGAAATCGCTATACAGCACTGCTCATTGGCTATGTGGCCCCTTTAAAACTGTCTAAATATGCCCGTCTCTTATGACACTTGCCTTTTCTATTTCTAGTATCTTACTTACCTTTCTCTACTCTGTCTTTCTTCAAGGAAATGTGCTCAAATACTAGCTACATATTCCATTGAGACAGCAGCTTATTAAGTTGCTCAGGCTAGCCTTGAACTTGTGATCCTCTTGCCTCAGGCTCTCTAGCTAGATTGACATGGATGCAAACTACTTGGCTAAGGTCTCTTCCATCATTTTCCATAGTACTGAGGAATGAACCCAGGGACCTGTGACATACTAGGTAAGCAAGCTATCACTGAGTCACATCTCACAAGGAAGCTTTGGACCCAGGATCAGCAGCTGCTGGTTATACTCATCCTGATTCCTTGAGAGACATGAAAAACACAAGTCTCAATCCTTAGCCTTCTGTTGAAGCCTATACTTTTTTTTTTTTTACATCAAACTACTCCTATTACTTACTATATACAGTTCAGATCCAGACAGCATCTTGAATTGCTGTTTGGCTTTCTAGGTAGTTTTGTTTCCATAAGTAGAGTTTCCTAAGTGGGTAGAGAGCTATTTGAGGTTGGGTGTGGGATTTCTTTTTGCTCTGTTTTATATCCTGGGACCTAGAATATTACTTGGTACCTATAAAATGCTTGTAAGTATTCGAACAGATGAGTCACTAGACACGACAATGAATGAACTAGTCAGTGATGATGAATGGATGGGTAGATGAGGAAGGTGAAGCAATTTCCTTTTTTTAAAACTTTCTTTCCATGATTACAAGGGAAAGGAGCAAGATGAACTTGGTGAAACATTTCTCACCCATTATCATTAGAAACCTATTTTATAACCCATGACTCAAAAGGCCGGACCATAGGTCTCCCTTCCTCTACCAACAACAAAGAACTCACGTTGAATTCCTCTCTGAAGAGCTTGTTGTCATCAGCCATTCTCCGGTTAATCTCCTCTTCCAGTTTGTCCACAGGCAGTGGTGGGTACTTCCTGTTGGTGCTTGGGGACCTGGCCAGAAGTGGTACACTTTGGGGCTCTGTAGTATACAAAAGGGAAGGTCAGTTAGGTGCCCTGGAGATGGATGCAGCCCCTTTGTGAAGACTAGTGGTCTCATTCTTTTGAAAAGATGGGGAAGAGGAGAGGCAGAGGTGTCAGTAAAAGATGTTTGTCACCAAGTGTGGCAGCCTCAACTGGATTTCCAGAATCCACATGATGGAAGGAGAGAACCAGCTCTTTCAAGTTAGCCTCTGATCTCCATGAACATGCCATGGTACATGCACACAAGTAAAGTAAATAATGGGAAGATAAATGAAAAAGGATGGGGAAATGCTCATTTCCTGGTTTTCGCCTCCAGATGTTCTCCATGTCTTACCCACATCCTCTGTGCGGCCATTTGACAGGCGGAAAGAATTGGAATGGCTCCCAGCTTGCTTGTATTTCTTAAACCTAATGAGAACATAGTTGTAATAAAAAAACTAGACATAGAGGTAAAGCACTGTCCTTGTATTCCTGCTAATGCCTATGTCTTTCTAAACCTCTTCTGTCAATCAAACTTTTAAAAAAAGAGACCCAGGTCAGGGACCTCTGAGGCAGCTCATTCTATGATAACTGGGTATCTTGGGATGGTTTTCCTTATACCTGGCACCCTGCAGTCCAGTGTAGGCAACACTAGATTCCAGCCTGCATGGTTCCTCTGTGTGGCTTCCACTCCACTACACACTTGCATGCATACCCTTAACAGGTGGAATATGGGCAAGTGTAAATACAGTGGGGGTGAGGAGAAAAGGGGTGATGGAATGGGCAGACAGGACGGGATAGTTCTTCATAAAACAAAAGACTTCATAAAACAAAAATCTGGTGTTTCTTCAGTGCACTTAGAAGTCACGGGGAGAAGCCCAGAGCTCCAGAATGAGTGAACACAGGTTTAATGGAGACACGTAGATGCCAAGTTCTAGGGGACACACTGGCCCGCCTCTCTTAACTCCTAAAGAACAAAGGGAGCACAGAGCAGGCTGGGTCCAAGAGAAGGCAGGAGCTTCAGGAGGAAAGGAATAAGTGATCTACCATCCTCTCTTTTAGGTTTTCCCTCCTTGCTTTGTTCATCATCTAGAAGCTTCTGAGAGGTCAGCCAAAGGAATACTTTAACCCGCCGGGCAGTGGTGGCGCATGCCTTTAATCCCAGCACTTGGGAGGCAGAGGCAGGGGATTTCTGAGTTCGAGGCCAGCCTGGTCTACAGAGTGAGTTCCAGGACAGCCAGGGCTACACAGAGAAACCCTGTCTCGAAAAACCAAAAAAGAAAAGAAAAAAAAAAAAAAAAAAAAAAAGAAAAAAAAAGGAATACTTTAACCCCTGAGACCAGACCAGCAACACAGGACAGGGCCCTAGAGAGGTTTGGCAACAAAGCATCGAGTAGAAGCAAAGTGAGCTTTTGTGGTGCATATAATGTCACCAGGGGCCTTTTAGGGTGTTATTCCAAAAGGACAAACCTGAAGATCCTGAAACACCTGTCTCTCATCAGATAGTATGGAAGTTTCCCATCTCCAAACCACTACCCTTCTCTAGGCTTTAGGCTGAACTAGAACTGGGAGACGTGGTTTGGACAAATAAAGCAAAGGAGAGAGAGGTCTTAAGACTGTATTTCTAGAAACCATTTAAGCAGAATTTAATCTAATTACTTTAAGTCGCTGTCCCTCTACTCAGTGTTCCTGTCCTTAGGCCCCTGTCTTCTAGACTGTGCAGGCTTACGGAGACACTAGGGTATCAGGACAGTCTAAGCAAATGTGGGAACATTATCATACTTACCTTAACATGTACAGAACTATGATAATAAACACAATTACTAGCAGAGAGGACAGGGCCACCATCACCGCAATAATAGGTGTCTCATCTGAAACCAAGAGAAAAGCACAGGTCATAACTTTTGTGCAATGAAGGGCTCAAGTTAGGAGCTCAGGAAGACATTGATGCAGGGTAGGGGGCGCCACCAACTAAACATTTCTGCAGATGGTAGGATCTGAAACACATACATACATAGACACACACATACACACACACACACACACACACACACACACACACACACACACACACAAAGCAAGGAGCAAGTACACGTGGTAGAGTACACGAGAGAAGAATCCTGTGGGCCACCTCAGGGCCATGGGTAGAAAGATGTAGCTCATCTTGGATATTTCATACGTTTATTTACTGTATAACTTCCTGCGTTAGGACAGAATTTGTCTTTTAAGTCACAGACTCTTTCATTGTAATATCATTTGAGCTCAATAGACAACAAAACAGCAAACAACCAAAAAACTAAACGGATTCAAAGATTTGGAGGTACAGATCCTGGCAGGCCAGGAAATTAGGACCAGTATTACACTCCTCCCCAGTGTCAGTGAGCTCTGCCTAGAGCAAACCAGAGGAGGGAAGGGAGGCATTGCTCTCTCATGAACCCGACGGACTTCCCGGCCCAGGGACTAGGATTAAACAAGAGGCACAGCTAGATCCTGTGTACCCTGTGTCACAGCTGCTGGGTGTTCCCTATCCTCTTCTCCCACTTTCCTGGTCCCTCAGCTGCCTTATGCTAAGATCCCAACCAAAGTCTGGCTTGAGCAGATACACGGCCAAGCCTTCTCTCCCTTCCACTGCTTCTAGCTCGGTACCTAGCTTCATTTCTCATGCAGCAGACCAGGTCAGGTCAGGACTCCATGTCTACTCTACTTTAAAAACCCCACAAGCCTCCTGAGTTTCTCTGTTTTGTGACGTCATGCCTCTTTATGTGAAGTCCTGCCACGTGGTCTCTGGACAATGTTCATTGATGTCACCTCAAACATTTTATCTTTTATTCCACGTATCTTGTCTCAGCTAACTCTTTCAACTGTTGCTTGACTTTTCTCAATTTTCCTTCCTCCAGGCTCTCCTGATCCATTTTAAAATTTATTTACTTATTCGCTTCCCATCCCGATTGTACCCCCACACCCTCCCGCCTAGTACCAATCCCTGACACTATTAATGATACTCTGCTATGCTTGTGGACAGGAGCTTAGCATAGCTGTCTTCTAAGAGGCTCCATCCAGCAGTGGATGCAAACAGAAGAGACCCACAGCTAAACATCAGGCGGAGCTCAGGGAGTCTTGTGGAAGGTTAGGGGACAGAATTGAGGGAACTGGATGGGTCAAGGACACCTAAGATTTCCTGATCCATTGACACTGACTCCTACTTATTTATTGTTCCTCCGAAATCGATCAGCAAGGACACGAAAAACTGGCAATTACCAAATCTAATGGAAACAGTCCCATTTTCATCAGATTCATCCTCTTACCACAATTTATTCAAAATGCCTTCACAGAACAGCAACTGCTGCTGGGTTGTGTGGGACACTGAGAAAAGTACCCAGGCAGACAAGGGACAGAAGGCTTACATGGTTCCCAGACATGTCGTTTAAGCTGGGGACAAGGGATTTGGAGGAAATAAGGAAGAGCAGCAGAGAGGCAGCAGAGTGTCCGAGGAGCACTCCTGAGATCTGTCCCTGTCCCTCAGCAGAACATTGAGTAACAGTGAACCATGAAGAGATCTGGATGAAGAGCTAGCTCTGTAGACATAAGGAAGGACAAGGCGAATGGCTCAGGAGTTTGGCAGATTTGAGAAACATCACAAAGCCAGAGCCATTCAAGCTGCAACAGGAGAGATGGGCAGGAGCGAGAAAACTTACAGGCCATGGAAGTGAGTGTGCTTAAATTCTGAATATGATGAGAGACAGTATTATCGGGAAACTGACACAGAAATGGTACAGTTGAATCTGCCTTTGTTTAAAAGTTCTGCTAAACTGACTTACAAATAGCAGAAAGTCACTTCAGCAGAAAGCCAAGAGCAGTCTTCCAAGGAAAGAGAAATGAACTCAAATCCTGCTGGCAGGTTAAGTAAGGCACAAACAGGAAGGGAACTGCACTGACCAGATGACAGTCACCAGTGGGTTCTTGGAGTGGGTTCTTGTGAGCATGGGTGAGAGGAAGGCCTGAACCAAATGAAAGGAGGATAGGAAGAGAGAGAGGCACAACCACTCACTCAGTGAGGAATTTTACATGATGTATATATGCAAATAAAAGGGCAGTCACTGGAAAAAAACGACACATACACATATAAACACAGAAATACAACTTGCTAAGTCTGTTACAAGTTATACCTACACATACGTTTCTAGGAGATGACTACTCAGTTTTGGATAACTAATTACCCCAATTTTTTTTTTTTTTTTTTTTTTGAGACGGGTTTTCTCTGTGTAGCGTTGACTGTCCTGGACCTAGCTCTGTAGACCAGGCTGACCCTGAACTCAAAGATCAGCCTGTTTCTGCCTCCTAAGTACTGGGATTAAAGGCATGGGCCACCACTGCCCAGCAATATTTCTTTTTTAATGATCTATTTATTTTTATTTCATGTACATTGGAATTTTGCCTGTGTGAAGGTGTTGGATCCCCTGGAAGTAGAGTTACAGATGGCTGTGAGCTGCCATGTGGGTGCTGGGAATTGAACCTGGGTTCTCTGGAAGAACAAACAGTGCTCTTAACCACTGAGCCATCCTTCCAGCCCAGCAACAATTCTGAATATAACCAATTACTATTATTCCTTTAAAAGAGCAACACAAATTCTTCACTCTGGTGTAAGATTCAGGTACTGTTTACCCTCTTCTGACTGACTCTCAAACGCCTTTTCTGGTTCGGTTAAAGCTGGCACCCAGTAGAAGTTTACCAGTTATACAGCTGCTAGATAGACTCCATGGATTTGGAGGAGCACTTTCGTTGCACGCGCAGGGCCCTGAATTTATTATCACCAGGATCACAATAAACAAAACTCAACAGATCATCCAATAATGCACATGGATTATTTTATCTAATACTCCATAGGTCCAGAGTATTCAGCAGTGATAACAAAACCTTTTGCCTTTATGAGACTTATTACTTTAGTGAAGAACATAAGCAATGAAGAGTGGACTGGGGTGGGAGAGTTACATTTAAGATGCAGAGGTCAGGAAAGGTTCTGAACAAACGAGTGAAATGGACACGTTATTAGGAAAACAGAACTTCTCATAATTAATGGTAGAGCAGACAAATACAGACAGGATAGGAATAAGAGTGACCATTAGCCAGTAGTTTATAGAGACAGAGACCCTTTTCTGATTTCTGTGGACACGAGGCATGCATGTGGTACACATAGATGCTGGTAAAATATTTGTATGCACACAATGAAATATACACATCTAAAAAGAAGGTTCTCGAAAGCCTAATTTGATGGCTGATTCCTGAAATGCCAGGAATCCTGTCCCCAGCTATGCAGGGAATGGTGGCACAGGCCTTTAAACCCCAGGATTTGAAAAGCATAAGCAGGCTAATCTCTAGGAGTTCAAGGCTAGCCTGGTCTACACAGTTAAAGACCAGGAAGGCCAAATAGTGAGATCCTGTCTCAAATTTAAATAAATTAAACCACCAGTCATTTTTGTTTAAAGCACCCTAAAGACCTAGGCACAAAAACTTAAAACCCTTAATTCATTTTCATAGGTTATAACACAAATTATTTCTAAATAGTAGACACATTTCTTCAAAAAGCTTTTGGCTTTAACCTTGAGACTAATCATTCAGACATCACTTTATTGTGAGTGGTTAAGAAAGCAGTGTAGGAAACAGGTGTAAGTCGATGCTGCATTATGAACTATTAAGCTCTGTAGTTAATGGGTAAGCCTGGGCAGTGATGTCATTCCACTCACTCAGCTTTTGGTTGCTGACTTTAGGAAAGTGAGAGCTGGAAAGGCGAGGGAACTCTGCACCACAGTAAAGACGTAATGACAGATGAACATTGGGTAAACACTCAGAGTGTCCATTTTGCTGGTGCAAATACTCCCTTCTTACTTGTTCTTCATAAGCCTTCAAATTATACATTGAAAACCTGATACAGTTAAATAATAGAATTATAATGAAGAATCTGAAAAGGTTTGATTTGATAAAAATCGAAAATTAACGTGCTGGGAAGTAAATCAGTGGGTAAAGGGCTAAGTGTGCTAGGGCCTGGGTATGGATATCCAGCACACTGGTTTGAAAAAAAAAAAAAAAAGCCTGCAACCCTGAGCTGTAGGCTAGAGTCAAGGATCCCCAGGGCCTCTGGTCTAACTGAAATAGCAAGCTCCAGGCTTAGTGAGAGACTCTGCCTCAAAAAACAAGGAGAGCAAGAGAAGACACTTTAAGTTGGTGTGTGTGCACATACACACGCACACACACACACACAAAGACTAGGCATGGTGGTGCAGTATATAATCTCAGCACTTGGGAGATAGAGGCAAAAACATCAGGAGTACACAAGACTCTGGCTCAAAAACAATACCCCAAAGCCCAAAGTCATGAAAAACATCCTTAGTACATGTTCATTTTCCAAATTCAAATTTAATAATCATTTCTTAGACTGGATGACTTATCCTTCTGCCTCTGTCTCCAACTCAGTCTCTCTTATTATTGGTCTCCTACATAAAATGTGACTTCTGTACATAAATACTCATACCTCAGAAATTCAGTCTAGCTTAGATCACAGAAATAGCATCTGTGTTGGTCTGAATAAGAAATGTCCCCCACAGAATCATCTACTTGAAATGTGGGTCTCCAGTTGGTACACTGTTTTGGGGGGCCTGTTATGGAACCTTTAAGAGGTGCAGCGTTGCTGGGTGAAGTACATCATTGGGGAGGCCTCTGGGTTTACAGCCTTGCCTTGCTTCCTGTTCTTGCTTCCTGTGTGTGGTTAAGATGTGACTGCATAGCCTCTTGTTCCTGACACCTGCCTTGCTCACCATTACAGACTTTATTCCTCTGAAGCCAGAAGCTACAATAAGCTCTTTAAGTTTTTTTGGTCATTGACAGCAACAGAAAAGTAATAATACATCATCTGAGATTGTAGGAACTTTCCACTAGGGTGTCAAGAATCCCTAAAAGCCATGGAGTGACAGCACTAAAAATTAAGGGGAAAACTACAGGAAGCAAATATGATTAAAGGTAATAGTAGACTAAAAGCCAGAAACTAATTAATTCATAAGAAATATACCCTAGGGACTGACGAGATGGCTCACTGGGTAAGTCTTCCAGAGGACCCAGATTCAATTCTCAGCATCTAGACAGCGGCTTACAACCATCTATAACTCCAGTTCCAGAGTACATATGGTTCACAGACATACATGCAGGCAAAACATTCAGACAAAATAAATAACACTTGAAAACAAACAAAAAAAATTATATCCTAGTATATGACCACAGGGTAAAATTCTAGCATGGAGACATGACAAATATACAGTTATTTTATTATTGATTAAAATATATCAAGGTGCTGAAGAAATGGTTCAGAAGCTAAGAGCCCTGGCTGTGAGTTGTCCCAGCACCCACCTGAGGGCTCACAGCCACCTGTGACTCCATTCCCAGGGGATCTGATGCACTTTTACAGCCTCTGTGAACAACAGGCACACATATGTGGTGTACAGCCATGCATGCAGCCAAAACACTCATACACAAAGGTTAAAATTTAAAAACAAAATACACTGAATCTGCTGGATTATGTAATGTACATGAAATCAAATGCTGTTTCTTTTACTCTTTTTTTTAATTTTAATTTTTTTTTTATCTTTTACTCTTTTCTAAGGTAAACCTGAGAACATTTAAGGGACAGTAAACAACAAAAGAGATATGGCAGACAGTGGACAGCAGAGACAGGACGGACAGTGGATAGCAGAGACAGGATGGACAGTGGACAGCAGAGACAGGACGGACAGTGGACAGCAGAGACAGGACGGACAGTGGACACCCTTAAAGGACAACAGATAAAGGTGATGGGCTCACCTCTCCTGTCTTTTGAGTCAGAATTACCTGTGTAACAAGTAAAAAACAGAAGCATTTACTCAGGTTAAGGAAAACACTGCTATTCAATTTAAGGGAAAGAAAAAGCAAAAAGAAAAAGCTCCAGGAATATAGGTAATTTTCTCCATGTTTGGTACACTGCAACACATGGGGAAGAAGATTATCCAGGGTTACTATTACTAAACTTTGGTCAGTTGTCTCCTTCCTTGTTCCTGAGTACTGAATACTCATTAAAAATACAGGAATTCAAGAAAAAAAAACACAAATATAATCAAATAGAAGGCATTATCTCTTTTGGACTTTTGATATGCAAAATGACAGCATTTAAGATATAAAAGATCTACACAATGAGATGCAAAGAACAATAAAAAGCAAAAAAATCCCATCTAACTGAAGTCCATATACTAATAGAGGGAAGCTTGTTTTCAGAAACCTATGGTGAACTGGAGAGACACTAAGCAGGCAAAGGCATAGATGACCTGAGTTTAATCCTGAAAATCTACTTGATGGGAGGAGAAAACTGGTTCCATCACACTTGCACGGCTGCTGGTCCCAACTACCATCAATGCACACACAGGTGGTTATCTACAGCCTAAACAGCTCCCTAAGACACACAGCACGATAACCTCTCATCACTATACAATGAAAGCGGAAATTAACTAACACAGTCAAAATTTGAAAACTAAAATAAAAATATATAATGACCACCCCCCTATTTTTAGCCAAGTACAAAGTTGTCCAGTTAAATGCTCTACTTCTACATGTGGTTACACGATAAATTCTGGCTAATGGGATTTGAGAAAACACTTTGGTTAAGTATAGTTATGACATTTGGAGAATGGGTCCAGGCAGATAGGAAGGCTGTCATTCGATGGCAGGCTATGTATGAGTGACTTGGTTCCTGACGAGAGGAAAGCCTTCTGGCCATACCCAGAGAGAAGGCAATCATTTGGTTTTATCAGAGCAGCCTAGACAGCGTCCTAGCTAACAGCTACCTAGAGGAATACCTACGCAGCGTGTTGAAACCTATGTTGTATAAAAATCACACCACCAAATATTAGTAAGACTGAAAAATAAATAATATTCAGCTTTAACTTAAAAGCTGAATAGATAGCACAAAATAAACCTTAAAAAGGCAGGAAAGATAACAATAATCAATAAAATAAAAAGCTAAGGTGATAAGAGTCAATAAAGAATAGGGGGTTCTTCGGGAGGAAAGAAGCAACAAACAAAAATAGTATATCCCAAGGGAAAAAGGGGGACAAAAATATGCAAAGTGAGAAGCACTCATAGGTATGTAGGAAATTAAGCTATCGTGGGATGACTTTCCTCAAATTCACTTGAATTAGAAAATTAGTAAAATTCATAGTTTTCTATGCAAACTTTCAAATTCTTTTTTCTTTTACTTTATCTTTAAACTTACATGTTCTTTTAATGAAAATAAAACACTAGCAACTGATACATCAACAATGTCCTGTTTGCAAAGTAAAAACACACTAAATTCACAAAGGAAAAAAAAACCAACAAAAGACCATTTGTAAATATCAATGAAAATATCCCACATAAATAACAACTCCTCACACATGCTCTATAAATAATGTTAATGACACTTCTTGGGCCATTAAAAAAATAAAAATAAACATTTTTTAAAAAGTCATCTCTGGAGAGATGACTCAGCAGTTAAGAGCACTGGCTACTCTTCCAGAGGTCCCAAGTTCAATTCGCAGCATCCACATGGTGGCTCACAACCATCTGTAATGAGATCTGATGCCCTCTTCTGGTGTGTCTGAAGACAGCTACAGTGTACTCATACAAAAAATAAATAAATTTAAAAAAGGATGGAACCAGAGATGGCCCAGTAATGAAGAGTATTAGGTGGTCTCACAGAGGCTGAGTTCAGTTCCCAGCATTTGCATGGAGGCTCACAAACATCTGCAACTCCACTTCCAGGATCTGATGCCCTAATCTGGCTTTCATTGACAGAATGCGTGTAGAGAGTGCACATATAGACAAACACACATACTGCATACACGCATACAGCCATACATACATACACGCAGACAAACACTCAGGTACGTAACAACCTTTAAGAAAGTCATGGAAGTTGAAGGGGACTGGCTAGGAAGGGAAGACCAGCACAGTGACAGGAAGGACAAGATGGTGAGTTAAGGGTGAAGATGAAAATATGTTGTATATGCTCACGAAAGTGAGAAGGGTAATTAGATACATATATGGGAGTTCTGTTTGTTTGCATGTTCATGTTTGTGAGTTAGGACCTGAGAGTACCATGATGCATGTCTGGAGGTCTTAGGTTCCTATTACTGTGATAAAACACCATAATCAAAGTCAATGTGGGGAGGAGAGGATTTATTTCATCTCACAGCTTGTAGTTTATCATCCAGGGAAGCCAGTGTGGGGAAGAAGGCAAGAATTGATGTGGAAGTCATAGAGGAGTTCTTCAAGGCTTGCTCAGCCTGCTTATAGAAGACACAAGACCACAAGCCCAGGGGTGGTAACGCACAGTGAGCAGGGCCTGTCACATCAATCATCAAGTGCACTGCAGGCCAGTTTCTCAACTGTGTCAGGCTGACAGAAAATTAGCCCTCACAGGCCCTCACCTTCCATCGTTATTTGATACAGGATCTCTTCATCGTTTGCCACGGCACTGTGTACAGCAAGCTAGCTGACCTGTGAGCTTCTGGGAGTTCTCCTATCTCTATTTCACATCCCGTTATAGGAGAACTGAGACTATGCATGGGAACCACCATGCCTGAGTTTATGGATTCAGGGGATTTGAACTCACATCCTCATGCTTGTGTGGCAAACACTTGTTCCATTGAACTTTGTTTGCAGCCCTCATTTTACCTTTAAGAGGATTTTTTAAAAAATTACATTTTTGAGAATGTATGTATAGGAATCTTAATGTGGAAAGGCTACAAAAGTGAAAATTCAGTCTACTTTGCTATTTGCAAGCCTAATATTGTATTTAGTGTTAAATTCAGCATGCACTAACAGGAGATAATTACTGTGGTATCTCACAGAACTGTTGAGTGGAAAGCAGTAGAGAATGAGACCTCGGCTATGAAATCAATTGTGCTTATTTTACAGCCCTACTTTCTGTATTTATTCATTCCTTCAGCCTGTATAAGTTATTGCCTTTCTCCCCTAAGCAATGGCTATAACTCACAGAAGAACACTTTATGCTGTTGTTTAGTATACAATGTGTGTTGTACACTATAGGAGGAGCTAAGGTGGGAGGAGTTGGGAGAGGAAGAGGAGGAGCTAGGGAGAGCAGAGATGTAGGAGGATGGAGAACCACACAGGTATGGAGAGCAGTTGCGGGTAACACCTTATAATTAGGTTAGCTAATTGGGAAATAACTCTAATTGTATGGGCATATTGTTACTGAGCATTACTAAATATATAAAGCCTTTGAATAATCTTTAAGCATTAGCATCTCATTTTCTTACTGGGCCCACATAGATGGCAGGATGGTCTGGGCAATGCCCAGCCTTGCGGAGACATCCCACGCTGGTGTCTCTCATGGGTGGCAAGGCTGGTGTTTCTAGCTCGCTGTTTCTAGCTGCGGCACGCACGTGGACTCTGGCCACAGAACATGGCAGCTGAGCTAGGCAGAGCAGCTGCAGCTTAGATAGTCAGCCTGACCGGTGACCGTTTTTAAAATATCTCCCACAACAGTACACAGCTTCAAAACATTGACAAGAATATGACAAGTACATATGACAAGAATAAACATGGAATAGGATCACCCACAAAGACAAAATAAACACTAATGACTGTGGTCCATTAAACAGATTTCATGAATGGGTCACAAACTGTACTTTAACATTAAAAGACAAAGTAAAATTATTTGTAGTTCTCAACCTAATTAAGAATAGTGGCAGCCACAAACATGTGTTGTATCTCTATATTTGTTTATTCTTATAGTAGTTGAATCCAAGGCTTGGTGTACTACTGCAGCACATTAGCCCCAGCTCTCTTTGAGACAGGGTCTGATCATGTAGCCTAGGCTGCTCTGGAACTATAAATCCTCCTGCCTTAGTTTCCTGTGTGCTGGGATTACAGCCACATACCACCTTGCCTGGCCATGTGATTTACCGAAACATCCCAGAGCCTAAGTTGTAACAATTATAACAGCTGACTCTTAAAAAAAGGTTGCTTATCACCATGTACAGAACCATAAGTAATTTATATCAACTAGTTTATTTATTTATTTTTGAGACAGAGTCTTTACTATGTTGCTCTGGCTGTCCTGGAACTTGCTCTGTAGACCAGGTTGGCTTTCAACTCATAGAGATCTGCCTGCTTCTGCCAGGCAAGGCGCTAGGGTTAAAAGTGGGCATTTACTATACCCAGCTTAGATCAATTCAACTTCTCTAATGGTATGAATTATTACTATCATTAATTTCATTTTTATATTTGAAAAATCAGAGGTACAGATAATATCAAGTAAATTTGCCTATGCTCACAGTAGAGTTTATGGCAGGGTTGGGACGGAACAGGAACAAGCAGGGAAACTATGCTCTTAACTGTAACTGTTAATGCTATCTTGCTTGCACTGCTGAAACAATGACGCTAAAGCAGACAGTTATCAAATCTGTACCATAAGGTCTAGTTGAAAGATGTCATCTTTAGTATCATATAGATTAAATTTCAAAAGTACTTTTGGAATTCTACCATGAGCCAGACATAGATCCATCTAAGAGAATCTGAAACAGACTGGCCAAAAGGATGTGATCACAGATCAGAGAACAGCAATTTTACTAGAAAGGAAACTTCATTTATGTGGCAGTTGGAGTAATTAGTTTACTCCATGCAGACATTCTTGGAGGGACCCTCTTAATTGTCTTGTCTAGACTAGGAATCTGGTTGAATAAGTCAGAAATGTGCCCTAGCCAAGCTGGTCTCAGGCCCAGAGTTCTGATCCTATCCCCCAGGCCACTGCTGCTTCAATCTAGTGACTGAGATTCAAGGAGACAGAGTGTGGGCTGAACAGATGGCTCTGAGTGTATAAGCCTCCCAGAGCCTCACTTTCTCACTGTTCCTGTGGACATTATTCTGCTGCTTCATTATGTTATAGGGTATCTATTTTCACTCTCTTCCTGTGACCTCTGTGGACTGCTTCCTTCTTAAGGCCAATTCACTATGCAGTCTGTACTGTTCATCTTCAGACTTGATTATCAGCTAGCTGATATCCTCCAGAAAGTGCTATGCTAACCAGGTATTAAGAATTGCTAACATGATGGGGACTGGAGAGATGGCTCTGTGGTTAAGAGGACTGCTGTCCTTTCAGACAACTGGGGTTTGGGTCCCAGCGCCCCCACCATGTGGCCATAACCCAGGATCTGCACCCTCTTCTTGCCTCTGAGGGCACCTCTACACACGTTACACATAACCTCCTGCAAACACACAGACACAGGTGCACTCATGACCAGGGATCTACACCCCCTCCTTGCCTCTGAGGCACCTCTATATGTGTTACACATAACTTCATGCAAAGACACAGACATAGGCACACACACATAAAAAATTTCAGTTTCTAGGTTTCATTTCTTTTCTTGGACAAAGCTATTTTTCAGGAATTTTATGGCTACAAAATATATACAAAGACAGTAACTAAACCCAGAGCAAGAACAAGCAGAAAGCATCCCAGTACCTGCAGGGGGGAAGGTTTCTGGAGTGGTCGCTGCAGTGCTGGAATTCCCCTCCCAGGGTTCTGTTCTGGCATCCGTGAACTGGTTATCAATAAGCCATGTTCCGTTCGGTGATATGGTAGTGCCTCCAGGTTCCGTGCTGGCTGCTTTCTTGGTCCCATTGTCAGAGTATGAAGAATTAACAGTAGTCACATAGGTGGGCTCCAGAGTTAGATTTGGGCTGAATGTTGGTGCCACAGAAAGAGAAATTACTGAAGAGGTTGAATTTGAAGTTTTATTCTCTTCCTTAGCCGATTCTGTTGTTGATGTTTTAATTAATCTTGTAGTTCCTAAAGAAGGTGAAACTACAAATACAAAAAAAAAAAAAATCTTATGAACAATGAGAGGCTCAAAAGTTAAGATACAAAATAGCAAGCATTAATAAATATCTCATACATCTGGACACCATGCAAAGACCAGACAGACACCTATATCTCTCATGCTCTTAATGCTGGCCCCTTCCTGCTTCCCACAAAGGACTGCTTTTTTATGGCATGAAAAAAGGGCTTTTCTCTTATTTCTTCAGAACCACTATGTAGGGGCATAAATATTAACATTTCTTATAATTTTTAGGAAAGAACAGTCTCTCTAGTTATTTTAGCAGACAGAACAAAGCTGACTATTAATAATTCAGAGATTTCCAGATGCTTCACAGACATTTAAATGATAATTTAGTGTCACTTAAACACTGATCCCCTCTCAGATGACAACTCTTACCTGTAGTAGCATTGTTGGCACTAACGTGTATTAGACCACTGCCAAACAGGACAAGAATGAACCAGGAATCCATGCTGACCTAGAAAACATACATGAGGTGAAGTCTTACATTATTATAATTATGTCCAAATGACTCAGAATACAAAGGGTCATTTTGGGCAGCATCTTTCTTAGTTATTACAGTATGCACACAGGATCTTCTGGCAGCTCGATAGGCAGTTTTCCCCAGAAGCTCAGCTATTGATTGTCTTCATAGACATAAAAGTAAATTTAAGTAACATATCTTTTAAAGTATAATTCTCAAACTTGGTTACACTTTAAAAACTGTTTAAAAAACTCTGGTTCCAGACTAGATCTTTATGTATAAGAGACAGACAGTCCTTAAATTTCCTAAGTTCATCTTCTCAGGACCTGTGTACAATACTGATCTTAGGTTCTAGAGGAAGAATTGAGGAGCAATTTATTTACAAGCCATGCTTTCACATGGTTTACAGTCTAGATGTAAATCAATATGGCAGCCATTATCTGAGACAGAGAGGCTCTGCTTCCCTAAGAGGCACATGCAAATGCTCACGTGAGGCATATGCTGGTAATCTATACGACCCCAGGACGTTTACTAATACAATGGCATTGCCTAGCAGGGGAAGGATTCAGCAGGGCCTTCCCCAAGTGCAAAGTTCTATTCTTTGTGGGGTGTAATAATGAAGTCAGTGCCACATACATTAGACATCCGTAACTGTTAAAGAACTCTTAAAGAACTGGACAGTGAACTTATATTGATCACTGACGGAATCCAGTTCAGTTTCTATCTGATCATATTTCAAAATTAGGGATGCATATAATCATTTGCATGAGGATCAGGCAACAGGCTGGCAGACGACTGCGTATGCGTGTTCAGCTTCTCAGGGAAAATCAACAGAAAATAGGTTGGCTTACAGAATCAGATGTTTAAAAAACACGTTAAAAGAGAATAAGCCAATATTTGTGAATTGCAGCTAAGAAAAAAACTTTCTAAGCATAAGGGCAATGAGAGCAATCACGAAAGTAAAAATGGAAGCTGATAAGAAAAAAAAACAGTATAAAAATCTGATCGTAAACAATGCACATGGACAAGAACTTCTTAGCTGGGCAGTGATGCCGTACCTTTAATTCCAGCACTCCAGAAGCAGAGGCAGGCAGATCTCTGAGTTCGAAGCCAGTCTGGACTACAGAGAAAGTTCCAAGGCAGCCAGGGCTACACAGAGAAAAAACCCTGTCTCAAAACCCTGTCTCACTCTCTCCAGATTAGACTATAGGAAAATGTAATCTTGAATGTCTAAGTCAACAAGGTACTTGCTTTGCAAAGCTGAGGACATGAATGCCACCACAGTACTCATGAGAAAAAGCTGAGCATGGTGGGACATGTTTACAGTACCAGTGCTGGAGGTATAGAGACGGGCAGATCCCTAACTAGTCCAGTCTAGTCTAACTCGGAACATTAGAACACCATGGGGAACATCCAAGCTTGTCCTCTACACACATGGGCAACCCTCACACATCTCCACATACACAGTTCTCTCAGTTGGGGGTGATGGGTGGCTCATACCTATAACCTCTGTACTAGGACGCTGAGGCAGGAGGACTGTTGTGAGTCTGAGGCTAAGGTGAGTACACTGTGAGATCCCGTCTCAGAAAAACAACATAGAACTTCTTTCAATTTTTCTATATATTTGAAACTTTTATAATAGATGACTCTTCAAGAAATGACCACAGAACCAGAGCTTAGAAACCCAGGACATAGCACCTAATACTATTCTTTTAAAAAAAACCACAGTGAATAGAATCTTATAGTGCTACTTACTGCTTCTTTTAGGTAAGAGACATATGGGGCTGGGAGGCTGGGTGAGGGCAGATGGCTCAGCAGGTAAAGGAGCCTGCTGGTAATCCTGACGAACTAAAATCCATCCTTGGGACTCACGAGGAAGAAAGAGAAATAACTTTTATGGCCTGTCCTCTGGCCTCTATACCAGCGCCAGGGCACACAGTCACACATAAAATAAAACTTGAAAACAAAATTGGGTTGGTTTGGTGCATACGCCTTTAATCCCAGAGCTCAGGAGACAAAATTAGGTAGATCTCTAAGGCCAGCCTTGTCTACAAAGCAAGATCTAGGACAGCAAAGCCTACACAGAGAAACCATGTTTAAAAAAAAAAAAATGAAACAAAGCAAAACAAAAACTAACCAAACCAACCAACCAACCAACCAACCAACCAACCAATCAACCAACCAATCAAAAAATAACCCCCCAAAGCAAAACAAAACAAAGCAAACAAAACAAAAACTTGGAAACAGAAAGATTTTGGACAATTTCTTAGTATTATAAAATACTTTACAAAGGTAAGTGTTCTTACACTTGTAAGAACAAATGCAAATAAGACAGGAGTATAAAGCAAAACAAGGACCCTTCACCATGGTTAGCCTCATTTCCCAGGTAGGTTCTGGGGATCAGAACTCTGGTCACATTTACAAAGCTTTATCTATTGAGCCATCTCCCCAGCTCCTCAATTATTTATTTAAAAATAAAAACAAACAAAAACAATCAAACAGACAAATCTTATAAATCACAAACCTTTGGTAAAGTGACTACATACCAACGAAGCAAGAAAACTGTGAGGGGAGTCATGAATCTGCTCACTTCTTTAATATATCAAACATAATGGCATACACTGGGTTCTTTCCCTAGCTCCTCCATGTTCAAAGAGCTAATGTATAGTCTTATTAAAAAACATTTTTAACTTACTTTAAAATGTTTCCATTACATATACACTAGGCTGATCAATGATCAACGTTCAACAAACTATAAATACCCAGATGCCACTGATATGCATGAAAGCAAAATGATAAAAGATTTAGAAAATTTTGAAGAAAAAAATCATAGCTGTTGTCTTGGTTTCTTCTCTTGTGATTAAGCCACCATCATCGCCACCCTGAGGAAAGTAATTTAAGGCAAGGCTTATCCTCAACAACAGTGAGATTAGAGCCCATCAAAATGGAGAAGCCCAATCAGCAGGAGCCCAAGCAGCCAGGAAGTAAAGTGTGATGAATGCTTGTTGATCAGGTCACTTTCTTTTTTCTTAAACAGTCCAGGTTCCTAGCCTAGGGAATGGTGCCACCCACAACAGGCAGGGCTTCTCTCCCCAGTTAACCTAACCAAGATCATTCCTGACAGGCATAGCATAGTTCCTAGTCTAGAGCTCATCAAGTTGGTAATTGAGAAAACCCACCACAACTATACTTTTCCTGATAAGGAATATTTTCTTTCTTTTTTTTTTTTTTTAAAGATTTATTTATTTATTTTAAGTATATGAGTACACTGTAGCTGTCTTCAGACACACCAGAAGAGGGCATCCAATCTCATTATGGGTGGTTGTGAGCCACCATGTGGTTGCTGGGATTTGAACTCAGGACCTCTGGAAGAGCAGTCAGTGCTCTTAACCGCTGAGCCATCTCTCCAGCCCAAGGAATATTTTCTAAATGTTCATAAAATTCTAATTCAGTATAGCAGACCTGAGCTATTTTCTATCGATGCATGTGCAGGCTCTCAGTTCTCCATTAGGGATACACAACGTGGGCAATGCTCACTGGCTGTTAGGTTTCTCACATCTTCCCTCCCATCTAAGAAGACCAGGATACTCTAAACACTTTTTATACTTCCTCTCACATAACTCCACAAATTCTGCTCTGCTGACAGTGCAGAGTAGAGCCACCATAACTTACTCTAAGTATACTTTTCTGTTGGTAGCATATTCCCCCATTACAGAAAATGTAAATGTTAAACTGGACATCCCCACAATCAGAGCAGGGAATAGCCAGGACTTTGGGCATGCTACAAGTTCTCTATTACTGAGTTACAGCTCCAGCCCAGAAATCTCAATGTTTAATCCATGGACAATCAATTATATATACTCACACACATTTCAGGGCTAATTTATTTGAAAAAAAATATATCCTGCATTCAAAATCAAGGAATGAACCACCACAGGCACAGTGAATACTTGCTAGAGAAAGCCAGACTTTGCTGGCTTCTGGCCAAAGAGCAATATTTCTTGCTCTGATGTGTAATCCTTGCCAGCGGACGCCAAGGTTGACAGCCATGACCTCTCAAGTGAGGGCAAAGAGAGGAAGAAAGCAAACTGAGGTGGAAGAGAACATGCCTATTATTTAGACAGCTGTGGACAATTGAGAGCATCAGAGCCAAAGGGCTAATACATTAAATTGTGTTGTGAGGTCTCCAGGAAGGTGATTTTAAACACCTTTCTCTGGTGCTGGAGAGATGGGTTACAAGTTAAGGGCACTGGCTGCTTTTGCAGAGGAGTAAGAATTCACATTATGACTATTGGTGATCTAGGGATGAGAATAACAAAGGAGCCCTGCATATATTTACTAATGAGAAAGGTTATAAACACTCAACGTTATGTAGGTGTTATAGGACACACCTACATACCCAGCAACCAGGCGTCTGAGGAAGGAAGATCTAGAGTTCAAGGCCAGCCTAGGGCTAGCCATGAGGCTCTATCTCAGGGCATTAACAGTTAACAATGTTATGAAGGCGAGCTCAGCTGTGCATTCCTCAGTGTTTAGACTGTGGTTCTAATATTTTCCAGTAAGTCTTTCTAGTTGTGTGTAAGAGCATAACCCTGTAGGCCAAGCTACATAGAGGTCTGAGGCAGGAAGATCACAAGTTTGAGACCGGCCTGGTTATACAGCAAGAACCGGTCTCAAAATAAAAATAAAAAGAGCCGGGAACGCAGCTGAGTTATAAAACATTTGTCTAGCACAAGTCATGAGGTTCTTGGTTAGACTGTTACTACCACCAAAAGAAAAAAAAATATATCCAGAGTTAAGTGTGCTATATTTAACATGTTCCCAATAAAATATGGTCAAGAGATAGGTATTTACTACTACTGGAAACATTTTATTTCTGCTAAAGTCTTTTATTTATTTATTGAGATGGCTTTCTCTATGCAACCTGGCTGTCCTGGAGCTCATATGGAGTTCAGGCTGGCCTCAAACTCAGAGATCTCCCTACCTCTGCCTCCTGAGAGTTAAGAATCAAAGGTGTGCAGTACCACGCTTGGCCTCTTGTCTTACAACTCTTCTTACTCCCATTCTGCAGATAAAGAAATTTGAAAGATAGGTTCTCAATAGGTAGAATTCAGATTAAGATTATCTGACTTTTTCTCAACTAACTAATGAAGAAACAGATAAATCTCTCAAAAATGCCAACTAATTGATTCTATTTCTATTTTACCGTTTTCTTTTTTCATTGATGGAGTGATGGGCCTTGAAAATATGATCAGATTAATCAAGGACTGAAGTTCAAACATTCAGCATTTAGTTCTGGTCTTGATTTTAAGTAAACTCACCTCTGATGGAGCTGGAGTTTGTAGTGGGAAAGATATGCTTCCAGATCCCAGGCTTATTGAATATGCCTTCCAAGTGTGAGACAAAATGGCAGCTGGGAGTCATGTCAAACTGCTCTGGGCCATCTCCCAGGGCTGCTCAGATGACTTGACTTTAAAGCAAAAAGTGACTACAAGGAGGCAGCAGCCGCTTCAGGCAACTATTCCCTTGCTCAGCAATATTTATTATTAGAAGCAATACATAGCTATAATCCTTGATTGCTTGCTTTGTGACTTTGTAATAGGCATTTATGTACTTTATCCTATTTAATTCTCATAATATTATGAGCTAGTTACTATTTTCTAGAGAGTAAGGAATTTGTTCAATGCTACATAGCTAATAAATGTTTACTAGTATTTAAATGTGGGCTTTTAAAACTCTACAGCCCATGGTTTTTTCCTTTTAATTCACCAGAGATTGGAGGACACAGAGATCAGATATAGACACTGTTAGCAAGGGCTTAATTAACTGGCAGCGAGGCACAAACTACTCAAATCCTGAATTATTACCAGTCATAAAAAGGTAGCCAAAAGGCACTAAAATGAGGTGGGGAAAGCGCAGACTACAGAGGCAATATTCAGTGAAGATGATGTAAAGCAAAACTTGGAAGAATACAAGTTAGCTAAGAGAATGACCAGGCAGTCGTTAAAACAAAGAGGTCTTCAAAGCTTAAAATAGCTTGTCTTGTACCATCAATGACAACAAGCTGGGAAGAGGCATAGGAACGCCTGCTGATTACAGAGGACACCTGAGAGACCACAGAAAGGATTGCTCACAGATTAGGAGTAACTTACAGAGCAATGGGGACTACTAGACAGTTGCACCAGAGAATAAGCCCTACCCCTGGCACTGGTGATGAATCAGGAGATCTCAATCTCACCTAACTTCCCTCTCCTATATATTCTTAAATCCCATAAGACTGCAGTTGGGACAGGGTTATGTGCAGCTGGGACAGTGGGGATTGGTGATGGGTATTTCAGGTCAATGTTTCATACGGTAACAACAGTTGCTCAGATTTCAAGATGGCAATGGCCATGTCATGCTCAGAGGACACATTTCCAACACAGGCCTAAAGCAGGGTCTCAATACAAACCTGGAAACAACAGGCAAGTGCCTGAGAGGATGAAGCAAAGGGGATATAATGGACATGAGACAAGATGAGGCAGCCACTCCATCACCAAAGGGCTGTTGCCCTCGATAAAAAGATTTTTAAAATTTCCCCATAATAAAACATTCAGATTTACTGGTGAACACAACTGAGAAATATCAAGGGTTAGAGCGTAAGGAAACTGACAATAATCTGGAGTTTGGAACAGTTAACAACAGGATAGAGGCTCAACTGGCTGACTGTGAGGTGAGGGGAGTCATTGACTAGAGCCTTCAGAAGGAATACAGCCATTAAAGCAGAAAACTAGCTCCTAAGACAGACTCCAGAGAGTACACCAGTGTAGAGTTAAAGACTTATACTAAGATGCTAAGGTATGCAAGGCCCACGTGTTGGATTTAAGTGTATCACAGTGTCATAGGCAGAGGATGACCAGGTTTGGGGCATACAGAGGGGAAGGTGATGGCTGAGCTTACTTGTGAATGTGCAGATGTGCGGTACTACAGAACACACTGTATCTGCCCAGGGCAACGGGAGAAGGGTCAGAGCAGCACACAGGCAATGACAGAGCAGCTGCCATGAAAGTCAGGCAAAAAGCCAAGGGAGGGACAAAGGCAGCTGATCAGGTGACAAATGCAGTAATGAGCAAGCCAGGCAGAAGACATCTGAGCGAATGAAGCAGCAGGGAGATGCTGAGCGGAGAGCTGACACCAGCCTGAGAGAGTGGGCAGGGAACGAGGAGAGAGCCGGAAGAGAGAGAATGAGAGGTGGCTGCAGAGCTCTGGAGGGAGGTCCCTAACACCAACACTACGGCCTCTTTTCCTCTAGGCTCTGGCAACCACCACTGTACTTTCTGATTCTGAGTTTTAGCATTCTTTGGGGTCCTATCATATCTGACCAATTGTATTTGGCTTTTTTTTTTCACTTAGTAAAACTCAGGATATGTGCCTGAATTTCTACTGACATATTTGTGATTTTTCAGTCCTGGGACTGAACCCAGGTCTATTTCCAGCCAATCTAACTGAACCAGGGAGCTCCGAGTTCAGTGTGGAACACTGGCTCAAAAAAAAAAAAATGATTAAGAAGATGTATCCAACACTTACCTGTGTCCTCCTGCCACACACCCATCCTTCCTAATACACATGCAATTATACACGAAATTAAAAAAAAAAAGAAAGTTGGGCATGAAAGGTCAAATACTCTGAAATTCTGAGAGTAGTAAAACTCAGAATCAGAACAAACATGCAGTGTTGGTTGCTATAGCTGGTGGACAGAAGGAAGGAGAGTCAGTGTTTGATGGGTACAGCTGAAGATGAAAGAGCTACATACAGATGAGCTGACAACTGCACAATAATGTGACTTATATACAAAGCAATATTTTATTTATCTATTTATTTGTTGATTTATTTACTTGGTTTTTGCTGTTGTTGGTTTATCTTTTGCTTTTTTGTTTTGTTTTTGTTTTTGTTTTTTGAGACAGGATGTGATGGTCTATATATGCTCCACCCAGGGAGTGGCACTATTAGAAGGTATAGACCTGTTGGAGTAGGGGTGTCACTGAGGATGTGGGCTTTAAGACCCTCATCCTAGCTGCCTGGAAGTCAGTATTCTGCAAGCCGCCTTCAGATGAAGATGTAGAACTCTCAGCTCCTCCTGCACCATGCCTGCCCGGACACTGCCATGTTCCCATCTTGATGATAATGAGCTGAACCTCTGAACCTGCCAGCCAGCCCCAATTAAATGTCCTTATAAGAGTTGCCTTGATCATGGTGTCTGTTCACAGCAGTAAAACCCTAACTAAGAAACAGGATCTCTCTATCTCTCTACATAGCCCTGGCTGACCTGGAACTGACTATGTAGACCAGGCTATCCCTGAATTTACAGAGCTTCACCTGAACCATCACACCTGGTATAAAACAAAATTAAAAAAAAAAACAGAATGGACAGAAAAATTAAGACAAGTCATTAGCAGGTAGAAATCTTAAGAGTTTCTAGCTAATACAAGGATTGCTTTTCAGATACAGATACTTTAATAAAAATTCATGGAAGGGCACAGTAGCAGAGAACTTGTCTTAGCATTCCTTAAGATCCTTGGTTAACCAACCCACCCACAAAACTTTCAACCCAAAATTTATCCTGTCTACAAGTAATGCAGACATGGGGGATGGAGCAGAAACTAGGAGAATGGCTAACTAATATCTGGCTCAACTTGAGACCCATTCCATGGGCAAGCACCAATCCTTAACACTCCTAATGATACTGTAATGCTTGCAGACAGGAGCATGTAGTCCTCTGAGAGGCTCCACCCAGCAGCTGACTCAGACAGACACAGGCACCTACAGCCAAACAGTGGATGGAGCTTGGGGACTCTTATGGAAGAATAGGAAGAAGGATTGTGGACCCTGAAGGGGATAGGAACTCTATAGTAAGACCAACAGAATTAACTAACCTGGACCCTTGGGGCTCTCAGAGACTGAACCACCAACCAAAGAACATATATGGGCTGGACATAGGCCTCCCACTCATATGTAACAGATGTACAGCTTGGTCTTCATGTGGGTCCCAAACAACTGGAGCGGGGGCTATCTCTAAAATGTTGCCTGTATGTAGAATATGTTCTACTAGGTGGGCTACCTTGATCCTGTGGAGGCTGGATGCCCCAGCATAGGGGGATGCTAGGGTGGTGAGACAGGAGTGGTGGGTGCACCCCCACAGAAGCAGGGAGGAGAAGGAAGGGATAGGGGAAACTGGGAAGGGGGACAACATTTGAAATGTAAATGAATAAAATAACCAATAAAAAGGATCTTTTAATCCAATATCTATTTTTTTATTTTTTTTGGTTTTTTCGAGACAGGGTTTCTCTGTGTAGCCCTGGCTGTCCTGGAACTCACTCTGTAGACCAGGCTGGCCTCGAACTCAGAAATCCGCCTGCCTCTGCCTCCCAAGTGCTGGGATTAAAGGCGTGCGCCACCACCGCCCAGCTTAATCCAATATCTATAAATACATGGCTAATTATCAACTGTGTTAACTAGTTTTATGTCAACTTAATACTAATATCATTTTGGGAGAAAATACCCCTATGACATTGGTCTGTGGGCAAGACTGGTCCATTTCTTTGATGACTAATGTGGGAAGGCCCAGTTCTTCATGGGTGATACCACCCCTGGGCAGGTGGTCTTGTATGCTGTAAGAAAGTAGGCTGAGCAAGCCATGAGGAGCAAGCCAGTAAGCAGCACTCCTCCATCACCTCTCAATCAGTTCCTGCCTCCAGGTTCCTGCCCTGACTTCCTTCAATGATGAGATCTGTAAGTGAAATAAATCTTTTCTTCCCCAAGTTGCTTTTGGTCATGGTGTTTTAACACAACAATACAAAGCTAACTAAGACAGCAACCTAACACCATCTAGAATAAGCTAGGAAAAAGTATCAGTTGGAAACTATCTACATGAGATTGGTCAGTAGGCATATCTATTAGGGATTGTCAATTAAGTTAACTGATATGGGAAGACCCAGCCCACTGTGGGTAGCACCATTTCCTAGGCACTGGATCTTGATCAGCTTAAAAGTAGAGAAATGAGTGGAGAACAAACCAGGAAGCGAGCATATATGTGCTCATTTCTTTCTTCTCTTGATTACTGGTGATATGACCAGCTATTTGAAGTTCCTACCCAGACGGTTCCACCATGATAGTCTGTAACATGAAATTGTATGTCCTTTCTCTCTTAAATTTCTTTTTGTCAAGGTATTTTGTGTTTGAGGCCAGCCTGGTCTATATAGTGAATTTTAGAACAACCAGGGCTACATGGAAAGATCTTCTCTCAAAAAAAGTAATGAATATAGAAACCCTCTAACTAACTAACTAACTAACTAACTAACTAACAGACCCTCTTTCTTTTTTTTTTTTTTTTTTTTTTATTTTATTGATGAGTACACTGTAGCTGTCTTCAGACACACCAGAAGAGGGCATCCAATCTCATTACGGATGGTTGTGAGCCACCATGTGGTTGCTGGGATTTGAACTCAGGACCTCTGGAAGAGCAGTCAGTGCTCTTAACCGCTGAGCCATCTCTCCAGCCCAACAGACCCTCTTTCTAACTAACCATCCAACCAACCAACCACTCATCTACCCAACTAAATATATTATGTTTTTAAGCTATGTGTACATGTGTTGTGTGCTCTATGTCTGGGATTGTGCACATGAGTGGTATACTCATGGAGGCCTGAAAAAGGTACTGGATCTTCTACAGCTGGAGTTGCAGGCAGTTGTGAGCTAATATTGGTGCTGAAAATCAAACTTGGGTTCTCTGAAGAGCCACCTCTCAGCCTCCACATGTCAAAGTTTTACAACTACTTTACTACTCAATTATGCCACAAGTGCCTTACCAAAGATCCCTTCTAAATTCTATACTCCCCTTGGTATCACTGCAATAAAAACCTGAAATAACAACTATTCCCAGTGCTGACTAGAAGCTATGACTTACTCCTCTTCTGTTTTGTTTTCAACAAGGGCTCACTATATAGCCTAGGACAGCCTTGTACCTAGATCCTTCTGTTTCCTCAGTACTGAGATTATAGATGTGCACCATCTCACCAACAGACAAGCTTCTGTTTAAAAGTTCTGAGTATATGTCTAGGTTATGGAAAGCTTTCATAAACTTCTTATCCAATTGATTAACAAATTCTCCATAGACAACTTTTATATATAAGTAATTTTAATACAAACATTTCTTAAACCACGGCTTAACAATTTGGTAAACTTTTGGCCACTCTATCAGATGCCACCAGACATTGACTTTGGTAGTTATGACACTTATCTGGAAGAAGAGCTGCTCATTGATTCAGTGTTAGCAGTTCCTGCTGAGCTAAACGCAGCCTGTAAATAGCCCCTGAAAGAGTCCATGCGACCAGCAGGGGGAGGGGTGGGGAGTTTAATTCTTTCACAATGCCTGTGGAGAGTCTGACAGCAATGAAAGCCTAGAAAACTCATGAAAGGCCCTTTCATAGCCATGTGAATGTGGAGCACAAAAGCGAAGTCAGATGACCTACTTAAAGCTCTGCTTTTATTGATGAGAATCCATTCTCATTCCAGATTAGTCTCTTTCTAGAAAAAAAAAAAACCTTATACAATAACTGAGAAGTTAAGACACAGGAAGTATAACTCCACTAGTTCCCACCATTCCCTGTCATATCACAGAAGTCAGAAAACATTAAACGAGGCTCTGAATGGGTTCTTTATTTCAGTGTAAAGTGGGCTCTGAGGAAGGAAAAACAAGTTTTTACACTGATTGATTGATTGTGTTTGTGTGTGTGTGTGTGTGTATGCATGTGTGTATACATGCCAAGTACTCATGTGTAGGTCAGAGGATAACTTGTGGGAGTCAGTTCTCTCCTTCCATTGGGTTTAGGGATTGGACTCGGGTCATTAGGTTTGGCAGCAAGCCCTAGGAAATTTAAATTCTGTACCTAATCAGAGCAGTTTGGGGCTAGTAATATCTCAAAAGAAAATACTCTCTTAATCTTTTCCTGGAATGCATATTAAGTAAATGGATGGTTAAATTTGACTTGTATAAGTAAAGACAGTCCAAGTTACTTCAAAGCAGGGAAACACTCCTTTAATCATTTGTTCAATAAAATTCTAATGTTATCTTGGGGAATTGAGAATCCAGAAAAGGCAATGTGAGGAGCTCACATGTCAGGCGTTTTCTCACTTCTTTTGTTGCCCAAAATACTACAGTTGATCAATAAAATTCCTTCATCCAGGAGATGAAAATGAATACAGCTTTTCTTCATTTTGACTCGCTTCCCCTTTCTTCTATTGTTTAATTTCTAATTAGCTAGTTAGGTTTTTGACACAGGTCCTCCTGCTCCGGCCTCCTGCATGCTCATATAAAAGGAGTGAGCCCTGTATCAGGCTACTCTTTTTTTAAAAGATTTATTTATTTGTATTTTCTGTGCATGAGTGTTTGCTTATAGCATGTATGTACCATGTGCATGCAGCATCCACAGACCTCAGAAGAGTGTGTTGGTTATCTTGGAACTAGTGTTAAGATGGCTGTGGTCCTCCTTGTGGGTTCTGGGAACCACACTTGGGTCCTCTGTAAGCACGGCAAATGTATTTCACAGCTGAACTCTCTCTCTGGATCCCATATTCTTTTTTTTCAAGTAAAGAAACCAATATGGAAACCTCTTACATCATCTTCTCTTTAATGACAGAAAAAGCATCTGGTCTATTCTAGTCTGTTAGCTCAGTAAGCACTCCTGTAATGTTTACCTCAGGCACCAAGCAGTGCCATCACTTGGGCGTCTCTCCTTAGGAACCTCCTTTCTTCTCTCCCAGGCCACTTCTATGTTCGCCCTCTCTCCTTCCCTTCTTCCCTTTCAATCTAAATGAAACTAAACCCACGCCTATATGCATCGGTTCTTTTTTTCCGTGAAGAGAACTGGGAGGAGGGTGTCTGTGTCCCAGAGCTCATACCTGCAAATCAATTTTACACTGTTGCCCACTGTCCTCTTCTCCATTTCTCCAACATACTTTTTCTTATCATCTTGTTTTTCAAATTCTTTTCAGTTTTTTTTTCTTTTTAAGATAAAGACACAGAGTAGCTCATGCCGGCCTTGAACACTCTTCCTGCCCCAACCTCAGCCTCCAGGTGTGGGGGTTACAGGAATATGTCATCATGTGAAACTCTGCAAGTGTTTTTAGAATGTTCCCTAGGAGACAACATGTGAACCAGTGGAAAGAAGACTGAATTTTAGGCAACAATCAATACTGTAGAAAACACTGCCAGGCATGGCGGTGTTTGCCCATAATCACAGTACTTGCTTGGGAAGCAGAGGCAAAAGGATCACGAATTTGAGACCAGGCTGGGATGCAAGAACTAACAAAAACCCAGTCAACCAACAAATGTAATGACAGACTTAAGAGTGAGCTAGAAATTCTGGAGGGTTGAGAGTCTGTATGGCTTGGCATCTGAGGTCTTGTGAGGATGGGAAGGGCCTGAGTGTGGCCTCTAGCACTGCCCAAGCTAAGAAAACAAATCCCTGGGCATGGTGCCGCACACTGTTAGCCCCAGCACTGGGAAGGCAGACGCAGGCTGATCTCTACAGAGTTTCAGGCCAGCTAAAGTTATATATGGAGATCATCTCACCAAAAAATTTTCCCTAGAATATGTAAATACAATAACTGATAAAAAAGATCTTAATAGGTAGATTTAAGAATAAAATGGAGCTTATAAAAGAATTAAAGAACAAATGATAAACAGAAACTTTAAAACGATGCAGAGTGGGTAAAGGTCATACAGGATGTAATGAGATAATATAATCTACACTTTATTTGAGTCTCAGACAAAGGGGAAGAGAGGGACAGGACAGAAGGTGCTAGTGTACTGTTAAATGCTGTGTGAGTTAATACTAGGCCTTTATTCTAAGCAGCCATTTTGATACTTACTTTTCAACCCATAACTGACAGCTGGTAGAGGCTTCTCTAGTGCCCTAACTACCTGGACTGAAGGCCAGACTGCCTTTATGTCAGCTTTGGCTATTCTGGACACTCCACAGATGACTTGAGGAAGCTACAAGGCATCTGCTGCTGAAGCATAACCCTGACTCATCGGAACAGTTGTTTTGAAACACAATTGTTTAAATAGCCTGTGGTAGAATTTTCCACCACAAGTCCCAGTGAATGCTAGATGATCCACTCAGGCCAGAGGGAGTACTTTCCTAATGATTTTAGTAGGCCACAAGTATAGCCTCTCATTTGTATAAGGACTGTGGTAACAGTGAATGAAGTTCTGTTGTGATTGGAGCAGATACTCTTCTTATACTTACATTCCTGACTATATAAGCAGGCTGGGCCAACAGGATGGCTCACTGGGTAAAAGCATTTGCCTCCAAGCCTGATTACCCGAGTTTGATCCCTAGAACCCACAGAGTGGAGAACTGAACTCTACAGGTTGTCTTCTGACCTTCACATGCATGCTAAGAAATGTGTGCACTTAGCAGCCACCCAACACACATAAATAAAGAAATGTAAAAATAAAAACAAGACAAAAAACAAACTATACCAACCAACCAACCAACCAACCAACACCCAAACCATTGTAATCAGGATATTCAGCTCATCCTGGTAGCCAGTCAGGAAAACATGCTACTGTGATCAACTGTGATATCCCCTGGTACTGCAACACTAAGCCCAATAAAGGCTTCACTCCAGGAGTCTTTTGCATCCCTTTAATCTTTATCAGTAGAGTGGAATGAACTGGTAATGTAGAGAAAAGGTGGGAGTAGTTATTGAAGCAGAACAGTGACTATCCTGCTGGCTGCAGTGGCCAGCAGCAGCAGCAGCAGCAGCAGCAGCAGCAGCAGCAGCAGCAGCACTGAGAGAAGAACCAGAGATCTGGAGAACAGTGTAAGCAGAAATGATGGGAAGCAGAGCCTAGAGAAACAGGGCCATGGAGAACTTAAGATGAGAAACTGGGCCTTGATCATGAAAGGACTCCAGGACCAAGAGTCTCTGACACCTTGGGCCTGAGAGTTTAACATCAGCCACTGTCAAGCAAGGCCTAATGATCCCAATACCTGAGGCCTATATAAGAGCTCTAGCATTAGCAGCCACCTACTGCTGCTTGCTGCTATTACTGCCAGAAACAAGAAATGATTATAAACTGTTTAGCGATAACCTCCAGTGTGAGTAGTTAGAGCTCTAAGTCTCTGGTTTCTAAAATGCAGATCTTAAGCCCCTAGCTCTCAAGATGCAGACCTATATGCTCCTAGATCTGCTAATCCAGTCCTTAGGCTTGGTAATCAAAGGCTAGAGACCACTAGTGCTAGAAGCCCTACCTAAGATTCCTACCCAGGTAGAGCAAAAGGACCTCAGCCACCACCTGGCAATACATAAGATAAGGAAAGTAAACACCACCCAAGTTCTTAAGATCCTCTTCTGAGAGACATGTGAGTTTGGGATTACATGCAGCATAGTTCTATCATATTAGTCAGAAATATGAAATCCCTGTTATCTTTATTTAGAGATTAACATGTCTTAAAAGATGTAAATTGGTACCAAGTTGACAGGGTGTGGGGTTTATGATGGTTAATTTCATATGTCAATATGATAGAATACATATGTGACCCTAAACATTACATCACAAAACTCCTACAGCTGATAAACACTTTCAGAAAAACAGCAGAATACAAAATTGACACTCAAATAACTAGCCTTCTTATATAAAAATGGACTGAGAAAGAAACCAGGGAAACAATACCTTTCACAATAGTCTCAAATAATATAAAATATCTTGAGAGTAACTCTAATTAAGCAAATGAAAGACTTGCATGATAAAAACTTTAAGGCATTGAAGAAAGAAACTGAAAAAGACATCAAAAGATGGAAAGATCTCCCATAATCATGGATCAGTACGGTTAATACAAGAAAAAAAGGCCATCCTACCAAAAGTAATCCACAGAGTCAATGATATCTCCCCCAAAATTTCAGCACAATTCTTCACAGAACTTGAAAGGTCAATTTTCAGTTTTGTTTGTACACACACACACACACACACACACACACACACTCACTCTCTCTCACAATGTGCACCCCAGGATAGCTTTAAAAAATCCTGAATAATAAACAAACTGCTGGAGGTATTGCTGTCCCTGATTTGAAATGGTAATACTGAGCTACAGTAATAAAAACAGCATGATATTGGTATAAAAAGACATACTGGTATTGAAGACCTAGATGTAAGTCTATACATTTATGGATACCAGAATTTGATAAATGAGTCAGAAGTACACTGGAAAAAAGACACCATCTTTAACAAATGACACTGAAAACTGTAAGGCTGCATGTAGAATCAAAATAGATTCATATTCTCACCCGGCACAAAACTTAACTCCAAAAGGATCAAAGACCTCAAAACAAGTCTAGATCCACTGGATTTGACAGAAGAGGAATGAGGAATACTCTTAAACCCACTGGTACAGGAGAGGGCATTCTGAACAGAACACTGAAGACACAGGCACTAAGAACAACAATTCATTCATTCATGGGACCTCATGATACTGAAACACTTCTGAACGGCAAGGACACTGGCATTCGGACAAAGTAACAGGCTACAGAATGGGAAAATATTTTTGCCAACTACATACCAATAGAGGACTAATATCTAAAGTATATAAAGAAGTAAAAAACAAAACAAAAAAAACCAAAACTGTACATCAAGGGGAAAAAAAATTAAAACATAAGAGTACAGATCTAAACAGAATACTCAAAAGAGGAAATGCTAACAGCTAAGAAGCACTTAAAGAATATCCGTAGCCATAAAGGAAATGCAAATCAAAACTACCTTGAGATTTCATCTCACAGCAGTCAGAATGGCCAAGATCAATAAAACAAATGACAGCTCATGCTGGTGAGGATGTGGAGCAAGGGAAACACTCATCCATCGCTGGTGGAATAGCAAGCTTGTACAGCCACCACGGAAATCACTGTGGTAGTTCCTCAGAAAGATGGCAATCGATCTACCTCAAGATCCAACTATAAAACTCATAGGTATATAGCCAAAGAATACTTTGTTCCACTACAGACACTAGCTTAATCACATTCACTGCTACTTCATTCATAAGAGCTAGACACTGAAAACAGCCTAGATGTCTGTAAGGGATGAATGGATATGGGAAAGTGTAGTGCATTTATACAATGAAATATTAATCAGCTGTTTAAAAATGGAATACTTAAACTCATAGGTAAAATAAATGGATGGCTCTAGGGGAAAAACTCATTCTGAGTGAGGTGACCCAGATCTAGAAAGACAAATACAGTATGTATTCACTTCTATGTGGGTGTTAGCTGTTAAGTCTCTGATAAGCAATCTATAATCTGTATAACTGCAGAGGTTAGATTTAGAGTAAGGGGCTATGGGGGGACATGGAACTGATTTCCTTAGGAAGGAGGCAGTTCTAGATGGATGGGGTGGGAGGGTGAACAGGAGGATCAAATGGAGAAAGGGAAGGAAGAGAGGGTGATAAAGATACCGTGGGGAGGGACTACTAAAGCTGACAGCCATTTGAGGGGTTGTACTTAAACCTAATACAGTGGAAGCTTCCTACAATGTAAACATATATGAAGGTGATCTAAATGAAACTGTCAAATAATGGGGTAACATAGGCCCAAATGGACAACTCTCATCATCAAATGAAGCATCTAGTACTGGGAGTGGGTTACATCTCTTTGAGTTGTTAGTCAAAAGGGCCTCATGGGAACCCCCAAACAACCCAGGCTATAACCAAGGCTACTGGTTGCTCTCCACAAACTGACTGTAAGGCCCTACTGCTGAAGCCAACATCTACCCAACTCATTGAACAAGGAGTAGCTGAGCTTGTGTCTACCTAGAGCCTTCACCCTATGCACTAATGTTCATGGTACTAGAAGGTCCTCTGCAAACAATCAAAGAAGAAAGGTAAACACCAACAAAGGTGAACTGTCTGTAAGGTAGGCTAGTGCAAGTGGCACACAGCTCACAGAAGTAATCAAAAAACATCTGCTTGGGTTTAAGGCCTACTCCATAAGATGGAGTTTATCCTAGACACTGTTCTGGACAAAAACCTCAGACTAGGTAAGCCAGAGAACCAAGGGAAAGCCAAATACTACTGTTATGCTAAAGGACTGTAGCAATAAGATGACTTCTAATGACATCCTGCAGACTCACAGATCTGTGTCTTGCTCAGATAAATACAGAGAGCAAGTGACCTGCAACACTCAGCTCTAAACAGGATCTCTTCATCAAATTTCTCCCCTAAGGGCATAGGGAACCTTGTGGAAGAAGAAGCAGTGTGAGAGCTAGAGGGGATAAAGGATACCGAGCAAACAAGGCCTTCTAAACACAGCAGAACTGATGCACACATAAACTCACAGGGACTGTAACAACATACACAGAGCCTGCACAGATCTCCACCAGACTGGGTCCCAGCACTGGATCCCTAGCCCCAAAACTATCTCAAACTGGAGACTACTCACAAATGAAAAATTAGTTTTCTCTAATGGGAGTCTCACTGGGGATACAAACCACTCTTAAGGGCAGGCTCCATGCCCATCAGTAGGTGACTAACAAAAAGTGAACTCAACAGCCTCTTTGAAGTTTCTTTGTCTATAATGTTTTGTCAGGGTTTTCCCCATCCCTAACCTTACAGATCGCGTATGTGTGCGTGTGTGTATATAGTATGGCTTTTTTTTAAAAAGATTTATTTATTTTATTTATGAGTACACTGTAGCTGTCTTCAGATACACCAGAAGAGGGCATCGAATCTCATTATGGGTGGTTGTGAGCCGCCATGTGGTTGCTGGGATTTGAACTCAGGACCTCTGGAAGAGCAGCCAGTGCTCTTAACCACTGAGCCATCTCTCCAGCCCATAGTATGGCTTTTATTTTTATGTGTTTATGGGATTCCTGTGTGTACAAATATGTGTGTCTCTGTCTATATGTGTTTGTATGCTTTTTCTTTGGCTCCTTTTCTTCTGTTTATTTTATTATTTTTTAGATGCCTGTTTGCTTTCCAACAAGAGAAAGAAAGAGTTTTGGGTTTGGATGGGGAAGAGAGGGAGTTATCTTGGAGGAATTGGGAGAGAAGAAACCATAATCAGAATATACTGCATTTAAAAATCTATTTTCAATAAAATAAAAAAAATCAAAAGAAAGAAAGAAAAGAAAGAAAGAAGTCCATTAAAAAAGCCCAGCAGTCTAAATGTATATAATCTAGACTTCTGGAGGCCGTTACAACAGCATTGCAGTGCTGGGGAGATGGCTTGGTGGTTCAAAGCACTTGCTACTCTTCCAGAAGACTTGAATTAGTTCCCAGCACTCACTTGGTGGCTCACAACCATCTGTAACTCCAGTTCTAGGAGATCCAATGCCACCTCCTGGCCTCTGTGGACACTACATGCATATGATGTGAAGACATGCAGGAGGAATATCCATAAACATTAAAGCAATTAAATTAAAGAATAATGACAACATTGCTGCTGGGAAGAGGCACACTAGCTCAGACACTATGGAAAACGGTATGGTAGTCCCTCAGAAAAATTAGTGGATCACAGAAATTCTATATGATCCACAATTCCATTTCTAGATATACATATGAAAGGACTGAGTGTAGTTAGTTGGACAGTCACTTGTACCCCCATGTTTAGGTATTAGTCCTAACCCCCTCCCCCAGGTTATACCTAACTGCCACCAAAGAGGGGTATGAGAGACATACAATAGCCTTATTTAAATATCAGTGCTGCTCTGGGGGTTGGGCAGCACCCTTATAAATTATCTCATAAAGGTATGCTTACAGTTCCAGGAACTACAGAACACAGTACCATCTTAATAACTCTGAGCACTAAAGAGCTGCAGAGAATTGAATTCACAAGACATCAGGCTTTTCCAAATAGGCCTTTGTGATTGCTTGTGCAAAAGCTTGGGTTGTGTGGCTGCAGAGCTGTTCACACACCATTACACAGTCTCCCTGTGACACTGGCAATGTGTAAAGTTGGTTTTGATCACCATGAATGAAGGCATGAGAACTGTGACAGGGACACGCAGGGGTCAAGGCCTGGGATGCTGCTAAACATCTTATAAATCACAGGACAGGGTTCTAGAACAAAGAATCCTCCAGCCTGGAAATGTCTATGACGTCAAGGCTTTTCAGCCATCACCAGTGGGAAATCTTATTTTCAGGCTAAGTGATCCAGGCTGAATCTATGCATCTCTGTAAGCTCAATTTTTTTTTTTTTTTCTTAGAAAGCTTGTACTAATAGGAGGGACTGGAAGGAGAGGAGGGAGAGGAAACTGCAGTCAGGATATAAACTACATACATACACACACACACACACACACACACACACACACACGATAAAAATGTTCTCTCAACTCATGGGGAACTAAAATAACCAAATAAATATCTAATAAAATAGCTAGTCGGGTGTGGTGGTGCACACCTGTAATGCCAGCAGTTGGAAGGCTTGAAGCAGGAGGATCACAAGTCTGAGGTCAGCCTGGCATACCTATATAGCACTATCTTGTCTCAGATGAAAGGCAAACAAAAAGAACAAGAACCTCCTTCACTTCAGAACTCTCAATGAGATACAACTGTACATTAGGTGCTCTATATGCTCTACCTCATTTAACTTCCAACAGTCCTCACTATAAGAGGGAAACTATTACTCTTACTATTTAGGGAAACAGTTCATACTCTGATACTTGCCCAGTCACGAGAAAGAAAACTACAAAGACAAACGTCTGAGTCTGCTGAGTCTGATTCTGAAGCCTTCATTCTTACCATCATCTTCCCCTACCCTTTCAGACAGAGAACTGACTTAATATTCATTCAATTCTACTAAATACCATATGGGACCAGTGGCCCAAGGCTGCTGACGGGGCTAGGGATATAATTTGGTCCATCATGAGGCTCCAGTCTCACAGTGTGGTGACTCACAGCTATAATCCCAAAACTTGGGAGATAGAGGTGAGATGATCAAAGGCTGATGGTCATCGTTGGCTACACAGGGAGCTAAGGCAAGCCTGGGCTAAAGATCCTGTCTCACCATTTAAAACAATAACAAAGTCTATTGCGGTCCTGATGCCCCAAGTTGCTTATTCCTTTGACTGACACACAAACACTATAAACAACTACCCTTCTCACATGAAAGGCCTCAAAACCTACCACATTCTTCAATCTATTTTACTTCTGAGAATCTATTAAAACAATCCTATCTTGTTTAAAACTTTATATAATTCTCAGCACTCCAGAGGCAGAAGCAGGTGGATCTCTGTGAGTTCAAGGCTAGCCTGGTATACAAAGTCTACAAATCAAGTCCAACACAGTCTGAGCTATTACACAGAAAATCCCTATCTCAAAACAACAACAAAAACAAAACAACACCCCCCCCAACCTTTATATAATGATGTTCATGGAAAATGTGGAAACCTAGGGAATGGATTCAATAGATCAAACAAGTTACACACTTATTTAAAAGAAAATTGTTGGAATATTACAGGTTTATGAAGATCGTAAAATACTCTACATGTGTTAGTAGAAAATGTAGGACAGAAAATTTTATGGCAATTGGAGATACAAAGATATAACAAGTACATTCCTCTTTACAAAAACAAAAACAAAAACAAAAACAAAAACAAAAAGGCTCAAGCTAAAGGATAGCTCAGCTGGTAGTGCAAGCACGACTCCTGGACTTAGATTCCCAAGATCCCACACAGAAAGTCAAATATGGTGGCTTATTTGTATTCCCAGTGCTGGAGAGGTGGAGACAGGTGGATGGATCTCTAGGGCATACAAGCCAGCTGGCCTTGCCTATTAAGTGAGCTCCAGGGTCAATGAGAGATCTCATCTCAAAAAACAAGGTGGATGGCTCCTGAAGTGACATTCAAGGTTGAACTTGTGCACCTTGAATGTGACATGCACAGAGTATGTGTTCACACAAGCATATCCCTCCCCCACACAAGAAGAACTGACTGTCAACAATGAAGAGACAGTCAGCATGAGAACATTCTACTGTGAGCTTCGTCAGACTCCAGCTCAGCTTTAAGCAGACACCTTTCTTCAGCATTAGCCCTTCATCAGTAACTAGGCGGAGGAATGGAATTACCACTCCATTACCTGCATTGTCAGGGAGTCTGAGTAGGCAGAGGCTTTGCCATGTGTCTACTGCAATCTGCTCACTCACCACACTCGAACCTGTTGTCCCCACTGTCACTGCACTAGCTGATTCTGGCGAAACCTGGCTAACACACTGAGTATTAAATATATGCATATTGATAGAGAAATTTAAAAAAATCAAAATGCTAGCAATTCTAGTTACAGTTCTGCACTACCCAAGTATCTCCGGAGGATCATCTGATACTTCCACATAATAAAAATGTATTCAAACAAGATATTGCTGGGTGTTGGTGGTGTTTAGTTCCAGCACTCAGGAACAGGACAGTGCTGCCTTTCTGAGGATCTCTGATTTCAAGGCCAGCCTGGTTTATAGAAGGAATTCTAGGACTACTAGAGCTGCACAGAGAAACCACCTTAAAAAAAAAAAAAAAAACAAAGCCAAACCAAAACAACCATAACAAAACAACCAAAACAAAACAACCATAACAAAACAACCACAAAAACAACCAAAAGTGTTGCCCAAAAGTTATCAATAGAACCAGAAGCCTTTGGAAGAAAAATTATAGAAACTATACAAATATAAAGACTGAACAATTTATTCACATATGACCACTAAGGTCATTAAGGAAATCTGAGAGGAAATTAAAAGCTCCTAGAGTCTAATGAAAATGAAAGCAAAACTTATTACAAATTTTGAGATAAAACTAAAGAAGTTCTAAGAGGAAAATTTACAGTCATGAGTGCTTATATTTTAAAAAAAAAATCAGCCAGGCATGGTGGCATATATATTTAATCCAGCATATGAGAATCAGAAGCAGGCAGATCCCTGTGAGTTCAAGGCTAACTGGTCTACATAGAAAGTTTCAGGCCACCTAGGGCTACAAAGTGAGAATCTGTCTTAAAAACAAAAACAAAAACAAAAAAACAGAAGGACCACAATAAATAACTTAATGATGCACTCCAAGGTCTGAGAAAAACATAAGCCCAAAATGTTTCACATGGTAGGAAATAATAAAGATCAGGGCAGAAATTAATGATGGAGATTAAAAGAACAATACAAACACAGAATTACCCAGAAGCCCATGGATGAGCCAGTATGTCGTACGGAAAGCCAAAGCAGAAACAAATGAGACCTTGCCTCAACAAAATGGAAGGTTGAAAACTGAATCCCAGATGTTATTGTCTGATCACCCCATGCTGACTTTAGCACATGTATGCCAGCAAGCATGTATATATCATACAACAAATAAAAATATTTTTAAAAGGATAATACATAGAATACCTTCAAAAGTTTGTTATTTGAAAAACAGCTCACAGACAAATTAATCAAAAGAAGAGACTCAAATTAATAAAATTAGAGGTTAGAAAAAGGAAAATTATTATATATTTCAGTGGGTATTGACAATTATTAGGATATACTTTGAAAATATAATAATCTAGAAAGATGGGGGGTAGGGTATGGAGAAATGCCTCAGAGGTACTTGTTCTTACAAAGGACACAGGCTCTGTTTCCAATATCCTTATGGTGAATCACAACAATCCCTAACTCAAGTTCCATGGAATCTGATGCCCTATTCTGGCCCCCACCAGCCCTGCAGAGATGTGGAGCACAAGCATATATGAAGATAAAACACTCATACACTAAAATTAAATAAAATTAAAACATAAATTAATAAAAAACTTTTAAAAAATAATATACCATGATCAAGTTAGTTTCATTCTGAATCAGCATAAATAAATCAATGAGTGTTATACAGCACTCGGAAATCACATGATGATCTCAATCAATACAAAAAAGGGCTTCAACAACAACAACAACAACAATCAACAACTCTTCATGATAAAAGCCTCCCAAATGTCAGGGATAGAAGGAAGCACAAAAGAGTCCAAAGTGTCAAGGACATCCTTAGCAGAAAGCAAACTGATCTCAAAGTATATTATCAAGCAACAGAAACAAAAATAGTATGACATTGGAATGGAAACAGACACAGAGACAATGAAATAAAATGCCTAGAAATAAACTCACACAGCTATAACCACCTAATTGTTTTTAAATATACTTTTATGTGTATGAGTGTTCTGCCTGATGTCTATGCACCACATGTGCTCCTGGTCATCACTGACGCTAGGAGAAGGAACTCAGTCACCAGGAACTGGAGTTATAGATGGTTGTTGAGCCATCATGTGGTGCTAGGAACTGAACCCTGGTCCTCTGGAAGAAAAGTCAGTTCTCATAACCACTGAGCCAAGAACAGCCAGAGTTCTCAACTGTTGAGCCACCTCTCCAGTACCCATAACCAACCAATTTTTAATAAAGGTTTCAAGAATATATATTGGGAAAAGGGAGCCTGTTTAACAAATGGTGCTGCGACTACTACATTTCCACATGTAGAATGAAACTAGGGTTGAAGATGTAGCTCTATTGGTCGACTGCTTGGACAACATACACGAGAGCCTGGGGTGACTCCCCAGCACCACATAGAACCAAGGATCGCCTATAATCCCAACACTCAGAAAACGGATGCAGGAGAACCAGAAGTTCAAGGTCATTTGAGTTTAAGGCCTGGGACACAAAGCACTTACCTTAAAATAAATCAAAACATCATCATCATCAACAACAACAACATGTACATACTCATACATGAGGGTGGGGGTAGTGAGGAAGAGAAAGAGAGATCATGCAATGGAACTAGATCTGTATTTCTCACCTCTCACAAAGAGCAACTTAAAATGGATCAAAACCTTAATGCAAGGTGAAGAACTTTCAAAATGCTAGAAAGAAATACAGACAAAACATGTCTAAATATGGCTACAGGTGATGACTTTCTAAAAAGAACTCTTACACAGGAAACAATCCCAATAATTAACAAATTAAATATAAAAGCTCCTGAACAGCAAGGAAAATAGCCAACAAAATAGAAAAAAAAAACAACTACACAGAAGAAGGGATTGATAGCTAGACTATATAAAGAACTGCAAAAACTCCCAAACCAAACAATAAATGGTCAGCAAAAGTAGATGGGAAAACTTTATTACTGAAGACACCACACACTCTGGTTACCAAGATACAGAGAAATCAAGCACAACTAAGCTGGGATTTTCCTCCCCGTTGGCCAGCTTTCATAATGCTGGAAGGTGCTTTGCAGGTCATTAGACGACAAAGGCATCAGGGAGCCCTACAAATGTCAACCCGCCATCAGGTCCAAAAGGAATGGGGACAAATGGCTGACAGTGGTGCCCATCAGCATACACAGTGTCTGCTGTCTCCAGGCTCACTCTTCTCACCCTACCCCCTACCCTAAACTTCTCCAACTCCTGGGGCTCCTTCCCTCAGTTTCCCATTCCTATACAATGCTGCCATTCCGGCCATGTGTTCTTTTGGTTGTCTTGGCTCCTGGTTCCCTCTTGGTCCTCTCTCCTCTTTGTGTGCCACCCATTCTTAGTCATCAGGGAAATGCAGACCCAAACTACTTTCAGATTCTGTTTTACCTCAGTTAAAATGGCTATCATCAAGAAAACAAATGGCAATAAATGTTGGCAAGAATTTTGGAAAAGAAAATCTTTAATAGTGCTGGTGAGGGTGACAACTTTATACTGCAACTATGGAGAGCACTATGGAGGGTCTCCAAAAGACTAAAATTAGAACGACCCTCTGACCTGGCCATACCACTCCAATATATTAAATGCTCCCTTAAGCTAACATGCCAGATTACTTGCACATTCATGCTTATTGTTGCACTGTTCACAAAGACCAGGAAATGGAACCAGCCTAGAAGCCCTCTAACAGATGAATAGATAAATACAACACACAATAGTGTCTCAACCTTCCTAATGCTGTGACCCTTTAATGCAGTACCTCATGTTGTGGTGACCACAGCCATTATTTTCATTCCTACTTCACAACTGTAATTTTGTTACTGCTATGAATCGTAATGTGAATATCTGTTTTACAATGGTCTTACGTTAACTCTTGAAAGGGTCGTTTGATCACTAAAGGGGTTGAGACCACAGGTTGAGAAGCACTGATGTAGAACATTATATACCATGTAATTTTATTTAGCTACAAGAAAAAATGTAATCATGTAATTTTCAGGAAAATTGACAGAATTAGAAATCATTACATTAAATAAAATAAGGCAGATATAAAAGACAAATATATTTTCTCATAGCAGGAACCTAGATTGTGCGTGTGTGTCTGTTTGATTTAATTAGAGAAAGGATTACAAGAAGGAAGAAAGTTCTTAAGGAAGGAAGGGAGAGAGAAGGCAGTGAACTATGCATGGCACGGTAACAGGGAAGCTGTGTGGAGGAAGGACTGGAAAGAGCAGAGGAGGGGTGAATCAGGACAAGTATCATGGCATACTCATGAATACCACAATGAAACCCATCAGTTTGTGTGCTAGTTTTAAAAATTTATAATCACCATCTCTCCAAGAAGCCTGCAATTATCAGTAATTTATAAAGGTTTGGTTTTGTAAGCCAAACAATCTCTGCCACAGTTACTCTGCTTTGTTATTACTGGATAAAAGCAGCCGCAAACTATATATAACATTTTAGCACAGCTATGTTAATAAAACTACTTATGAACACTGAAGTTCAATTTCATGTAATTTTCATGCAAAAAAAACCCCATTGATCTTATTTTGATTTTTTTCAATCATCAGAAATGCAAAAACCAGGGCGGGGAGATCTGTTGGTAAAGCTTTGTTGCAGTTGGCCACCTATTCTACTCTCCAGTCACAGTCAGTCAGCTCTTCTCTTCTCCACCCTTTTGAGTTAAACCACCCCACACACTACAGTTCTGCTCCCCAGAATCCACATGAAGAGACGGGTGCAGGGTGGTACACAGTTGTACTCTCAGTGATGGGGGGATGGGAGGTGAGACAGGAGGATGGGTCCCTGGAGCTTGCTAGCTTGCTAGCCTAGTCTACTTGACAGTGTTCCAGACCCTGCTGCAAACAAAAAGTGGAATGTGCCTAAGGAATAACACTGAGGGCAGTCCTCTAACCTCCACAGGCATATGTATGATGTATGGGGCAGCCTCTCAACATATATATATATATATATATATATATATATATATATATATATATATATCTCCCAAGTGCACACATACTGTAAAAACAATTCTTTATCCTCTGTGTAAAAACTAGCAGTAAGTGAACTTAGGTATTCATGGCTGCGTAGTATGTACTTTAGTTTTAATATTTTTTTAATGTTAAATCTTTTTTTTAAAGCTTAGCTTATTATTGAATTTGCTAGTAAGGCATAAAGGGAGAGAAAACCCAACTATTATTTTTATGTGGCAGAGTCTCACTAAACAGTCTAGGCTGGTCTAGACTATCTTGTTTCTGCTTCCAAAGTATTCAGATTATAGACATGAACCACCTTACCCAGAGAAACAGCAAAATTTAAAATGTATAAAATAAAGGCTGGGGCAGAATTGGAGTATATTCCTTATTAAGCACAAATAACATTGTGGTCATTATTACTGGGTGCTTTAATAACCGTTTAAGTGCTGTTTCCCGACAGCTTCTTCTGATTAGAACTTAGATATTTGATTAAATCTTGAGAATACCAAAAAGCAGCTGAGTACACACCTTTAGCCCTAGAGCTGGGGAGGCAGAGGTAGACAGATCTCTGAGTTTGAGGCCAGCCTGGTCTACAGATTGAATTCCAGGACAGCCGGGGCTACATGGAGAAACTCTGCCTTGAAAAACCAAACCAAGCCATACCAAACTAAACCAAACCAACCCAAATAAAAACACAAAAAACTGATTACCATGTAGAGATAAGCAGAACACTTCAAAAGGAATCAAGTAAACAGATCAGTAAGAATTTTAGTAATTATCACTAAGTACTTATCAGCCAAACTATGACAAACACACCATTTAGCCTTATTCTTTTGTAGATTTTATAGGTGAAGAAACTGTAATGCAGAGTTCAACTGTCCATAAACAGCGGCAGGTGGCAGATCCAGAGACCCAAACTCAACTACTATACCAACTCCACAGTCGGTGCTGTCACTCACTGGCTTCGGAAAGACTAAACTCAGGCAGGTCACTAAATTATGAAAAGGCTTCCTCCTAAAGGCGCTGTATGTAAAGTATCAAAGTTCTCCAATATATCATAACCATTATACTGTTACAAAGTACCCAACTAATAAGGTCTTTGAATGTTATTTGAGTAATGCTAATGGGAAAAAGCAATGTGTTTGCAGCCCTCAGCCTCCAGCTCAAAGATGGAAAACAAAACTGTGACAAATTACAAGTGGCATGCAACAGTTCCTTTCCCCACAGTCGACAGAACCATGGACAGGAAGTTCCTGGCTTACTATAGCAACCACTGGTTTTGTTCTTCAACATTTTTTTTCTTCAAATTTTGCTTCCTCAGAAAGTAGACAGGAAAACCTGGTTCTGTATCTACTTGTTGAGCAGAAGTTGTTTAAAAATAGATTTTGAGGTAGAAGACTTTGTAAAACGTAGTTTTATATTTTGACTGACACTCAGTATTTCCACACATTAAGTTCAACTGTTAGGGGCCAGCAAGATGGTTTTGTGGGCAAAAGCACTTGCAATACAAAGCTGACAAGCACACTAATAAAGGAACGTAACCATTAAAGCACATAGCTTTCATCTTTTTTTTCTAGCTAGTAATACAACATTCTAGAAAATGAATTAAACCTATTTTGGCTTTTAAGACCTGGAAATGCTGGATAAATACTAACACACTTTGGAAAGCACGAGAGAGATAGAGAAAACCACAATTGGCTGAACAAAAAGAAACCAGGACCTAGAAGTTACTCCCCAATGTGGTGCATACCTCTTTAATCTAGGCACTCAGAAAGCAAGGGCAGGTGGAATGCTGAGTTCCCAGCCAGCCTGGTCTACACAGCAAGTTCTTACACAGGAAAATAGCTTAGCATTCAAACTTATAAACACCTAGGTTCAAAAATGCAAGGTTCCTTCGTCCTCTCCCTCCCTACAGTTCAAATAATCTAAAAAACAAAACATTCCTCTTAGAAAGTTAGAATTCATATATGACAGTATGCTGGCATGAAAAAAAATCTATGACAAATTTGAAACTAACATTATATTTAAAGGTAATATTAACGTTCCTCTACCCTAAAATGAGTAACAAGGCAAGGATAAATGCTCTCATCTCTTCCATCAATCTTGTCTTGTAAGGGTCTAGGTAGTACAGCAAGGCAAGAAAAGGAAACAGCATTCTAACTGGAAAAGAATTACATTGGGACTACAGAGAGGGCTCAGTGAATAATGTGCTTGTTGTACAAGTGTGATACCCTGAGTCTGGACCCCAAACACAAAGGCAAAAGCAGGGTACAGTGCCACATGTCTGTAACACCAGCACTGATACGGTGGGGCAAAGAAAGGCGGGTTCTGAGGGTTTGCAGGTTAGCCAGTCTAGCAGAAATGGCTCAGGGTCAGTAAAGTGTCTCCAAAAAGATGGAAAGCAATGAGAATGACATCTGAAATCAACTTCTGGCCACACACACACATACACACCCCACAAACAACCACCTCAAAAAAAAAACCCTTAAAAATATTAAAGAAATAAATTTGATAGAATAATTTTATCAAAAAATACAATGTCAATGTGTATGTGTATAAACAAACTATGAACAATTAGAAATTAAAATAAAAAACCATCATGTATAACAGAGAACAAAACTACTTAGGGATAAATTTGACAATAGACATGCAAACCTGTATGCAGAAAATTGTAACACTGTTGAACTTAAAGATAAGTAAACAGTGACCCAATCTCTCCATGGATCAAAAGATTCAAGCCACATACAGTGGCTCAGGGTATACAATCTGAGTACTCAGGAGGCCGAGGCAAGAGGATTTTATGTTCTAAGCTAGCCTGAGCTCAATCAAGAGATCCCATCTCAAACAAAACACCATACACACACACACCCTCAAAATCGTTACAAAGGCAGTAACTCCAAACTGATCTATACATTAAGTGCAATCTCAATCAGATTTCCAGCAGATTTGTATTTGTATGTTTGTACGTTTATAAAATAAATACATAAGTACTTATGAAATATACTTGAGAATGCCAATGCTACTCTGATACAGGAAAGCTAACAGTGAACTTGATAGAATGCTATGACAAACAGAATATGGGCTAGAGGGATGTCTCAGGGGCCAAGAACACTTGCTTTTCTTTTTTAAAAAATATCTATCTATCTATCTATCTATTTATTTTATTTATTTAATGTATATGAGTACACTGTCACTGTCTTTAGACATACCAGAAGAGAGCCTTGGATCCCATTGCAGATGGTTGTGAGCCAGCATGTGGTTCCTGGGAATTGAACTCAGGACCTCTGGAAGAGCAGTCAGTGCACTTAACTGAGAACCATTTCTCCAGCCCCATACTTGCTATTCTTGCAGAGGACCTGGGTTAGGTTCCCAGCTTCCACAACAATCGATAACTCCAGTTCCAGAGGACCTGATGGCTGCTTCTGACCACCTCAAAACCACTTCTGACCACTATGCAGTCAAAACACTCAACTAAATAAAAATAAATAAACCTAATTAAATTAATAAGAGAAAGCCTTTATCATCTTGATAGTGTGTTAATTTTATACACTATCTAATAGTCATAAAGTTAGAAGTTCAGGTGCAGCACGGTTGGATTCTTGGCGAGGCTCTTATAAAGATAAAACTAACTCGGTATGACTGCCAGACTTTCAGCTACACCACAACTCAGTTCCTTGCAGCTGTAGGACCAAGGTCCCTAATTTCTGTGTTTTTTTTTTTTTTTAGTCTGAGAGCATTCTCAGTACCTAAACAGTCTGGAATCCTTCACATGTAAGCTCCATCTTCAAAGCCAAGAACAAAAATTTCCTTTCATCAAATCCTTCTCATGTCTGATTATTTTACTTCTTGTGATTTTTGACTTTTGGTTCATGTGATTAGGTCAGATCCAACTGGATACTCCTCATTTTGACAATCTCCTTTTAGCAAACTGACTAGTAATTTAATTACACTTGTAAAATTCTTTTAATGTGAAGCAATGCAATATAGTCCCTACAGTAAAATTCCACCACATTCACAGATTCCACTACCAATTACAGAAAAGATTTTACATAAGGGTGAGGCAGACACAAGACTACATCTCTCCCTAGGGCACGGGGCAGTGTTAAGCACTGCTAAAACCACCATTGATGTTAGTGATAAGTTCTTTAACTTCTTCTTCTTCTTCTTTTTTTTTTTTTTTTTGGTTTTTCGAGACAGGGTTTCTCTATGTAGTCCTGGCTGTCCTGGAGCTCACTGTGTAGACCAGGCTGGCCTTGAACTCAGAAATCCGCCTGCCTCTGCTTCCCAAGTGCTGGGATTAGTTCTTTAACTTCTTATTGTAAGCACTCCTGACATTCATTTTCCTACCAATAAGCAAAGGCAGGAGGAGAGTGGACAGCCCGACTCCCTAAGTGGCAGCTACTGGATCCCCTTCACTGCTCCAGTTACCTTCAGCAAAAGAACTGCCACCCTCTTAGCCCTAGGACTAGTCTCACACCAGCTGCAGCCAGGCTGAACATTCCAGACACGGGACTGAATTATCACAGTGGACTACCCTAGCTTCAAGCAAAGCAGCCAGGGCTACCTGGAACAGCTCCTATCAGATATTTTGCTGTCACATGCCTCTGTGAACTCTAGATAGATAGTAACCATTTCTACCTAGGTGAGGGGAGAATGGCTTTATCTGTAAGCTCTGGGTGTGACTGGAGATCCTGCCTTTTGATTAAAGTGAAGAGCAATCAAGGAAATGCATTGTATCAACCACCAGCCTACACACACACACACACACACACACACACACACCCCACCCCATACCACAAATATACTACATAGCACACCACAAATATACCATATCCCCCTCCCCCACACACCACATACAAAAAAAGCACATACGCACACATGTGCACACACAAATAAAACACAATAAATTAAAAAAACTAAATGTTAATTTCTTCCCAGTAGGCCTTCTGTTTAAATTACATATAACCACTTCTTACTTAATCATTTAGCCACTTGTTACTATTTAACCAACTTCCTTAAACCAACTCAGCAACATTCCCAATCCCCCTCAGGGATGACATGGATTCATAAGGCACTAACCTTCCCCAAATGTATTATTTTAAATTATAATTGTAATGTGTTTTAAAGAAAAGATCAGACCAACGCCAGAAGCTGCCAAGAATGAGTTTACTAGCCTAGTTTCCATGACTACAACAATCTGAAACCAGCACAAGAGAATGCGTATCCTTGGAAACCAGCTTTTTGCTTCCCTTAATTAAGAAAGAGATAGAGAGAGAGATTTATAAAAATTCAAGTTGATCTAATGTGCCTATTGCACACGACAATCGTCAGCAAATGTCCTGTCCTAAGAAAAGTTGTTGAGAAAGTTGTGTGGTCCTTGGTGGAAAAGTCCACATTAGTTTTGGGGTTGGGGTAGGAATTATGATTTTAGTTTCAATCTTTAAAAGAACAATAATACAAGCTGTACTAATACAAACTTTATGAATCACATGTAAATGAGGAAAATGTTCACTGGCTTTTTAGTACCTTTCCTGTACACTTGCATGCTACTAACACCTGAATCCACACATACTCTTATATGTTCTAGAAGGGCCTTCTGTGAAATATCAAAATGGAAGCTTTTTCCAAGTTATGAAATAGTCAATATACTCACTAAAATTTCCTAACAAAAGCTATACTGCATTCATCTTGTTTGTTGTAAAGACGGGGCTTCAGGTTGGCCTTGAGCTTCTTACATAACTAAGGGTAACCTTGAACTCCTAATCCTCCTGCTTCCACATGTCAAATGCTAGGTGGAAGGTTTCAGGTTTGCTGTTCAAAGGGGGCACTAAGGCAGAGAAAAGAGGGTGGCAATTACACCCCCCCCCCCCACACATACCTATCTAATAGAAACAAAAGTCTGAAATGTAGCTAGGTCCATCCCATTTTGTAAAACCCTCCATTGACTTTTTTCCCCTAAATTCTTGCTCTCACCACTCTCAAGAGTTGGTTCTGCTCACAGGTCCCAGACTAACAGACTCCATTCCCACCTGCCTGCTAGGAACCAAAGACAGGAAGAATGGATTACAGACAGCCCATTTATCACATGGCATTTCCTCTAAAATATATGAGAAAGGACTTACCATAAGGGCCTTATTCTTCCTCAGAACCCCTGACATGCTGCTGTCTGTCTGTCCATCTATGGCATTAGCAACTCTTTTACTAAGTAGCATTCCCCCTTAGTTCCTACCTTGAGTTTCTGCCTTGAATTCCCTTCATGATGGACAGTAACCTGTAAGCCAAATAAAACCTTTCCTCCCTTGGTTGCTTTTGGTCACGGTCTTGATCACAGCCATAGAAAGCAAGCAAAGACAGAAGCTGTGTCTGCAAAGGCTGGTTGACTGATCAGAATTTCAGTGAGAGAGAGAATGAAAGGCTGCAGGCAGAGAGCTTAATTGCAATTTATCTTGGGCTACTGTTAACTGACAAAATAGCTATTCCTTGTGCCCCCTCGTGTCAAATCTAACATATAAAGTTACAAATTACAAATGACGTTGAACCTAATATCCTAACAGATAAAATAAACAAACAAAGCTTTAGAAAGCATTAATTTAATAAAACACTAGTTCTATCTACTAAAGGGTTAAGAACACTTTCAGATAGCATCTGGGCTTATAGATGAGAATCTCCTCTGTGCTGTATGCACTCACTCAATGTTTCTACCAGTATATGAGAAGCTTTCTTCGTTCTGTTACTATAAAAACTTGAATCTGTTTCCATATTGAAACATGGAACTTGGGATGACCTAAATCTGTGTTCCAGAGCGAGTGTTCTCTTTTCTCCCCTTGGAAACGAGAGCTGTGCTTCTGCCTTGACAAACCTCAAACCCAAAATATCTCCCAAGATTTGTGTTCACTAGTTTTGTCAACTGTGACACCTGAGAAGAGAGGACTTCAATTGAGGGATTATTGCCATTAGATTGGCCTGTGAACATTATGTGGGGTACTTTCTTGATTAGTGATTGACACTGGGGGACCGATCCCATTGCAGGCAGTGCCACTCTTTTGCAGATGGGCAGAGGTTACTTAAGAAAACAGGCTGAGCAAGTCACAGGGAGCAAGCCAGTAAGCAGCATTCCTCCATGGCCTCTGGATCAGTTCCCATCTCCAAGCTCCTAGTTTTGCTACTGACCTGACTTCCCTGGATGATGGACTCTAGTCTGTAAATGTAGTAAACTTCCCTTCCTAAGTTGCTTTTTGTATGATTTTATCCCAGCAACAGACAAATACACTGACACCAGATTACAGCTGTGAGTCACTATGCCTAAAGTGGTTCACCTATATTTCTAAGTTTTAATGAAATAAAGTACAGCCACCAAGGTTTCCTCCCTCCCTCCCTCCTTCCTTCCTTCTCCATCCTAGGTCTTTTTAAAGCAGGACTCACAGCACTTCCTTGAACTACTGCTGGAGCAACCCCTGTGTTCTAAAGAACTAAAAGTACATTGATCATCTCACTTTCTGCCCCCACCACACATCCCAATAAACGGACAGGATGAATGCAGAGCTATATAAAGTTTAGCTGAGAAAAGTGTGGACTATGGTTTTCTTAAAAGAAACTAGACTAGCTCTAACTGAGTAATGTTCAGAACACATTAGCCAGCTACTATAGGGTCAGATGAATTTTTAAAATTTGAGTTGTTTCTGATCACAAGTTATCTTCTGTTTTGGTTTTGAGACAGGGTCTCATGTAGCTCAAGCTGGTCTTAAATTCCCTATGTAGTTGAAATGACCCTGAACTCCTTATCCTCCTGCCTCCATCCCTTAGTTCCAGTGCTGACATTACAATGTGCCATATACCTGGTTTTATATGTGGCTGGGAATTAAACCTAGAACTCTGTGCATGTTAGGCAATCACTCTGTAAACTGAGCTGCACTGTCATCCTCTACAAATCATTTATTTCAGTAATCTGGGGACCAATGCTATTTAATTAAGCAATGGTAATAGAAATGTTGCATTTTGGAATCATGCAAAGTAAAGAATAGCTTATGGAACTTGAAGGAACATTCTGTGGGTGGGGCAATGGGTTGGTTTTCACAGACAGAAGACTGATTATCTATATGGGAGTATAGTGAAAAGGATGAGAGACATATCTGTCAAAGTTGAAAAAGAAGAAACAGGAAAAACAGTTCTATAGGATTAGAGTGGAATTAGAACTATTTTTGTGGAAAACGGCTTTCAGGTATTTGTGAGCTGGACAGTGTTGGCGCATGCTTTTAAATCCCAGCACTTGGGAGGCAGAAGCAGGCGGATTTCTGAGTCTGAGGCCAGCCTGGTCTACAGAGTGAGTTCCAGGACAGTCAGAGCTATACAGAGAAACCCTGTCTCAAAACTACCACCCCCCAAAACAGAAAGGTATTTGTGTTTATGTATATGCACATGTATATTCCAGCATGCATATCTATTCATAATAATCTTAATATTCTGTAATTAATCATTTGGCACCTTGAAAGCAGATGACAAAATTAGAGGCAAAGTCATTTGTTCTTAACATCTTTGTTTTTGAGGGCATGCACAAATCAAATTATAATGTCCATACACAGACCCAGCATCTTACCATCACTATAGAAAAATGAGCCCCACTCACGTCTGTCTCTGGCTCCATGCCTTATGGCCATCCTAGTGACCTTCCACTTGGTCTTGCACAGCAGCATGGTGTGCGTCCTGATTCTGGAAAACTATGCAATACCAAGCTTTGAATGGTGGTAAGCTGGGCTGTTACTCAGTCACCTCCATAAATTTGGTTCCAGGAATTTAGTAAAACAATTTCATAGCCAGGTATGGTGACTCAGACCTGGAGGCTGAAGCAGGAGGATTGCTACAAGTTTAAGTCAACCTAGGGTATAGAGTAAATGAACCCTGTCAACAACAACAGTAGTAGTAGCAGCAGCAGCAGCAACAATAACAGTAACAACAACAACAACAACAACAACAACAACAAAGCTGTAGTTCAGGGCTCAGGATATAAGGGAGATCACATCCCAATTGCAAGAAGCACGTATCAGATTTGATGCCTAACTATATTTTCTAAAAGGAACAGAGTTTCTTAAAGAAATGGTTGAGTTGGAACAAGATGAGAATGAAAAATCATGTTATGCCAATAAATAAATAAACAAACAAATAAATAAAATGAACACATGAACAAAAGGACACATGCTGGAAAGGGTCACCACTGGCTAAATCTGGGACAACTTGATCATCAAAATAAGTTTAAAAAGGAATAAAATAAAATAGGAAGCTGTGTTGGGTAATTTTACAAAATTTAAAAGACAAAGTGAAAGCTTTTCCTCGTGGGAAATGTCAAATGAATGAAGAATGATTAATTTGTTTTTTAATTTGCCATCTGGTTACCACCATAGCAATAATGGATTCAGTCACAAACCCTCGATGGATACTAACATCTGCTGGTCAGAATTTGAAACAGGCAATTTATATAACCTCAAAGTGTCACCCCCACAAAATAAGTATTACTTACTTATTAATAAGCATAAAAACATCTCTCAGTTAACTTTTTAAAAGCTTGCCAGACAACATCTTGACCATGTGATAAAATTGAAGCCAATTTTAATGTCTATAATGGCACAAATGGACATGGGCCTCCTGATATAATACAGTAACAAGCACACCATGTCTGTGGTATTCTGCCAACAATATATGATCTAAATCTACTCATGAGGGGATAGAGTTCACTCACTGGTTAAGAGAAAGCACTGCTCATGCAGAAGACCTGAATTTGATTCTCACAAATGCCTGTTAACTCCAGTTCCAGGAAAATCCAACAACCTCTCTGGACTCTGTGAGTACCTGCACAAGCACGCAAATACACAGAAGCAAAAATAAAACAAAGCCTCAAATCTATTGGTAAGAAAACATCAAACTAACTTGGAATGAGGAACATTCTGAAAAATAATTAGACTATTTAAAATAAAAAAGGTAGTAACCAAAGGAAAGTTGGTAGTGGTACGTACCTTTAATCCTAGCACTCGGGAGGCAGAGGCATGAGGGTCTCTGTGAGTTGAGGCCAGCATGGTCTACAGAGTGAGTTCCTGGACAGCCAGAGAAACTGTCTCAAAACAAAACAAAACAAAACAAACAAAACAAGGGTCAAGTTAGAGGCTGAAAAGATGGCTCAGTGGTTCTAAATGCTTGCTGCTCTTCCCAGCACCTGCGTGGTGGCTCATAGCCGTCCATAACCCCAATTCCAGAGATCTGACACCCTCTTCTCTCCTCTGCGGGTACCAGGCACACATACAGGAAGACCTTTCATACACAAAACATAAAAAAAATCTTTTTTAAAATGTCAGATTACTAAAAAGAAGTCTGAAAAAATATTCATTCCTCTTTGAAAGAGACAAAGAAATATGACAACTAAGTAGTCAACAGTGAACGGTCCCTAAAGCACAAGTAAGAGGTAAGACATTTTCTAGTTTTTGTTTTTGCTGCAAAGGACATAACCAAGAGATCAGTGCATTTTGCGAGAGGGTCAGTTTATCTTGCTTATCAATTGGAATAGATTGAGACATGTGGGAGTTACTGAAGCACAGCTTTGGGTGTGGTGATGACAGGGTTTCCAAGATCACCGCCATGGTAGCAACCAAGGGAAAAGACTCGGCACAGAGGTGTTGGGAGGCATCTGTTTGCTAGAGCTCCAGCTGGAACACAGGAAAGAAGAAAGGCCACTGGGGCAGATACGCTCTCACGCCCTCACTCTGCTTCCTGGCTGCCGTGAGATAAGTAGGTTCTTCTGCCACATGATACTTCACCAGAGGTCCACAGCAATGGAGCCCAGTGAGCATGGTCTCAACCCCCAAACAGTGTTCCTAAGTTACTATCTGAAAAAAATATTAGCAGACAACTTTAAAATCATCTTCAGTAGCAAGTTAAGATCTATCCACTTCTCCTCTCTCTCTCTCTCTCTCTCTCTCTCTCTCTCTCTCTCTCTCTCTAGTTTTTCGAGACAGGGTTTCTCTGTATAGCTCTGGCTGTCCTGGAGCTCACGTTGTAGACCAGGCTAGCCTTGAACCTGTCTCTGTCACCTGTCTCTGCCTCCCAGTGCTGGGATTAAAGGCTTAAAGACATGCACCACCACTGCCCGGCTTCACTATCTACTTCTTTAAATACTACTTTAAAACTTTTCTAGAGTTATCTTTTCCAAAAGAGTACTGACCAGGAAGTCACACGCTTGTTAGATCATGCAGCTTCCTTTAGAAGTATTGGGTCAAGCTGGGTAGTGGCTCACTCCTGGAATCCTGACACTGGGGAGGCTGAGGCAGCAACGATCTTGAGTGCTAGCAAACCTGGACTACTGAGAGATATCTTAACTAAGAAAAAGGAAAGAATACTAGCTCATTTACCTTACAGTGCCCAGAGTGGGGGTGAGGTCAATATGGTTCTACTGGAGTAAACCACTCACTCATACTTACTAAATATCATTTAAGAGTTGAAATAAAGTAAAATCAAACAAACAAGCAAACAAACAAAATCCTGAAAAACAAGTAAGAGCCATACCTCTGTCCTCGAAAGAGCAATTTACTGTATGTAGGAAAGAGACTAACACAATGTTGACATTAAGACAGTCATAAAAGTCAAGTTAGGGATCTGGAGAGATGGCCTGGCAGGTAAGAGCAGTTACTGCTCTTGCAAAGGACCTGGGTTTGATTTCCAGCACTTACATGGTGGTTCAGTAATTACAGTTCCAGAGGATCTGGTGCCTTTTTCTGACCTCTGTTGGCTCCAGGTAAACACATGGTACGCATACATATATGCAGGCCAAACACATAAAGTAAAATACACACAAATCATCATATACATAAAATAAACAAATATAAAAAGAAAGAAACAAACAGAAAAGTGAGCATAGGTGGCACATTCCTGTAAGCCCAGCTCTCAGAAGACCAAGATAGGAAAGTTCAAGTCCTACTTTATAGCAAGATCCTAGCTCAAAATAAAAACATTAAATTTAAAAAGTCAAAGTTTTCAAGTACTGTTGGGCAGCATTTGTGATTTAAATCTAGTCTGATAACACAAGATCCCTTCAGACACTTTTTTTCTTCTGGTAGAGATTAAATCTTTTTAAATATTATTTTTGACCTTATTGACCAAAAAGATCAAGTATAAAAGGCAGAATCAGATGCTAACTGGAGCTACCAAGGCTCATTGTAAGTGAGCTCAGTTCTGCTGCCGTCAAGCTCAATGCACAGCAATGCAAACCATGCATGCCTCAGTACAATTATGTATCACAAAACTGTAGACCATGAAGTTCCTTCTGAGACCAATAGTTAACCTATATGTTATGTGGATTATCATACAAGTACATGGACTACCACACAATTTGATAAAATAACCTGACAGAAAAAAAGCGCAGGGTACTTGAGACATGGCTCAGTGCTGCTGCTCTCCCTGAGTTCTTTGGTTCCCAGCATCCACATAGTGGCTCAACAATCCTCTGTAAATCCAGTTCCAGGGTCTCAATGCCCTCTTCTCAGCTCTGTGGGAACCAGGCACACATGTGATACGCATACATCCATGCAAGCAAAATATTCATAAGCATAAAATAAACAAAACATAAAAAAAAGAAAAGAAACAGAACACAGGACCAATGTTGAGGTCAAACTTCTACAACTCTAATTAACCGTAGACTACGGTTGTAGAAATTTTACAGTTTCCGTCACTTAAAAGGGTATTTGAGTTAGGCCCACCAAAATAATTAAAAATAATTCCATCTTAACACCATATCTGCAGACATTTACAGTTACGCTTTTCAGTCTTGGTGCCTGACTCTGTATTATGCTAGACAGTTATGTTAGTGTGCTAACAGACAGTAAATACTACTTCTTCTCTGGGAAGAACTCATCTTTCACTGAAACTGTGTAGTACCAACTGATTGTACAGAGCTGTTATAACGGCTTGATCTCTGCAGTCAGCAATATTGTAGCAGATCTCATATTATGTGTTCTTACTACAGAAATAAAAGTCAAAAAATAAAAGTGACACACAAGAACAATTTTGCAGGTGATGGACATGTCTTTTACAATCTTCACATACCAAACCTCATCCAGTCGCACACATTTAACATACAATTTCATGCATACCATTATAACTCATATGCTGGTTTTTGTCACCTGATATAAACTGGATTCACCTGGCAAACAGGGAACCTCAACTGAGAAACTGCCTCTATCAGACTAGCCTGTGGGCATGTCTGTGAGATATTTTCTTGACTAATGACTCATCTGCAAGAGCCCAGCCACTGTGGGAACTGCCACCCCTGGACAGGTGACACTAGGTTATCCAAGAAAGGAAGCTGGCCAAGCCATGGAAAGCCAGCCAGAAAGCAGCATTCCTCCATAGCCTCTGCTTCACTTCCTGTCTCTAGGTTCCTGCCTGAGTTATTTTCTTGGCTTCCCTCAGCAATGGACTATATTGTGCACATGTAAGCTAAGTAAAGCCTTTCCTCTCCAAGTTTTGGCCAGAATGTTTTATCACTGAAACAGAAACCAACCTCACTAAAACTGCTTAAAAATAAGAATGAAAAACAAACTGAATAAAAAAAAAAGAAGACTTTTAGACTTAAACCACGGATTACTTATGATTAGATGAAGAAACCAGAAAGATCTCTTCAGTAGCATGCAATCGAGAATTTGGAACAAGGAAAGAATAGTGAGAGACTGTGTAGGTCATAGCTAGCTGCAGACTGATGTAAGGAACATACAGACATGAGAAATGGTCCAAAGCAGGCCAATCTGAGAGACAAAACCATAACATGTTAACAATGATATCAATAGCAACATTTAAATTCTGGTGTCATTGATGGGTTGTTCCATTTATCGAGACAGAGATTAGAAAACAGGTCAGTCCTGAGACTGATGCAGGTGTCTGGGAAACACCTCAACGGGGAAAACAAGCAGGTGGTTGTTTATCCACCAGATCTGATCTAAGGATAATCTTTTTTCCCTGTAATTCACAAGAAACATGACGCCATAGACATACTCATGTCCTTCCAAGAATGTGTATGGTAAACACAAGGCTGGTGATGGACTCTGGGAAGCCCAAGAGTAGTCAAAGAAAATGGCCTGAGGGAAATGAGGAGAGACTAGAGAGGTAAAGATAAACAGGCCAGTGTGCCGTGTAGGAGAAGCTTGTTCAGGATGCAGCCGATTTAACTTACTAATTTACCCAATTCCTTTCCCTTCTTCCCATCCAAGACCTTTCTACATTTCCCTTTGTTAAACCAGGAAGGTAAAGAAGAGAGTTTCTGTGCTCATTCAAGCACACGGCACAACCACTGGGTGCCACATTCAGAACTCTACATAAACAGAGCCACCTTGGGAGTCAAGGTATCCTAGCAGCAGAGCATCCTGTCCCGTCTCTCTCCTCTCAGTCTCAGAACCCCTACTGCTGTACTGATCATGGGCAGGCTTTTCCCTCCAATAACCTTGACTCTTCCAGTTGGTAAAACTATTCTCCAAAGCTGAATGACATTATGACCCAGGGAGACAAGCTGTGAGTGATAAAAAAAAAAAAAGTATCAAGGTTACAGCACTAATACTTTTCTAAGTTTCAGCTGTGTGTTCAGACCTAACCAACAAAAAGCACTGGTCTGACAAAACTCGCTCTGCTGCTTTTGCAGGTTTAACTCCTTCCTTACAGTCACAGATTGCTCAACTCTTACGGAGACTAAAGGTGGTTCACTCTAGCAGGGCAAGTGCGGGCTGTGCTTGCCGGACTTGAATGTATAAATAAATGAACGTATTTTAAACAACTTGGGAAGTTCAGTTCAGTGACTAAGTGAATTGGAAGAATTTCATCTGTGAAATTTTTAACATTTATTTAAGAGAGTGAAGAAAGACAAAATATGGAAAAAGAATGAAAGGTTTCCTATTTCTATACAAAGTTACTGCTTAGAACTACCATTAAATAAGACTTAAAAAAAAAAAACCTTGATTTTATTGCCATTTTTCTAAGTTAATTTACAGCCTTCCATACACAAAAGCCCCTCCTAGCATCCAATCCACACAAAACTGGCTGCTCTAACCACTGCCGGTTCCACAAGAACTCCCTCAAAGCCTAACTTCTGAAAACTAAATATGAATGATGGCAAGCAACCTGCAGGACAGCAGACCCACCTGTCTGCCTCCCTAGTGCCAGGGCTGCCAGTGCCACCATGCCTGCCTGGCTCTTCCACCTAGATTTAGGAAGACGGAAGTGAGGTCTCGATGCTGGCCCAGCAAGGGCTTTGCTGACTGAGCTTTCTTCACAGACTCCTAAGGATGCTTTTGCAAAGGGGAAGCTGGAGGCTGGGGAAAAGAGAACTATCCTTTACTCTAATTCTCTACATATTTTATTATAAGTATTAATTATTTAAACATGTATAACTTTAAAATGCAAAAATTTTTGTAAAAACAGTACCAAACCCATATGTTCCTTTTGTTTTGAATGTGCTACTCACTTTAGTCACTCACTTGTGACAACTACTACCAGCAGGCAAAACTGTAGCTCTGAGTGCTTGTTACAGAAACTAATGCATCTTCTTGAACCCACAGACTAGAAGCAAGATCTCAGGCCACAAACACCTTGGCCCGCTTCTCAGCTATGAGGCTTTCAGACTTGAGGACTCAAGAGACCCTCTCTAGCTAACACTGAGACTCGGGATAGAGAAGCTCTAGCTGGGAGCCATTGTGAACTCAGGACTTGCTACAAATTGAGATGGCCCAGCCAAGAGGAGGGAACACTGAAGGGTAGCCATGGCACAGGCACAGCAGAGACAAAGGTGCCAAGTTACTGATAGGTCTCATTCCTCGCCAAGTGGGAGAAATGTATGTATCACCAGAGGTACATCAAGAACGAGGGGAACAGAAGCATCCATGTAGAAAGCCCCTTAGAACATCGGAAGTCCTGAGACTGCCCCATCAATCCAGCAACAGTACTTGGAAGGCATTTTCTTAACTGACTTATCAGCCAATCAGTTCATGTTTGGAAACCACACGCACAGTTCCTAACAGCTGGATTTCAACTTCTTCCTTTACACAGAAGCTCCACTCACCAATAATGCTCTTCCAAAGTCCTAAACCTGGATCTATTTGTATTTGGTTGGTTTTTGTCTTTTGAGACAATTTCTCTGTGTAGTCCTGGTAGTCCTGGAACTTGCTCTGTAGACCAGGCTGGCCTTAAACTCACAGAGTTCCACCTTCCACTGTTTCCCAAGTACTGGGATTAAAGGACTACCACCAGCCCCCAAATCTGGAACTATTAACACTTTTTCTGCTTAGTAATATTTGTCGATGTGTCCCAACTGCATCACCATGCCTTCACACTAAATCAGTTCCAAATATAATTGCCAGCTCCAGGGGATCTGATGCCCTGGGGATCTGACACCCTATTCTGGCCTCTGCAGGCATGCAGGGGGTGTAGAAGCAAACATGCAGGCAAAATATACAACCACATAAAATTTAAAAAAATTTAAATATATTTTTCATGTGACCCTCCAGGATGTAAAGTGTTTGCTATGCAAGCCTGATACCCCAAGTTCAGCTCCAGAACCCATATAAAGAAAGGAGTTTACCCCACATAGTTGTTTGACGTGTGCTGTGGCATGTGTACCTCTCTTCACACTTACATCATATAAAAACACACTCAACAATAACATAAAGATAGTGGTTTATGAAATTAAAAAAATTTTCATTTTTGTTAAAAATGTACCCTCCCTTTTTCTCTCCTTTCCTTGTTGGTACTGAACCCAAGACCGTGGGTACACGAGCACTCTACTGCTAAACTATACTGCCATCCTTTTAAAGCTCACTCTAGTATTCCATAGCAAAGCAGTGCAGAAGTCTGATTTCCAGTCAATGCTTGGTTATGATGGGCAACGTAAACACGCTTTCCAAAGGGAAGGAGCCCTGTGGTATGGCATCTTCTTACCATTCAGTAACAGAAACATTCTGCTCTAAATAAAAAGCTGGATACAGAGTTGAGGAAGTGGTGTGGTGAGTACAGTGTTTGCTACAGAACACATTAGCTGTAAGGACCTGAGCCTGGTGTCTATGTAAAAGGGCTTAGTGTCATGTGTCTGCAATTCCAGCACTGAGAAGGCAGAGACAGATGGATGCTTGCAGCTCACTGGCTGGCTAGCCTAGCTGAATCTGTGAACTCCAGGTTTACTGTGAGACCATTAAAAAATGATTTAGAGTGCAGAAGACACCCAACGTTGGCTTCTGAACACCTATATGTGCACAACACCACATATACCCCTCCCTACACACATTTGGGTATGGTGATTCATACATGCAATCTAAGCACTCAGGAGACTGGGGTGGGAAAATTGTGAGGTCAAGACCAGCCTGGACTACATACCTAAACCCCATCTCATATCCTCCCTGCCCTAAAAAATAACAGAACCCCAGAACCACAAAAATAAATTAATTGGCCTAGTAAATGTCCATCTTCTCTGATGCACTCACTCTTAACAACTAGTTAGAAGATGTCACTTGTTACCAAACGGGTTTGAAATCTATTAAAACTCTTCATTTGGACTACTATCTGCCAGTACCTGACAGGCAAGCGTGAGGACCTCAGTCTGATTTCCAGAGACCATTAAAAAGGTGGTGTGTGTGCATTTATGATCTCAGTAATGGGAGGCTGAGACAGGAAAATCCTGGGAGTTTGCTGGCCAGCCTGACTGGACTACAGTGAAAGATTCTGTCCCAAAAAACAAACAAACAAACAAACAAAAAACAAAACTAAAAAAAAGAAAGAAAAATTAAAAGCAAGGTGTGGTGTGTGTGTGTGTGTGTGTGTGTGTGTGTGTGTGTGTGTGTTGAGAGTGTGGAGAAATGGCTCAGCGGTTAAAGCTACATATTACTCCTGCAGGCAATTAAAGTTCAGTTTGGAATAGCCACATCAGTTGGCTCACAACAGCATATAAATCCATGTCCGGGGGAACCAATACCCTCTTCTGGCCTCCTTAGGTACCTGTACTCAACATGTACATATCCCCCCCACCCAACACACACACACACGCCTGGGCATGGGTATATACACACACAATCCCAAATATAAAATACAATCTTTTAAAGTTACCAAGGTGAGGAGTTGTGAGAGTGCACCAGGTAAAAGTGCTTGCTGCCAAGCCTGACTGAGCTGGATCCTCAGGACTCACACGGTGGAACAAAGAGCCAACTCCCTCTAGTTGTCCTTTCGCCTCCGCCCACATGCCATGGCACATGAGTGTGCACATATAAAATAAGTAAATGCACAATAAAAAATTATTTTAAAAAGGTGTCTGACACCCGAGGAACAACCCCCAAGCTGATGACTAGCCTCCACAGATGCGTGCACATACACATGTGCCTACAGGAACAAACACACTGAACAAACCCTTTTATGCCTATTATCCAGTTTTAATAATTACTAACATATGGCAATTCTTTGCTCATCTATAACCATTCAGATACACTGAATATTGTAAAGCAACTTCCAAACATATTGCTTCATCCCTAAGACTTCAGCTTTCATCTCTAAGACAGAAAATCTTTTAGAATATAACAATACTATTATCATATGTAAAAAAATTTAAATCCCTTAAAAATCATCTACTTTTTGAAGGCTATACGAGTTATTTCTAATGGCCTCAAAAATACCTTTTTACAAGGGTATAAATAAGGTCTACACATTACACTTAGCTGGTATCTAATCTTTTAAGTATGTAGACGTTCTTCTCCTTTTCTCCTGACATACATCTGAAGTCACCGGGCTTGCTTTGCTCTATAGTATTTCTCATATCATAGTTAGTAACACTCTTCAAACTGTTACACCTCGAAGCTTAGTTATTTAATTTGTGGAGGAGGAAACAAGAATATTCATGAATGATGCCATGCTCTTCCTAGCCTGTTGTGCACAGAAGTAAGGATTTAGTTATGCCAAATTTAGAGCTGGTATGGTTTATCTTAAGATTGTCAGTCTGACCCCTCATTCTAAAGTCCCTTAAGTGGTTTTAACTGTTACTGATAATTAATGTACAGGACTTTTATTTCACTAGGTCACCACATAGAAACTTTATTTTAAAGAAACAGATGTAAAGCATTTTTATCAGATTATAAAATCCTGTTTACAAGTTCCTCAAGTGTAAAATGATGAGAATTTCTTTAAAAGATGAAACAAAACCACAATGTATTCTTAGTCTGTAAATCAAACCATAAATCAAACTATTTCATACCCACTGAGACGGTTAAAGCTGAAAGCTAAAGGGAGTAAGCACTGACAAAGATGTGGAGATACAGACATTCTCAGGCAGCACAGGAGTGTCATACCAGGGAGGCATGGACCTGGGAAATAGTTGCACAGGCCTTGGCAAACTAAACACAGAGGTGAGTGTCAGGCTTAGCAACTCTGCTGTTAGACCCATATATCCAATAAATTATATCCACAAAACCCTTCAACAGTGGGAAAGGTCCTTGCAAATCATACACCTAATAAAAGAACATATTGAGAATGCATAGGAACTCAATAATAAAAGAAATCATGTTTCTAAAAATGAACAAAGATTGAAGAGACTTTTTTTTCAAGTAACATATACTAATAGCTAATAAGCACACAGAAAGACAATCAATACCCCCTACCTTTGGTTTTTTTTGAGACAGGGTTTCTTCTCTTTGTAGTCTTGGCTGTCCTTTCTTTTTTAAAATATTAATCGTTTGTATTCCTAACACAGCTTTCCCTCCCTTTTCTCCTCCCAGTCTCTTCCTCTCACCATACCTCTCCTCACATCACCCATATACCCCTCCTCCCCTTCTCCCCTGAAAAGGGTAGGCCTCCCATGGATATCAAACAGCTTATCCGTCCTCTCTAACATCAGATGGCTCTTAACTGCCCAAAACTCCAGGGATCCATTTTCTGGCTTCTGTCAGCACCTGCATTCATTTGCACATACCTATACACAGACACAAATGTATAACTTAAAAATGAAAACAAAGTAACTTTAAAAGCAGTTACTTCCTCATTCATTACTCTAGGGGCTAGAGAGACAGCTCTACAGGGAAGAACACTCTATGCTCTTGTGGAGAACCTAGGCTCAGTTCCCAGCACTCATACCAGGTTGCTCACAACAGCCAGGAACTCTAGTTCCACAGCACCAGCTCTCAACTTGTGCGTCTCCCACATCACATATTTATGTAATGATCATAACAGTAGCAAACTTACAGTTATGAAGTAACAACAACATACTTTTGGGCCGGGGGTGACCACAACATGAGGAACTGAATGAACAGATCACAACATTAGGAAGGTTGAGAACTGCTGCTATAGAGGCTCTAACAGGCTCTCATGGCCATGGCCACTTCAAGTACCTACATGAATACACTGAACAAACAGAGAGTAGGCGCACATACACACACATACAATAATAAAAAAATAATAAATGAAAAAGATAGCCACCTTACTTTAAGATATTGGCCAGACATTTTTTTCTAATATTTTTGTTAGGCAGCAAAAAGTTGGCTAATTGTAGTCCAGGCTAGCCTCGTTCAATACTCTTTTCTCAATCTCTGAGGGCTCTGTGTGGGCATTATAGCTATGTACTACTAAGCCTCACAAAAACTGGCATTAAAATAGACATATATAAATATATTTAATACACACACACACCTACATGGTTGTCAACTTGACTACATCTGGAATTAACTAAAACCCAGGTGGCTGGGTACACCTGTAAGGAACTTCTTAACAAAGTCATCTGAAGTAGGGAGATCCACCTTTAATCTGGGCCACACCTTCTGCTGGCAGCCTATGTAAAGGACTTGGAAGATGGATGCTTTCACTCTGCCTGATGCTCTCTCTCTCACTAGCAAGTCTGTTCCCTCACTGGCACTGGAGCTTTACTACTTTGGAATTCTGGCACATACTGAAGACAAGCTGAAGACATTCAGCCTTATGGACAGAACACCTACTGGACTCTTGGACCTTCTGTTGGTAGACAGCCATTGTTGGACTAGCTGGACCACAGCCTCTAAGCCATTCTAATAAACCGTGTGTGTGTGTGTGTGTGTGTGTGTGTGTGTGTGTGTGTGTGTAAACAGAGAGATTCATTCTGTAAGTTCTGTTCCTCTAGAGAACTCTGACTAATACACAGGTCATCAACAACACTATCACAAGATAAGAAGCAAATGGTAACCTGACTTGTTTGCCCACAGGGGGACAAGGAATGGAGTCTCTTCTCTGTGTACATGTATGTGTGGAAGTATAAAACTACACATATGGCTGTGCATATGGAGGCCAGAGGACACCTGAAAGTGTCATTTCTTAGGAGTCAGCCACCTTGTGTTTATTTAATTTTAAAAGATATTGTGTGCATGTGCATATGTCCACTCAACAGAAGCCAGAAGGTGTCCAATCCCCTGGAGGTGGAGTTCCAGGCAACTGAGAACTGACAGATGTGGACACTGATAACCGAATTCTGGTTCTCTACAAGAACAGTGCTCACTCTTGATTTCTTAACATTTTATTTTTATTATTTTTAATTGCATGTGTGGACATCACTGCAGGTGCCCTTGGAAGAGAGATGCCAGAGCCGCTGGAGCTGCAGTTACATAGGTGGCTGATTCAACTTATGTGGGTGCTAAAGACTAACTCTGGCCTTCCACAAGAGCACTCAGAGCTCTTAACCACTGAGCCACCTCTCTAGCTCCTGTACACACACATATATTTGTTTGTTTGTTTTTGAGTTTTTTTGGGGGGTGGTTTCAAGACAGGGTTTCTCTGTAGCCCTGGCTGTCCTGGAACTCACTCTGTAGACCAGGCTGGCCTCAAACTCAGAACTCTTCCTGCCTCTGCCTCCCAAGTGCTAGGATTAAAGGCATGCGCCACCACCGCCTGGCCATATTTTTTAATAAATAAAAATAAAGGATTTGTCTTTACTGTGACAGTAATGCTAGAATGGCAAGAAACAGTGATAGTACTGCAAATTAGCTCAACTTCATCACTAAAATAATCCTGACTCAGCAGGCCCTCTTGAGGGGTAAACGATTTTATCAGACAATAAAATCATCCAAAAGTAACTGTAAAAAGAAAAGAAAGAATAAAACAGACTTCACAAACTAAATGGAATAATACATCTTAAACAAGACACAAAATGAGTAAATATCACTTTATATATTAAAATTTCAGAATATATGTACTGACTACAAATAACATCAATGTCAGTACACTGATGCAAATGAATGTGAATTGAGAAAATATAGTTTTATTGAGTAGATTCTCTTGTCAGTTTGCTGCTTGGTTTTATTAAGTCTGTGTTTCACTACTGCTATTTTTGCACCCGGGACCAAAGGGAAAAAAAATTCTTCCGTTTTGAGATTTGGAACACTTACTAGTTCCTGTACCAAAGGAAAAAGACAAGATTCTATATTTGGCCAGCTTCCTGCTTGAAACTCAAGCCTGCATCTCATTTCCCCACATAAAGATGGTAAAGGTAATGCAACAAAGTTTACACACTGATGGTGTCTGTGGTCATCCAGGAATGGTACTAGGCAAACACCAAACACCAGAACTGCAGAAAGTAAACCACCATCATCAAGTTCTGATCTCCTTACACAAATCATATGACTCCTTCTGAGCTAGGCTGGAGTGAGGGAGGGAAACAGGCATAGGACTGTTGGAAAAGCTTGGCAGGGAATTCTGCTGGATACTGAGCCACACTTTAGGGGAGAAAACAAATGAGCACTACCTCAAAGAGGCGGCAACTTGTTGGTATGTTTGAAAATAAAAATATGCACAGGACTTTTGATCAGGTAGTTCCATTTCTTAAAATACATTTTTGAGATAATTGTACCTATGAACATATAACAAAGTATCTAAAAGAATGTTCATTGTATTCTTATAAGAGAAAAACCTAGAAACAAAATTTAAAGACTAGTTACAAATACATATAATAGTCCTATGTAAAGATTAAAAACAGCTTATTTTACAGTTGTATAACAAAGTAAGAAATGTCAATGGTTATTCTTCCAGAAGACCTTGGCTCATCCTCTGCACCCACATGGCAGATCATAGTGGTCTATGATTCCAATTCCAGTGTCTCCAACAACTGTTCTGGCCTCCAAAGGCACCAGGCACACAAGCCACACACAGACATACATGCAGGTTAAAAAAAAAACATACTTTTTTTTAATTAAAAATTTTTAAAGAAAGGTCAACACAAAAAATAAGCAATACTTTATGCCAATATGGAATGATTTTCTAAACATGTGCTCATTTAAAGAGTAAGGTGTGACTGGTATAGCCACAGAGGGAGGAGAAGATGTTTATAAAGGAGGAGGGTTTATAAAAGAACAAAGATGCCAGCAACTCCAGCCATCCTTAGGAAGGTGTTAGGAGATAAGAGGATAGATTTTCTTTCTTTACATTTCCTTTGACTGATAGAATTTTCATCTCTGATGTTTTGTCTTTTCCCAAACTGAGAAAGAATCTCTCTCACAAGGAATAATCATCCTTTGGGTCTAAAAGAATGTGATTCTATTTTTGTGGGTCTGGGCCACTGCCTCCTAAACTGCACAGGTATCAATGAGCATGTGGCTCCATAAGGCCTCCAAACGACCCTAACACAACAATAGAAGCCTTCACTCTGATCTAATCCTACCTTGTTCTGTCCCTCTAGGACAGCTATACTTCTTCCCAGTTTCCTAAGACAGAGTTTTCCTCCTCCCAGATGGCTTGTGTTGTCTCTCTCTCCCCTAACGTCCAGATGTCTCCTTTAGGATCTCAAGATCTCCTCCAAGGAAAGCCCTTCTAGACTACCCAGGCTGAGCCTCTAGAAACACTGTCAGGATTTAGATTCTGACTAGTCTCCCATGTACTCAGTCAACTTCAGGTCTGCAGAGTAGGAATGAGTATAATTACTGAAAAGATTAAACAAGATAATTCATGTAAGGCATGTATTATATAGCCTGTCACAGGCACACAGAAAATGGCAATTATTATTACTCTACTAGCACCTATGATGTAACTGTTTATATCCACCTGTCCCTCATTGGTCTGTAATCTTCTCAAAGATAAGAATATGACTTTCTCACTTTCATTTTGCATCTCAAGTACTGTGCCTGGCAAATAGGTGGTATATGAATGCACTGAACCAAGGGGTTTGCTTTTCTGGTTCTATATTCACCCACATACTAAATCAGTGGCTAAAAGGTACCCAGTCAATAGTCTCCTGGATCCCACCATGTGTCAGGCCACTGGGGCAGAGAGAGGAAAAAAGTAACTGAGGAGTTGTTGGCCTTTCAAAGGACAGTCAGGCAGATGAGAAGCCAGTAAGATGTAAAGCCTACCAGTTTCTCCCTGACGACTATGTATGGGTGCTGGGTGTGATGGACATGGAGACATAGGGAATCAGAGTATGCAAGTCCTGGATGGGCAGCCCACACTCCAAACAGGCTGCCAGGAAAAGACTAGTCAACATTTCTCTTGAGAAGTGGCTGAGGACCGTCAAGATAACCAGGACGAATTCTAACAGGGAAGTCTTAAACAGGACACAGCCTTGTCCCCAAGAAGCTTCTCAAACAAAGAATTATAAAGGAAGGCCTAGGACCTGACAAGAAAAGGTGAGAAGAAAGGGAGACTCAGAAAACAAAAACCTCCCAAAATATGAAGGGGGCGGCCAAGCAGCTCTGAATGGCTAAACACAGGGTCGAAGGGAAAGGACAATGAGAGGACTGAGGTAACCATCAAAGATTACATTCAGGCAAGACTGTCAAGAGCCTTGTAGGAAATAGTAAGACATGTGGGTTTTCTTCCATCTTGTGGAGGAAGGAAAGTAAGGGAGTTTTTAAGCGCACAAATGACAATGTCTGATCTACGTTTTTGAAAGGAGTCTCCAGACAGAAAGATGTTCAACCTGTCCCAGTCTATCCTCATCCACCATCTTTTGGTTCTCTGGCTGCTTCAAGAGTTAGCAGGTAACAAGTGGTGCCATATCCGGGGACATGAAGCTGGTTTTCAACAGGGATTCCTTATCCTAGCCTAGGGCTTCGGCAGGTATCACACTAAGAGGGTCTGGAACATTTTTTTCTTGTCGTATAAACATCATCACTGACAACAATAAAAATCCTAATATATCAGGATCATCTCTGCGTCTGTAGTTGTTATTTTTAGGAAATATTAGGGGTTTAACTCCCCCCTCCCGCCCGTGGCAATTTTTAAGAATTACTGAAAGTAAACAGAGGAGATGTGCGTTCCCAAATGGCTGGTTTTGAATTCTGGGTAGCTTAAGTCCATATTTTCCTTCTTAAGCATATACAACAGTTGGGAATGGGTGGCAGAGAGGGGCCTAGGAGTAGGACCAGGAAGGGTTTTTAAGGGGAGGGTGGGGGGTGGAATGGTCACTGCGTGAGCCACCTTTCTCCTTCCATTAAATGGACCTGAGCAAATATCATTTTCGCCGCTCAAAGTTTTTTCTTTCAGAATGAACTACGGCAGCGCCCTGGCCCGGGCCCGAGGAGGACGTCCGCAAAGTTCCAGCCTGTCTGTGTCCCGCACGTTTCCGGGACCCCCTCCCCCTGTCCACGGTGCCAGGATGCACAAGCCGGAGTCGCTCCTCCAGGACAGGATCCGAGGACCGCTCCCACGCGCGGCCGGGCCACCCCACCTTCCCGAGCCCTCCCGACGGCGGCAGGCGCGAACGCTTACCGAGCCCGGCGCTGGGCGGGACCGCGGGGGACGCGCACGGCAGCTCCGCCTCAGCACCGCGGCGGCGTCTCGGCCCGCCGCTCCCCTCAGGGCCGCCGCCCGGTCCGCTGCTCGAAGCCCCGCGGCGGCGGCGGCGGCCTCGCCTCCATGTCGAGGAGAAGCGGCAGAGAGTGGACTGGGCAGGAGGCTGCGATGGCGGCGTGGTCCAGGGGTCTGTGCAAGATGCCCCCGCGAGTCCCTGTCAGCGCCTCACTCGCCGCAGCCTCACTCCCGACGCGGCCTGGGCTGTAAGGCGCTTCGTCATTGGCCGTTGAGAGGCGGGCGCTGGTTCGCTGACGCCAAGCGGGCGTCTCCGCCTCCGCCGGCCCCACCCCTGCGCGCCCCGCGGCGCCGCGGAGTTCCCTGGGCGCACTGAGGGTCTCCCGGTAACAGGATAAGACGCTCCCCATCCTCCCCTGGCACCACCTAATCACAGTCCTAGGCCCCTGGGCATGGGCTTTTTTCCTGGTTTACAGATGAGAAAACTGACACCAGGCACAAGCCACACCAACTGGTGAACTCAGGCACAGGAAAGCCATCTCCATCCTTCTCCAAATGTGATCCTCATCGGACACACACACACACACACACACGGCGCACACGCACGCGCGCGCAGCTTGTTGTAAAGTACTTAAAGGACGAAGGATGTAATTGCGACAAGGGAGGAATTTGCCAATAAACCAGCCCACATCATCCCCACCCGAACCCCAGGGAAATCTCTCTTGCTTTCCAGATGTGCACGCTGGGCCTGATTCTCTAGAGCTGGGTGGAAGCACAACACTTGGCGCTCTCCAGCAGGGGAGATGTTTCTTGATATATGCATGGTGGTCAAGACGGGAAGATTGAAAGCGCTGTGAGACCAGGGGCTGGGACACTGTTCTCTAGGCATCGGTCCCTCATCTAGCTTCTCAGAGCCATATGTCGGTGTTTCGGGAGGTAGCAGTCCTCGGTTTAGAGCACTTTGGATGCTGCAAGACCTGGGTTTCCAGGCCAAGTTAGAACTCTATGCAAACACCCTTCCTGTATTTGTTGAATAAGTGTTAGCAGACCACAGCCAGTACCTGCAATGTGCATTGAAACGGACCTTCTTTAAACTTCCTCCCTCTGAGTAGTAAAAACCTCTCCTTGAGTAAGATTTGTGACTCTCTATCTCCCTCAGTAGAGCTATGCCAGAGACAGTCTACAAGACCTCTATCCAGTCTCCTAAATGTCAGACTCCAGCCAATGAGATCTGCACCTCCTACAAGTTCAAGAAGCCCATTTCCTAGGAAGTACAAAGTCTATCAGGTATGCAAATACACAGCAAATTGAAAAGTGGCCAAATGAAAAGTCGAGTCTCGCACTAGAACTCAATGCATTAAAAAACAAGACCAACACACACACACACCACACACAAGTTGAAAAATACTGGTTCTTGGCTAGGAAACCAGTCTCATGGCTTTAGAGCAAACCCTACCAGTGAAATTTTTATTATCTATAGTTAACCTACATTGTTCATTTCTCTCCCTATTTTATTTGAATTTACAGTATAAAAGGGTTTTCATACTAATATTTGGTAATACAAATAAAATAAATAGAGTAAGTAGTTGCCCATGAGGACACTGCCAAATTTAACCACACTTGCGAAAGTTTGCAGTCGGGTGTGGCAGACAGAGCTCTGGGTTTCCAGGCCTCTCATGATGGATGACCTAAACCCACCTGACTCCTCCTGGGACCTTCCAGGTACATGCAGTCTGGCAAAGTAACCCACTCTCAAAAAACTGCAAGTTTCTTTTCTCTATATAATATTTGGGCAGTGTGATACTTGTGAAAGGGTGACACAGAACTTCAAACCAAGGTTCTTAAATGGCCTGCCCTAGATAGAGACCTGGGAAGGGAGGGTCAGTATAGACAACTACACAGTTTTTATAAGAAGAGTCTCACTCATTCTTAGCTGCTTCCCTGGTGAAACTGGCCTAGCTTTTGTCCTGCTTGACTCCTGGTCCTTTTCAGAGTTCCCTACCCCATTAGAACAATCAAGAGCTGTTTTGGAAGAAAAAAAATTAAAAAAGGAACCAACGGAAAGATAAGTGGGAGTCCCCCTGTTCTCTATTGCATTGGCTCCTGTAGGTAAGAATTGGAATAGCAGGGCTGAAGGATAGGATTAAAGGAAGCCCGCCCGTTTCTCTACGAAAGTCAAATTCACTTCCCCTCTCTGCCAACCTTTCTCTGTCTAGTAAATGAAACAGAGTTGTTCTCTATATTCTGAATGCAGATCATGCACTGGACACCTCTGAGAGTAAGTCAAAGAGGTCAGCTTTCAGGAGCAAGCATTCAGGGATGTACGTGGATAATAAACTAACAAGCATGTTCACTAAAGTGCTAAGGTGAAAATAGAGCCAGGAAATAGGAAAATTGAAATAAATGAAAACCAAGCACCTTCCCAGGCTACTGCTCATCTCCTGAGGGTCATTTGCTTGAAGTTTTGTAACTAAGATCGACCAGGCGGGCTCTCTGACCTCATACACCCTACGGACACCATGGTTTACTTAATCTAGAAGCACTTGCACACTTGGTCCCAAGCTTAAATCCTAACCCAAACCATTAGCTAGGACTTGATCCCATCCCAGACCACTGACACAGTCCTGCTTGTACAATTCTCAAGGAGGAAGATATTTTATATTAATTTCAGTTAAGCAAATAAGAATTTGAAACAACAAAAAAGCTCTGTTTGGCTTTTATTTTGTAGGGATGAAGACCTTGGAGGCTCACACATGCTTGGCAAGTATTCTGTTTTAGTTAGTCCCCAAGAACCCAATCCTAATTTTTAGATATGAATATTTACAAGTGAAAACCTACACTTGTGAAAACTCAGTAAATGTGCCCTTTAAGATCTATGAATTCCCTGGAATGGGTAAGTAGATACAAAGTCTTATCTTCAACCAAGAAGCTATTTGCAATTGATTAGTGCTGAAAAAGGGAAAATTAGTTCTCTTAATTGAAGTGTCACTGGGTATAATCAACCACACTCCATTTTTGTTTCTTTGTTTGTTTGTATGTGTGTGTTACTAGTTTTTTAAAGTTTGTTTCTATTTTTCATTTTTGCTTCTGTTTCCCCCTCTCCCCACAACCAGTGAGGGAGAGAAAGAAAGAACATGAAGTTGGATGGGTAGGAGGTTGGGAGAATGGGGAAGGAGGTGGGGAAGGGGAAACAGGATCAAAATACAGTGTATGAAAAATATTTCTAAGAAAAAAACAAAGAAGAAAAAGATTTATGCATTTCATTATTTTATTATTTCATTGCACGAAAGGAAAATTGCTGTAAATAACTCTGTAGTTTATGTGCTAGCTAATTTAATGTCAACTTGATACAAGCTAGACTCTTCTGAAAGGAGGGAACCTCAACTGAGAACTCCTCCATAAGACCTGGCTATAGAACTCTTTCTTAATTTGTGATAGTGGAGAGCACAGCTCATTGTGGGTGGTGCCATCCCTGCACTGGTGGTCCTGAGTTTTATAAGAAAGCAGGCCAAGCAAGCCATGATGAGCAAGCCAGTAAGTAGCAGCATCTAGAACCTCTGCATCGACTCCTGCCTCCCAGGTTCCTGCCCTGACTTTTAGTGATAAGCAGTGATGTGGAAGAATAAGCTAAATAAATCCTTTCCTCCCCAAGTTGCTTTTAGTCATAGTGTTTTACCACAGCAATAGAAACTTTAACTAGGACAGTTAAGTCAGTTTATGAAATGAATTTTCAAATATTTAGGGACAATTATCCTGATGTCTGTAATGTGTTCTTTGTGTTACTAAGACAGGGTCTTGCCCAGGCTGGACTTGGAAGGTCTCTCTCTTTTCTTTTTTGTTTTTTGTTTTTGTTGTTGTTTTTTGCTTTTTGCTTTTTGTTTTTTGTTTTGAGACAGGATCTCACTATGTAGCCCTTGGCTAACCTGGAACTCAGAATCCAGAGATCTGCCTACCCTGCCTCCTGAGTGCTGGGATTAGAGCCATGTGCCACTATGCTTGGCAAACTCTTTTACGATGTGTGTGTATGTGTAAGAATGTGTGTGTGTGTATAAGAATGTATGTATATGTATATGAGGATACCCTTGGAGACCAGAAGAGGGAACTGGTTCTCCACAGCCTAAGTTAACAGGTGGTAATGATGTTCAGGATGTGAGTTCAGGAATCTGGACCCACTATGACCGATCAATGAATGCTCTTAACTGCTGAGCCATTTCTCTAGTCCCTAGCTTCAAACCCTTGATCCTCCTACTTCAGTCAGAGGCTGACATTACACGTGTGGGCCACCACATCCACCATGGAACTTACTTTGAAATGTACACAAATAATTAATGGATACAGGGACAAATGTATAACTCAGGTATAGTAATGTGCTAATGGAAATCCAAGTGCTGATTACACAGGTATCCAATATAAACATTTTTAAAGTTTGTTTGGGTATTTGACAATCCCATAATAAAATCTTAGAGGTAGGGGCAGAGATGCATGAACTTTACAAAAGTATATAAAATTGTTTTGCTTTTGTTTTGTGGTGCAAAGCATTCAACTTTGGGCTTCAGACACTCTAGTTGACTCTAGTGCTCTCCCACTGTGCTGCACACATTCAAAGCCCTCTGCTTTTAATTTTCAGCCAGTGTCACTATTGATAAGTCTAGCGCTTTATACATGAACTTTTTTCATGAGTTATAATCACTGTAACTACTTGCTGTTGTAATTTCTCCTCTATTTCTATTTCAGGTGTAGTATTTACTGTTTGCATGTTACTATGGGGATGTGGATTTATCATGTACACTCTAAAAGCAATGGACAGTCTTTCTTTCCCAGAAAGAAACTCCTTTTCACTAAGAACTCAAAACGTTGTCAGTAATCTTTTCAAAGGACATCAAAGAGACGCTCAAGCAGTAAGGACCTGTGAGGCTAAGGCCAGGGAGGAAACATGCCCAGTGTTAGCATCCTTTCCCTCCTTGGTGGTGTCTGCTTGTTCCAAAGAGATTAAAACAAACTGACTCCTGAGACAGACCATAATCTTCCCAGAACCTTGTATTCCCCCATCAAGAGGTAAGATAGCGGAGGTAGGAATAGCAGACCTCCTCGACAGTGTGTGGTGGGACACATCAGAATTCAGTGCTGTTTTAGGAAAGGCAGCACAGTTTCTGTCTGGCTACCGGATACACCAGGTTGTAGCCGTTCTCATCCACAACCATAAGGTTGATTTACAAGGCTTCACCAGAAATGAAAATGGACAAGCTCCAGGTGATGTCAGCCCCCAGATATCAAACCACCCTTAGCCTTTGAGCTTTCTTTCCACTGATATTCAGAGCTATGAGCCAGGCATAAACTTTCAGTGCTGAACCCTGTCCACATTCCTGACCCACATAATAAACCATTGTCAGAGCAAGTAGTTGTTTCACAATGAGACCTATTTTCTTGGAGGATTTTCACAAACTTGCACTTACAAATTAGATGGGAATAAAGGAAGCTAAACCTTACTAAGCCCAGAATCTCTCTTGTCTTCTGTTGGGTTTTTTTTGGTTTGGTTTATTTATTTTATGTGAGCTGTGAAGTGGGTGCTAGGAATTGAACCTAAGTCCTCTGGAAGAGCAGTCAGTACTCAAGCTCTGAGCCATCTCTCCAGCTCTCTTGTTTTTTTTTTTTTTTTTTTTTTTTTTTTTTTGAGACAGGGTTTTGATACATAGTCATTGCTGGTTTGGAATCTGTTATATAGCCAAGGCTGGTGGCAGTCCTCCTACTTCTTTCTCCTAAGTACTAGATTTCAGCATTAAACCACCACATCCATCTTTGTTTTGAGACAAGGGCTTACTACATCGTAGCCCATGTTGGCCTTGAATTCACAACAATCTCCTTACCTCAGCCTTCCAAGTACTGGGATTACGGGTAAACACCACTATGTCTAGCTTCTCTTGTCCTTTAAAAACATAGTTAGGACCAGGAGTGCCAAATATCCTGTAGATTTTGGTTCCTTCCTGCTAATGAGTGGGGTGGGAGGCTTGAAGAAAGGGCTTACCTCATTGATGGGTGGGAATGCTACAGTGCACTGGAGTACACTGGGGGCTGCAGACACAAGGCAGAAAGTCACAGCCCTCTTGTTGACTGGAGGTCAACAAAGTAAAGGACTCACTCAAGTAGGGTGGGATTAGGGGTTTCCAGTTCATAGCTCTTAGACAGAACTGAGATGATGTTCCACCCCTTTTTTCAAGCACAGGGACCACTCAAGAACTGCTTGCCACTTACTGTTCAATAGCCAGGGCTCTCAAAGGTGCTTCCTCCAACCCTGACAATGAGATGGTCGCTGGCTTCCCATCCACCCTCCAGTCAGGTTTTCAGGTTCAGAGGACTTGACTTCAGTTCCAGCCTGAACACAACCTAGGTTTCAAATCCTCATTTATTTCTATTTATTTTCATTTGTTCACTCACACATCCATTTATTCTGTGTATTTTGTATATGGGTAAAAACAAGGGTTTAAACTCAAGTAGCCTGGCTCGGTGGCAAGAGCCGATAGCTACTGAGTCACCTGGCCAGCCCAAACCCTTCTTTTGCTACATATTTGCTGTTATAGACTCCGAACTGTCATGAGGAATGGGTAAAATAGTAGCATAGTTACAGTGTGGTTCTTGTGAGATCATGGACACACATGTAATGCTTTTCAGTGTGGGTGTTCCTGGACTCGTGCTTGAATTCTATGCCATCTCCCTCCATACCTTCCTCCAGGCTGTGAGACAGCATCTGAGAGAATAACTGTGGTGACTATGTGAATAAACAGGTCTCTCTTATTTCCTATTCCCAACTTCAATACAATCAAATATGTGGAGTTCTGCTGCAGTTGCGAGACAGTTTTGCCTCAAAGCCTGCTTTTCTTAAGCTAGACAGCATATAACAACTATTCCAAATTAGTATTCCAAATTTATTTACAGCTGGACATCCCTGGGTTTTAACTAGCCCCCTTAAGGACAGGCACTTCACTTCTTCTGGACTTGTGCTCTGGCTCGCTGAATCTTGTCAGCTATGGCCCCATCTGTAGCTCCAGTGCAGTGGGACAAAACGAGGCTCAGCTCGGTTTCATTCCGGTGCTCAATGGCCACATCTGCAGCCTGAGCCATGTCCCTGTGGTGTGAGCAGAAGGGGAGATGGCGTTAGGGCTGTTCAAGGGCACAGCCCTGTCTCCGCTCAGCCCTCTCTCCAGCCACCTCACACACAGAGGCCTGCATCTGACTTACCCAACAAGAAGCAAAGCCTTGACCTTTTGTTCAGGGCCCACACGGGAAGCATACTTCTTGGCCTCATGTTTGTTATGCTGTTTCATGCAGATCTCTACAAAGGGCTTTGCAAGACAGAGAAGACAAGCCTAGCCCTACTTCCTCTCTGTCAGGAGCAGAAGCCCAGGGGATACTTGCCTATAGGTATTTTGTACAAGCAGTGTATCTAGTCCCCTTCCCATCTATGCAAAACAATATGGAGCATACCATTATAGTAGCAAGTAGCTAAACCAAAGACTTATCAGGAACTTGAGAAGAATCATCTTTACGCTTCTATTCTACCACCATCCCCACCACCAAGGTAGGTGTTTCTGCCTCCCTCATGTCTGAAGCACCCCCTCAATATCTTGGCCCTCCCTGCCCTTTCTGCCTTCAGGCACACAGTGGCCCCTGGAGTCTTTATGGGGTAAAGTAACTCTCCCACCACTAGGTCAGAGGCAGGCTTGTGCCTATCCTCCAGAGTTCCCCACACAGTACACTGTCTGCCCATGTTCACATGGCACAAGAAGCACTAGCTAAGAACACAGGACAGTGGAATGAATGGGTACACAAATGGGCCACTGCCCCATCTCCCTTGCCTGGTCCCCCTCCCAGGACTACTCTCATTAGTGAGAGGCCAAGGGAAGAGCCCTGCTTCACCAGGTAGCCAATCGGTGATTTCTTGCTCTTGGAAAACTTCTCCAGCTCCTCCCAATCTTCCAAATCTGCCAGGGCAGCCAGCTTTAACCACCAGAGCCTGAAGGAAAGCTGTACTCAGCCTAAGAATGAAGGCAAGGCAAGAAGTCCCAGGACTACATATAGCTGAGATCCTCACCCACCTCTTGTCAGGGATGCGAAAGTCACGTGCCAGCTGCTCTGCCCGCTTGTTGTGGCCTCCAAGGATAAGAGTAGTGACTGTGTCATGTAGAGATAGGTCTAGGAACCTGCCCCCTAGCTCATCCTCTAGGCGTCGCTGTAACCGCAGGAGCTTCATTTGATCCTCTGTGGCCTGGAGACCAGAACAAGGGGATCAAGGCCAAGGAAGGAAGACCGAGAAGGCAGGACAGGAAGCTCTTAGAAAAGGCAGTCAAACCTTGGCTGCAAACTCATTCTTGGCCTTGTAGAAGGCATCAGCTGCCGTTTGTAGAGCTGCCACTCTGCCTTCAATGCGCTACAGACAAAGGGATGCTGAGGTCACAACACATTCATTAGCCTTGCCTCTCCACCCTTGCTCCTAGAGCCACCCTTATCTACTAGGGGCATTCTTCCACTGTCCTAGAGACGCTGGCTCCCTTGAGACCAGTGTCTCAAGGCCTGATGTTCTCAGAGCCCCTCAACAGTTATGACCAGAGAGGGTGTAACCAAATGCAGACAGCTAGGGCTTTGATGAACTACCCAACTAAGCCAAAGGCCCCACCCTCACTCTGGACCTCAGACCTCTTCAGAATCATAGCTGGCTCTGATGTGGAAGCTGCCCAACTCCTGGTGATTGTCGTCCTGATTGTAAAGGTCCTTCAGAGTGTCTAGCTCCTGATGCTTACAGAACTGGGTCATAGGCAGAAGATTAGTCAGCAAAGTCAACTCAAAGGCTCAGAAGGCTCCAACCCTTCCCTCCCCTTGACACACATTTACCTGTCGATACAAACTCAGGGCCATGGGTTGGTTCCGGAGAGTCATGAAAAAGTCTCCTCGATTGAGTTCATTCTTCAGGTGCAGCAACACTGTAAACACTGTGGATGATGAAGCAGGTGGGCCTCCAGCCCAGCTCTGCACCTTACTGGGCTCACTTACCTTATCATCCTAGTGCCTCCTGGCCCTCGCCCACCCTGCTCACCCAGGTCAGTGTCTCCACTCTCAATGGCCTTGCTCAATGCTAGCTTGCTCCTCTTCATCTTTAGGAGAAGAGGTACCTGCTCCCCCGACCGAGGCTCATACTCCAGCAGCTGTGAAGTGGGGTAGAAGGCAAAAAGAGACACTTGTATAAGGGCCTGGAACACCTACCCAGGGGTATCTGGGAAAGGTAACACAACCACACCTTAATGGCCAGTTCAGTGCGGCCACACCCATAGGCCCGCGCAGCAATGTCAGAGTATGAAACACCAGGCGTGTCACCCAGCTTCTGATTAATAGCCCGTGCTACATCTTCATCTGAGACATCTTTCTGCTGCACCTGTAAGTGTGTATGTGGGTGTCACACAAGTCTGGATGTCATCTCTCACCTGTCCAATCCTACAGGACCTCCATCAGAACCCACCCTTTATTTCCATGCTCTGTATTTCCTATATTTTGTCAGGGCCTGAGGTTACCTCATATCCCATGCTCTTGCCTTGTAGCAGGCCCAATGGGCTAGGATCCTGCTGACACCCTGTACTTCAGGAAGGCGTAGGTACTCGCATATCTGGATAGCCAGGGGATAAAGCCTCCGCAACACAAGCCTGGCAGATAAAGGAGTAAGGGACAAAGTGTGAGGCAAAACGAGGCCGAGCAAGCAGAATGGCCTAGCCTGTCTTTGGCCTCCTAGTCCTAAAAGGTGAGTGAGGAGTGCCCACCAGTCCCCACATGATACCACCCACCCTTGCCCTCCTAAAGCACTCCTGGGCTTCTGTACCTGTCTAGCAGCACCTGGATGGTGAGCTGCTTGTATCTGTATTTTCCTTGGTTAAGGATCAGTTGGAATAAGCCCTGTTTGCCAGGGATCTGCAGACTACATCTCCTGCCCCTTCCTCTGCCATGCTCAGCTGTAAAACACCTCATGCCATAAATAGGGATACTGGGTATAGGTCAGAGGGATCCCGATGTGGTAGTCCCTAATAGCATTGAGCACTCGAAGGTCCTGACACATGTGCACGAAGCTGTCAGGTGGAAATCTGTCAAGGAAACACTTTCCAAATGAAGCTGCCTGAAAAGAACCAAATGGAAATGAACTCCCCTTGCTGCTCAGCCCACCCCACCTCCAACACATCCTCCCTACAAACCCCCTCCAGGCCAACCCTGAGCAGACTCTTTTGCATGTCTGGCTGGTGTTCATGTCCTGCAGCCTCAATGCACTGCTGCACAGCCTGGACCAGCTGGCCCAGTTCCTGGATCTCCCGCAGGTACTCATCTGCTTTCTGGCTCTCTTTCTGTGGGGAGAGAACCAGAGATGGAGCATCACAGAGACAGTCTCACTCTGGTCCCTAGCCTCATGGGACTACATAGTTCGAATGGAAAGGTCTTGGAAAGAACCAACTTGAGCCTGTGTGCAGTAGGGTTGCCTTGCCCTTCCTAGCCAGTTTATATGTGCTAGCCATGGCCAGCTGAGGTCAGTGTCTTACCCAATCCCCTCCTGTCAGGTAGCACCCAGCTTATCATGGGTGCTTAGGCAGGAGCAGAGGGGGCTGGTCTAGTCAGGAAAACAGAAAGGAAGAGGAGCATGTTGAGAATCTTAGAAGTTGCCTGGAAATTACCTCATATTCCTTCTGGGCCTCCAACAGCAGTGCTCCAGGGGCCATTGAGGCAATTTTGAAGATCTCTTCACTGGCCACTAGAGGAGGAGTTTTTGAGTAGAAATAAAGCATGGCAATTCTCAGTTCTGCTCCTAATACCCAGATCCTGTTCTGGACCGTTGGCACAGGACAGTATGGTAGACTGTAGTCAGGAGCGCCTGCCCTGGGCCACGCCGTATGCTTGTGGAGCCTCACCTGGGACTTCATGCAGGAATTCATGGGTGCTTCGGGAGAAGATGCGGACCCCATCAAGCTCAGGCACTAAGTAGGAGTCCTCATCTAGCACAAACCTGAGTTCAGTCAAGGCTATTAAGAACATCCAAAGATAGGGTAACCTCCTTTCCCTCCCTCCCCCAGCCCACACGGGAAGCGTTTCAAGGATACTGAATGCTTTCAGGCGCATTGCCCACCACCATCAGCCGTCTCTCCCAGGCCACAACAACAGCCCTTTCCTTGCTTCGAGGACGGCTACACCTATGGGCAATACCATATACACATCTGAGACACTTGGGACATCAGGCCCATAGCCATGTCCTCTACATTCATTGTACCCTTTTTTTGGGGAACAGCCCTGAACATACTGTGTCCCGAAGCCCTCTTCCCTGCCACATGCTGACCTATCCTTCTCACTCTCGCACTACCAGTCAAGTGGTGCAAAGAGGACAATGTTTTCCTTTAAGTTTGGCAGAGAAGAGAAGGCCTAAGTTCCACTTAGTCTGGCCAGAAGACAGGATGACTCAAGCTATCCCCGGCAACAAAGCTATATTCTAACCCCACCCTTGAAGAACGCCTCTGTCCTCACCAGACCATCTGCTTCGGGGGTGCCCGGATGTTGCAGTTGAACTCACACAGCTTCTCCTGAAATGGCACAGCATGTCATGGCCCTGTCCCAGCCTCCTGCTCTTCAACAGTCATCCTGCTGTTGAAAAGCCATGATCCTAGCCACAACAGATCTTCCCTCGACAAAGCACAGTATCCCTTGCTGTTTCAGAACCACACCTTGAGAGATGCTGTCCCCATCCAGATGTAGCCTGTGTCTGTGAAGAGTGCCAGGTAACGATACGTGAAGGATACGGCCATCTGTAGGAAGCTGCTCACTCCTGGAGCTAGGCCAGCAGGTGTCTGGGGCAGGACCAGGGAGGAAACCCGATAAACTGACTTCTCAGTGCCTTTCTACTGGTTGACTAGCTCTTCCATTTCATTCCCACTTAGATTCTCACCACTGCAGAGCAGGTAGCATGATCCAGAAGGTAAAGATCGGGTCCTACAGCCAGAAGAATGTGTGTTACTCGATCGTGGCACAGTGTGGTCCAACATGAGGGTGCACTCTGCAGACCTGTGACAGGAAAGAGGAAACGTTGAAACGATCAGAGCCCAGAGTGTGTGCCTCTGCTGGTTCCAGTCTGAAAGCACATCCATGGCATTGAAGGGCTCCCTTAAGTATCAGGGCTTACCTGGCACCTCTGGCATCCGACGGAGTTTGAGGTCACCCACATTGGCACTCAGAGTAAAGCGATAGGCTCCTGTAAGGATGGCCACCCCAGAACCAAACTCAGTGTGAAAAATCCGGGCATCCAGGACACGGTTCTGAAGCACTTCCTAACAAGATGAACCATGGGTTAAGAAGTCCATAGGTTAAGAGGTCCCCCTTCCCTCCACAGGCTTCTGTGGCCCCTACATTGCCCATGCTGAAGTGCCTCCGGAAGTCTCCATGAAACCCATAAACTAGCACTGCACCGTCTTCTTGCACACAGAGCAGCTCCTCCTCAGCTGACCAGCCGAGGGCCACCACAGGTCCACTCTTCCACTGTAGGAGAGAGAGGTACTCATGGCTTTCATTAGAATCAGCCAGCCCTGCCCATCACACAGTAGGGATAGGTTCCATGCTCACCAGCAGGGTAGCCACTAGGACACCAGAAGCAGTGTAGATCTCCAGTACTGGCCGCACACTGGCAGCTTTCTCTTTTCTCCAACAGTTCTTCAGTAGTGCTGCAATTTAAGAAGAGACTTCTTTCTGTCCTGGAACCTCAGGCCCCATGAGGGTAGGCCTCTTGGATTATTTACCCAGGCTCAGCCCATGGGAACTGAACCTCGTGAGAACCCAAATTAAAACATTTAGAAGGTGGATTGGCCGAGAACAACCTGAAAGCAACACCCCGAGAGCCCATGATAAGCAGTAGTAATGGAGGGGAACATACCAATGGGACCCCCATAGGGTGCAGCAGCCACCAGGCAATCCTTGAGCTCCTCCTGCAGGACCCAGTCCATGCTGTACAGTTCATACTTCCTACTCACAGAGATAAACAGAGATTAGTGTCCTCCTGATCCTTTATCTAGACAGAATAAGCCTCAGAGGAATGCTGAAGCTACTGCGTAAGTGGAGGAAATCCTCCCCTCCCCCACATGGAGACAGCATAGGGTATCAACAAGAAGGATATAGTTTTGAGGCAAGTGTCCACTATTGGCAGGAGCATCTGAGATGGAAAGGTTATACATAAGACACTGAAATGGTGCCAAGGTATAGTGCTGGCTCTGCCTGGAACCAGTAAGAATGTGAGACTTCAGAGGCCTACCTATTGAATAAGAGGCCTCTTTTATTTCTGGTTCCAATGATGAATCAGGTTCTGCTCTTTATGTATAAGGGTCAAGCTAGAGTTCTAGATGAAGTTAGTTTTAGAAGCACCGAGTTCACAGTGTCTGAAAGATAATACCCAAAATGAGCTCTTCCAAGAGATACAGCTGGGGGAGTCCTGGATGATGGCATTCTGTGATGCCTGGCTTGTGGGAGGTGACAAAATCACAAGCAGGATGAGAAGCCTGCAGCCCTAGGTGTGTGATTGAATGCATGCTGCAGCCCTAGGTGTGTGCATGAATGCATGCTGCAACCCAGGTGTGTGCATAAATGCAGGGTGCAACTCTAGTGTGTTCATGAATGCATGCTGCAGCCCTAGGTGTGTGCATAAATGGATGGTGCAATCCTAGTGTTTTCATGAATGCATGGTGCAACCCTAGTGTGTGCATGAATGCATGCTGCAACCCTACTTTGGGCATGAATGCATGCTGCCTGGAAAGGGCTTAAGGCTTCAAACATGCTATCACTGGATGCCTGGAAGAGTGGGAAAGGGACAAAGAAAAGTGGATATTATTCTAGAACATCAAAAGAAAATGTAAATAGGGCTGGAGAGATGGCTTAATGGTTAAGAGCACCGTCTGCTCTTCCAGAGGTCCTGAGTTCAATTCCCAGCAATCATATAGTGGCTCACAACCATCTGTAATGAGATCTGATGCCCTCTTCTGGTGTGTCTGAAGACAGCGACAGTGTATTCACATACATAAAATAAATAAATTTTAAAAAAGAAAGGAAGAAAGAAAAAAAGAAAACACAAATAAAGAGGGCATTTTTGTGTATCTCAGTGGTTTTCTAATTAACTATCAGGAACATGCCCACTATTGTATCTGACACTCCTCTGGGGGCTCTAGCCAAAATAATTTAAGGAAATAATTAACTAAATTAGGCACAGTGGCTCACACCTGGAAGCCTAGCACTTGAGAGGCTATGGTAGAAGTATTATTTCAAGTTCAAAGTCAACCCGGACAAAACTGTTTCCAGATCAAACCTGAACTTCGGAATGAGACTGTCTCCACTTCTTCCCAGCATAGAAACCTTTGACGTATATTTTAGAGACAGAACAAAGCTGTTACTAAGAATTGTGCATCCATCATCTTAAGATCTGAAATATTCTGTGTGATGGCTGTTCTTGGTTGTCAACTTGACTACCTGTAGAATTAACTTAAAACTCAAATGGCTGGGCATACCTGTGAGAGATTTTTTTTCTAGATTAGATCATTTGAAGTGAGAAGATCCACTTCTAACCTGGCTTTCTGAGGTGGGAAATTCTACCTTTAATCTGGACCACACCTTTGGCTGGCAGCCTATATAAGAATATGGAAGACCTAAGCTATCTCTACCTGCTTGCTTTTGTTCTCACTAGCAAGTCCATTCCTTAACTGGTGCAAGAGCCTGCATCTTCTGGATTCCAGCACCTACTGAAGACCAGCTGAGACAACCAGCCTGGTAGACTGAGCAACTACTGGATTCTTAGAACTTTCATTTATAGGGAGCCATTATTAGATTAGCTGGTATCTGTAAGCTGTTCTGATAAACCCCATGAATATATTTATATATTTTAAATAAATATAACAAATAGTATTAAATAATATACTTATATATTTATCCATCCTTCTATATGTATATGTACCTATCTATATCTATCTAGCTGTACATGAATATATATATTTTTTCTTTTCTTTTTCTACAAATCCTGATCCTCTAGAGAGAACTCATGTAGAATGAGAAAAGGAGGGAGGGTGAGGAGGGAGAGAGGATCAAGCAAGCACTTTCAACTTGTTTTTGGTTTTGCTTTGGAGACAGGCTCTTACTGGCTGCCCTGCTTCTTGCAGGCTAGCCTATAATTCACAGCTTAATTTATCAAGTGCTGGGATAAAAATATACACTTATAACACCTGGTTTATAAATTTTAACTTTTAAAAGATTCTAGTAATACCAGGCATGGCAGCACATGCCTTTAACCACAGAACTTAGGGGGCAGAGGCAGGAGGATCTCTGTTTGAGGCCAGCCTAGACTACACAACATGTCCCAGACTAGCCAGGGAACACAGGCCTTGTCTTAAATAAAATAAATTAATATTTAAAAATTGACAATATTTGAGTTATGATAGCAACAAAACTTTAAAGATGTTTAAAAATCTTGAGAAACGGGGCTGAGGAGATGGCTCAGTGGTTAAGAGCACTGACTGCACTTCTAGAGGTCCTGAGTTCAATTCCCAGCAACCACATGGTGGCTCACAACCATCTGTAATGGGATCCAGTGCCCTCTTCTGGTGTGTGTGAAGACAGTATAGTATACTCACATACATAGAATAGACAAATCTTTTTTAAAAAATTATGAAATCATCCTCAAGAATACAGAAGACATGATAAATATTGTAAGATGATCCACAAATGCACAATAATTCTGACAAAAATACTTCCCGATGTTTTCTTTATAGATATGCATGCGCCAAGTCTAAATAAAGTTCACAGTTGGAAAAGGGATTCTTGAAAACAGAAAATAATGAAAGGTATTTAAGATCATTAAAAAAATGTAAGAATACACACACACACACACACACACACACACACACTCCATTCCCAACCATCAACACCATGTGGCTCACTAGCATCTGGGGCTCTAGCTCCAAGTGGCCTTATTTCCTCTTCTGCATTGAGGGCACCTGCACTTACACATGCACACAGCCCACCTACCCACTTTAGGAAAAAAAAAAGTCAGGTAGACTGGTGTGGTGTACACTTTTAATCACAGAACTCTGAGACTTCAAGGTCAGCCTGGTCTACATAGGGCCAGTAAGACCATGTCTCAAAAACAAAAACCTAAACAACCCCCCTACCCCCCGCAAAAAAAAAACACTCAACAAATCAATGAAAGAAAACAGTGTCCAGAAAAGACCTGGGAACTGAACATACTATAAAGATGGTGTTTCAAGTTGGTACAAAATATCCTGGATAATGGTATTCTAGATCCACACCGCCATGACTGCTTTGAGGATTGAGACCAGGACGTCATGCATTTTAGACAAGCACTCTAACAACTGAGCTAATTCCCTGGCCTGGTCCAGCTGTTCTTTCTTTAAAAACATTTTTGACTGAGTATGAGTTGTGTGTGTATGTTGTGTATCCACGTAGAAGTCATAAGACAACTCTCAGGAGTTGGAGCTTTCCCCATCACGTAGATTCTGGGGACAGAACTAAGTTCATCAGGATTGATGACAAGTGCCTTTACCCAGCCACCTTGCTGGTACCTTGTTTAGTCCTTGTAGAGAAAAACGAAATCACTTTATCCAGCACCTTTGACTTAGCCCAAACCTAGAAAACATTTATTAAATGCCCACAAAACCAAGGCTAGTTAAATAGACTATAGTGTGCCCATTCTGGAGAATATTCTGTGGACACTTATCTGTGGGCCCTGACTAAATGACCGCTAAGAAATCTGGCTAAGTAAACAAGCTATAAAATAGCATGAAGTATATGAGCTTGCTTTATTAATTTATTTACATATTATTTATGGATTAATTTTTTAAACTAAAAAAATTTATGTGTTTGCCTACATGTATGTATATGCATCACATATGTATCTTCTGGCCTGCCTACAGAAGCCAGAAAAGGGTGCTAGATTCACTGGAACTGGAGTTACAAACAGTTGTTAACCACTTGGATGCTGAGAATCAAACCTGCATCCTCTGGAAGAGCAACCAGTGTTCTTAAGCACTAAGCCATCTCTCCAGCAATCCTCTTCCCCTTTTGATAATAGACAGGGTCTCCCTAAAGTTTGCTATGTAACTTAGGCTGGCCTTGAACTTGCAGTAATCATCCTACTTCTGCTTTGAAGTACTGAGGTTACAAGCATGTGTTAAATATAACTAGCTGGGCCTATTTATTTAATAATAAAAATAATGTATTTTTGATAAGTATATTTGTATATTTTCACACTTGTATGCAAATACACAGAAAAATTCAGAGTTTTCCACAGGAAGCCAGAAACAGTGGAGGGTGGTGGATGGAAAGGTTTGAAGAAGAATCATTTATTTTTATCCTTTTATACTTCGATATTATGTGAGTTTTAGAAATTAACAACTTGGGTCTGGAGACATGGCTCAGTGGTCAAGAGCACTGGTTGTTCTTGCAGAGGACCTGGGTTCAGTTCCCAGTATGGTGAGACATATGGTGGCTCACATCTGTCATAATTCCAGTTCTAGAGGAGCCAACACTTTTCTGGCTTCCATGGGCATCAGACATGTACACAGTACACAGATATATACATGTAGGCAAAACACCTATGCACATAAAAATAAAAAAAAAATCTTTTCTTTAAAACATTAAAACTTTAGAGATTGGGGACTTTGCTTCTAGACAATGTCTTACCTTGTAGCTAAGACTGGCCTAAAACTCCCTAACTAGCCCAGGCTGCCCTCAACTCAAGCTGATCTTCCTGCTTCTATCTCCTCCAATGTAAGTCACATAGTGGCTTCAAGACTTTAAAGTACATATACATTTGATATTTTGTTACTAAATTCACTGAATGAGAATATTGGAAAACATATTTTCATGTAGACCTAGCATGCTAGTTATAAAGTGATGGCCATTCATTCAGTCTCCAAATCACAAGATGTACAGTAACAGCCATTATTCCTTAAGCCTTTCTTTCAGTAAGCCCAATGTGAAGTTTCCTCAGTAGAGGGCGCTAAAACACTAGAACACCATGCAGGACAAGAACTTGAGTGTCTTCTGGTTTCAGCCAGCTATAGGGTAAGAGGACATCTGGTGGTGGCACTTAGCTGCAGTCATGTGTACACACCTGGGAAACACTGCCTAGGCCCTCATCACCTTCTCAGGGCTCTCTGCTCACATCAGGCCACCCATTTGTCTGCATACCTACATGTCTGATTACATACACACTCTGTATACACGTACGTTACTAACAACTTCCTTTACTTGCTCTACACCCAGCCTTTGGGTGTGACTTGCCTTATGGATGCTATGTTCCAGGTCTCCCACCCCTCCCTTCACCTCCATTCTTACATGTTCCTATCATGTGTGGGCTGCTAACTAAATCATGACCCAAGGAGCAAAAAGCTTCTATGACAGGTCTCCTATGGCTATACAGTTGCTATTGCTAAAAAGCAACATAATTTTAATTTTGTGAGTTTTTAAAGTTACAACAGTTAAGTGTATCAGCATGTCATATCTTATGTGGAAGTTGGGGTACCAATCAGGAAACAACGGGACCCTGAAACCTAAATAGGGTATACAGTTAGGCCCTGCCCAGATGAAATTGACAATTTTAGAGCCTCTCTTCCTGGTGAAAGTAGCTTGTCTGTCATCTCTCATACCATCTACCCTCAACCTGAAAAACCTTATCGTAATCTCATTTGCAATAGATGTGACAAAGGATTCCCTGGTCCAAGTGCTGAGTATTTAAAACTAGTCTCCACTATGGCACTATTCTGAAGGGTCCAACCTGCAAGATGACGACACTGGGCTCTGTAGAGGCAGAGATTTGTTGTTAGTGGAACAGATAACTATTCTTGGTAGATTTACCTTTCTTGCCTAGACTGCGTTTGCCAGGACCCAGAATCTCTTGACTAATAGAATGCTTTATTCACCATTGCAGCATTCTGCAAAGCACTGCATCTCATCAAGGGTCCCGTATCACAACACAGTGTTAAGTCAGCTCGGGGCCACAGAACTGGTCTTGCCATATATTCCAACACCCACAAGAAACAATGGAATGTGTCAGACATATGCAGCTGTAATAAATACCTAAAACAGTGTCAAGGAGGAAATATTTGCTTTGGCTCACAGCATCCATGGTGGTCTGAGTGAGACCAGTTCCTACAGGTTTATCGGATTTGAATGTTTGGTCCAGGATTAGTGGAACTGTTCTGAGAAGGATTAAGAAGAGTGGCTTTGTTGGAGGAGATGTATCACTGGGGATGGGCTTTGAGGTTTCAAAAGTCCACATCAGGCCTATTCTTGTTCTCTCAGCCTATAATTTGTGGGTTATAATGTGAACTCATAGCTACTGCCCCAGCACCATGACTGTCTGCCTGCTGCCATGCTTCCCTTTATAATGGTCATGGACTCAACCCTCTGAAACTGTAAGCAAGCTTCTAACTCTTTTATAAGTTGCCTTTGTCATGTTATCTCTTCACAACAATAGAAAAGTAACTGAGACGTATGAAAGGCTTCAGTACAAGGTCAGTCTTTCGGTGTGAGACAAAGGAGAACAACATGGTGTCAAGAGCACATGGTGTGGCTGCTTATGAAAGCCAGGAAGCAGAGAGACAGAAAAGGGTTGGACACAAGACATATCTTTCTCCTATATGCCACCAGATACCCACTTCCTACAACTAGGCCCCAATTTCCATAGTTCTACTATCTCCCAACACTATTCCAACGTTGAATCCATCAATGTAAATAAGCACTGATTAGGTCAGAGCCACCATGATCTAACTGCTTCGCCCCAAACCTAGCTAGCAACCGAGCTCCCCAAACATACAGTTTGTGGTGACAATTTCATATCCAAACCATAGCACCTAGTTAACAAATTATAAAATTATAGCACAAACTGGAAGTAAACTACCTTAGAGGAATGGATTCTGTGTTATGCTTGGAATCAGAGACTATTACAAGGCATAGTTTCCTCTACCCGGACCACAGGTTAGAAGTGAGAGTAGCTCCTTAGTAGTAGTGGCTTCTCATTCTGGAAACTGTGGTCTGATGGCTTGCAGAGCCTTCAAGGGACAAATGCCTCCATCAGGAGTTGCAACAACTGAGTTACTGAATGCCACTTTGCCACCTTGAGCTGCTCTGCCACAGGGGGTTTAATTTACTAGTTAAAGGGGATTATTCTGCTTAAAGGGGAACTACATGCCTCCATGGCATCTCTTTATGTTTTCATGCCCAATGATAACAGTCTATGGAAACCTTCAGAAACCAAGCAGCGCAGCATGAGAGGAATGAAGCCTCAGTCACTCTATTATGGAAGAAAACAAGGGCAAAGGATATGCTGGCTAAGGGCAAGCAAAGTTACCGCTGTGGGGGATATGCAGGTGCACATGAAAGCTGTAGATCTCAACCATGACCTTATAACTGACTTGTTATATGTACCTATGGACACAGTTGCCTCTCTCTTCCTCTCTCTCACACTTTTACTTTCAATGCTGGCATACAGTATATAGAAGACAGGGGACAGGGACATGCCTATACAAGGGAATACTTCTTCAGTGAGTCAAGAGAGCTAGTTTGGTCAGGCAAAATCTAGGCATTTCCATGCAATGAACTTCAGTTTTCTGGAAGGTACAAGGTGAAATTATGGGGGGATGGAGGGGGGGATGTAAGAAGGCTTCAATTTTCAGTATTTCCGAAGTATCTGAACCATTCACAATTGTTTCATCATGTGATCTTTCACACATTGAGCCTTTATGGTGAATATAGGATGACTCCACAAAACAAAATCATAGGAGTCCAAATAAAACTGTGAGCATGGGTCTGTAGTAGTCATAACCTGCCCACTGCAAAACAGTCACATTAGCACTCTGCAGCCTTGGTACAGGTAGAGAGATAGCTCAATATCAGCCAGGTGTAACACAGGACAAAAACTAAGGCTGTTAGAGAAAAGAGAAGAACAAAAATGAAGTAAGTAACCACAGCTGTCCTCCTAGCTAGACGGGAAGAAAACACGTCTGTAGAAGAGGGTTCTACATGCTTGAGAAGGTTTCAGAATTGTTTGAATTAAATACTGGGGAGGTAGTGCAGTTCTGGACATGCACAGAGTGGGGTGGGACGGGCAGGTAGAGGCTAAGAGGGATATAATCACTTGAGTACAAATTGCCGGAACTGCGAAGCTAAGTACTCACTTATGTTGCCCTAGAAAGCAGCAAGGGCTGGAATGTACAAGCCGCCACTGGACCAAACTTCCAAACAATCTCTGAGGAATGTGGTCCAGGGATTCAGCAGCAACAAAGACCAGGAGGGAGGATGAAGCACCATGGATAAAGGAACTAACAGCACACAGGAGGAAGGTAGGGGAGAGAAAAGCAACAATGGCTGGATCGCCTTCTAGGTAGATAATAGGGACAACATATGCTATGCCTCTTGGGTGGCATGGGGACAGACTGGCAACATGGAGGGCAGCTGCTCGGGAAAGCCTACTGGTACAGCTTCCATGAGGACATGTCATCCCTCAATGTAGAAGGCTAGTTATATCCTTCTCTTCCACTCTCTCATCCCAGAAATGGAAATCTCCTGAGGAGCAGCAATAAACGGATCCTAGATTCTAATCTGGGAAGCCATAAAACCTAGTAAGTACTTCTGGAAGCCTCTATTCCAGCTCCTGCAGTAATCAATAAAGAAATCCTGTAGCTATGCAAATAAACTTCTGGGGAAGCACTGTCTTCCACAGTGGGAGAAGAGCCCTGTGTGGAATAGGCCAGGGCAGCCCTGAGTGGGTATGCCACACCTAGTATTAGGGAACAATCCAACAATCTGTAGTCCCTAAAGAGGGCCCTCTATCATTTCCAAAATCCCCTGCTTGGAACTAACTCAAAACTAAATGCTACTCAAGGATTCTTGAGTACTGCAGCTTGTTTGTAAAATGGCGCAGCTGCTGCTGTGGAAGACAGTATGGCAGCTCTAAAAGTGTAAACAGAATTGCCAGACAATCCAGTAATTCTATTTCTGTATATGCACCCAGAAGAACTGAAACAGAAACAGAGTCTGAAAGAGGGGTTTTGTTGGTTCATTTCCTGCATGTCCAACCACATATGAAGCATGTACCCCATTTAAAGAGATATCTGTCCATCTGTGACTACGGGAGTGTTATTCTCCACAGCCAGGGTGACAGCAGCATTGCTATCTATGTCCAATGGTTTCACTGCTGCTGACAAGATTTCTGTTTCTGAGACCTGGGTAGAGAGAAGAAAACTGCAGCTAGCCTTCACCATTGAGTACATAGCCTGTCCTCATGAAATCTCTTCTGAGGGGCTGCCATCCAATCTGCCCATCTGTGCCCTTATGTCACTGAAAGAACAGATAAGGAAAATGTAGTATGTAATACAACAATTTTTTTTTGTTTTTGTTTTTCGAGAGAGGGTTTCTCTGTGTAGCCCTGGCTGTCCTGGAACTCACTCTGTAGACCAGGCTGGCCTCGAACTCAGAAATCCGCCTGCCTCTGCCTCCCAAGTGCTGGGATTAGAGGCGTGTGCCACCACCGCCTGGCTAACAAAATCTTTCAGTCTTAAAAAAATAAAGAAATTATGACAGATGCTATACCATCAACCTTGGAGACATTATATTAAGTTAAATATTCCAGTCACAAAAAGATAAACAATAGATTTCATTCACATGAGTTACCAAGTACAGTCAAATCCTGAGAAAGAGGAAACTTATTTAATGGGGAGTTGCTATTTAACAGGTATAGAATTTTTTGATGAAAAAAAATTTACATTGGCTGTGTACCACAGTAAATATATTCAATACTATTGAACAGTAATTCAAAAATGGTTAAGAGGAAAGGCTGGGAAAATAGCTCAAGTGGCAGAATGCTTGTCTAGCTTGCATGAAGCCCTGGGTTCAACTCCAGTACTGGATAAACTAGGCATGATCACATCCCTAGCATTTGAAAGGTAGAAGCAGGAAGGCCAGAAGTTCATCCTGGGCTACATGAGATCCTGTCTCAAAAACCAAAACTAAGGATGGCTGGGAAGGCAGCTCAGCAGTTAAGAGCACTGGCTATTCTTCCAGAGTATCCAGGTTCAATCCCACCCACCCCTACCATGTTGCCTTAGAAATGTCTATAAAATCAATTCCAAGGGGTCCTATGATCTTTTCTGGCCCCTGTGAGCAATGTAATAACGAGGCACATAGGCACACATGTAAACAGAACACTCACAAACTAAATTTTTTTAAAAAATTAAGTAGTAGTATTTTCTCTAAAAACAAGGCAAAACAAAAATAAGATAACACATCTTGTTATATATATTTAATAATGTTTTTACTAAATATTCATATTTATTCAAAACTATAATACTAAAATAACCTCCTTCCCTTTTAAAGAAAACAAAAGGGGTGGGGGAGAAAGAAAGAAAAGAAAAAAACCTTACGAGAATAAATCCAGAGTATAAAAGCGCATCATCACTTCCTCCTTTTACAAAATATAACTATTGTGAACGTGCAAGTTCACATGACTGGGGAGACAGCTAACTCATTCACTAACTCACTTGTTGCAAAAGTGTGAGACCTTGAGTTTAATCAAGAACACACATAAGAAGCCCAGCATGGTGGCCCATGCTTGTGAGTCCAGTACTGGGAGGTGGAGACAGGTGGATCTGTGGAGTCTGTCCAGCCTAACCAGCAAGCCCTGGGCCCAGTGACAGACCTTGTCTTAAAAACAGAGTGAATGGCTCCTTCTCCCCTGAGGAGCAACACAAACCCTACCCCTTCTGCAAGAGCCATGCACACCTACACACACCACAAAACACAAATGTATACTGCCCCTATGCACCCCTCAAAACAAGTCCATCCTCTTCTAGGCCAAGTTCACTTTTCCCTTTTCATGATTTTCAGCTAAGACACCAAACCATCCTTGATTACCTGCTGCCTCACAGCCCGCGTTCAGAATTCCCATGGTAACCATGATCAAAAACTGAGTTTATCCTCTGGCTCACGTGCTGGCTATGAGACTTATGAATGTCGAAGGCGGAACCTGTGTCTGTCTTACTTAACAACACACACTGAGTCTGACAAAGGTTGGGTCAAATTAAAGAAGGAATCAGCTCAAGTTGCAGTTTTAGGATTAAAATGGCTAAATCTTTAGAATCTGGTAAGAGATGGTCACCGTTTCTCCTTACGTTTCCAAATCCAGCAAGTTCCTGACAACACTAATTCCAGTGCAGAGCCTCGGCCTACAGACGGGACTCAAGTGAAATGTCTCCACTTGTTGCCCATTCATCCGCTTACTAGAAGCTGATTAAGTCCAAGATGAACACATGAACTAAACCAAGGACCTATTCCTAAAACATTTTCACACTAGAGAATAAACTAGAAAATGCCCTTACATTTTCCTGTTTAAAAAAAAAAAAATCTGGGCCGGGCGGTGGTGGCGCACACCTCTAATCCCAGCACTTGGGAGGCAGAGGCAGGTGGATTTCTGAGTTCGAGGCCAGCCTGGTCTACAGAGTGAGTTCCAGGACAGCCAGGGCTACACAGAGAAACCCTGTCTCAAAAAACCAAACCAAACCAAACCAAAAAAAAAAAAAAAAAAAAAAAAAATCTGGAGCTGGGCGTGGTGGCACACACCATTGATCCCAACACATAGGAGGCAGAGACAGGCAGACCTCTGCGAGTTCCAGGACAGCCTGGTCTTCTAGTCCAGGACAGCCAAAGCTGGTTACACTGAGAAACCCTGTCTCAAAAAACCAAATAAATAAATAAATAACTATCTGGGAGGTGGTTCAGCTTTATCACGGTGCTCGCTGCCTGACGACCTGAGTTCAATAATGCAAGAAAGGAGAAAACTAGCTCCTACAAGTTGTCCTCCGACTTCCACATGTGTGTAGTGGTATGTAGGCACACACCACATACACATACACACACACACACACACATACACACACACAGAGCGCACTCGCGCGCACAAACAATCAAAACTCCTATGTTTTGACCCACAGAGTCTACCACATATGTCTTTTGGGTGGGTTATGGGGAGCTTTTCAAAACAGGGTTCCTCTGTGTAGCCCTGGTTGTCCTTGAATTCACTCTGTAAATCAGGCTAGCCTCAAACTCAGAGATCCACCTGCATCTGCTAGGATTGAAGGCATGTACCACCACTTGCAGAGCCTGGCCTCTCTGTCCGTCAGCTTCCTCATTAGTAAGTTGGTATGAATCATGATTCTAGTTCTACACGGTGATGATACGTAAGAAATTATACACAGGTACTTAGCATAATATCCAGCATATAAGAAAGTCATTTGTGTTAGCAACTTAGGGCATATATATCAGTCCCAGCAAGGCTTAACACTTTTAATCATTTTTATGAGTTCAATACTTGTATGACTCACTCACATCCTTTGAAACATTATCTATGTATCATGAAACTAAGACTTCATAAACAGGAGCTCTGTTGTAATGACGTCATCTTTTCTATGCTCTGACTTTCAAAGTCTAGGGCAACAGGTATTTTTAAAGTAATAGTTAATGATTTGTATTTATTATTTTTTTAGCATTTTAAATACATATTTTGGGACAAAGTCTCCTCTTGCCAAGGCTAGAGATATATATCTTCAAGGCTGAATTGGCAATCCTAATCTTCCTGCCCCCACGCCCCAAGTGCTGGGATTACAGGTGGGATACCACACTCTGCTCATTAGTATTTTCAGTTGCTTCATATTGAACATGTGTCTAAGAGGAATCATGAATAAACAAATGTAACAGATCTCTAAAAATGACCACAAGGCATCCTTTGTCTAGGAAATGCATCACTTTGTAAATAACAAAATTTCATTTAAAAGTTTGGCTATGAGAAAGGTATACAGTTTTACTAGCAGAAGCAAAGTCTTCTATTGAAATAAGACACTAATGCAATGTCTTTGTGATCTTCAAGCGCATCAATGAAACATTCTATACAATTTTGTTGGCCAACGATTAGGTTTTGTTTTGTTTGTTGTTGTTTTGAGACAAGGTCTTACTATGTAGCTCTGTCTGGCCTGAACTATAGACCAAGATGGCCTGGATTTCACAGAGTGCTGGGATTAAGAGGCGTGGGCCACCACAGGCTGACCAACTATTAGGTAACAGGCACTAGCCTAAATATGCATGGGAAATGGAAGTATTCTTAGTCCTCATGGAGCTTAGCAGGAAAAACTCATACAAATATTGCCCTCATGTGTCACATATAAAAAGACTGTACAGCTGGACCTTGTGAGGCACAAAGGATTCTATTGCAGGAAAACCAAGCAGGTCCTGAAAGATGAGCAACATTCTTCAGGGTGATAAAGAGGAAAATAGCAATGCCTATAGAAGGGACCATAGGACTGCAAACACACAAAGCCATGGAATTGCATGGTGTGAGGAGGGCCTGCAATTCTGTGAAGCTGGAACATCCACGAATTGAAGATGGTTGAAGTTAAATTGGAAACCGCTCAGAGAGAGACAAATAGAGGCTGACTGATTGAAAAGCGTTCCACAAGTAGTTTGTACTTTATATCTTAAAAAGAAATAAAGCCGAGACGGTGACCATTGTAATCCCGTTACTAGTTTAGCCTTGAGAAAGACCCACCACTAAGGCACTCTAACTCCAGTGAGCTCCCACTGCCTAGGGTTCCTCAGTAGTGGTGCCCCAAAACTGAATAGCTGTTCAGCCCCTTCTCTCAGCTTTGGTCAGTACTGTCACCCCGCCCGCTGTGGCGATCCCGCCCTCCTGTGAGAGCCCCCGTGGTCTGACTTCAGCAGCAGTTTCCGGAAGGAGACTGGCACTCGCTGTCGCCGCGGGCGGCCTCCCTTAACGTGATCTGAGCATCCTTCTGGAGACCAACAGTCCTCGGTTTAGGGGCGGCTTCTGAGCTTGCCTCAGCTGGCGCAAAGGAAGGACCAGATTGCTGCCCCTCAAGTGCGTAAAGTGGCAAACGCTCGGGCGAGCCGCCATAGGGGCGGTCGCCAGCACCCGTGGTGACCCGGACGAGTACTGCTGGCTCTGCTGGGAGGCTTAAGCCAGCATCAGACAAACACGGTAAGCTGGGCAGTGGGCCAGAAGGTGGGGCGGCGGGCGGCTCACCGGTAAAAGGCAGAGTCCCCGAGTGGATTCCAGTTCGCAGTGTAACAGTCCATGTCTAGAACAGCTGGCGGCTAGAGACGCCGAGGAAAAACCCGCCTAGCGCAAGCTCAGGCCGCACTTCCGCTTCCGCCCGTCGGAGTCACGTGATGAGGCCGCCATAGGGGCCATCAGCACTATGGGCAAGCTATGCTCTCGGACGGTATCAGGGCTTCGCGCCCGCCCGAGTGGGCCTAGTCCTGATTCCTGTCCTCCACAGCGGCCAACCTCGCTGCCTTTCTGACTCCTACGGCGTTGGGGGTCGCATAGGGCGGGACATAGGTGACCGGAAGTGGGAGCCTTGAGCATCTCCTGAAGCGCAGATGCTGGAGGCGTTGGCTGGACCACCGCAACGCACGCATGGAGAGCGCTGGGCGTCGAGCTGCGTACCGACAGCTAACCTGGGCACCCGGGCTCTGTGGGGCAGGATCTTTACAGAACCCACCGCTCTCCAGGAGCATGGGAACTTGACTCTAGGTCAGGAACCCGCTGCGGACAAGGCGCGTAGCGCTCGGACTTGCCCTACTGGCCGGTGAATCCCTGGAGCCCCGAGACTTGGTAACTGGCGCGAGCAGATGAGTGCGCACGCGCGGGGCCGCCGTTGACACGTGTCAGAGAGCAAGGGACTCTCTGCCGGCGCGAAGCGCCCTAGTATAGGACCACGGCCAAGTGACCCTCCTCCTTTCCTCCGATTGTGATAAAGGCTGGTGCCGTCTTGGGATTCGCCTTGCCGCCCCACTCTTCTCCCTATTACTCAGAGCAGCCAGGGAGGGGCCATCGCGTATGGGTCATCTTGGAACAGACCCACCTACCTTGATTCTCTGCCCTCTATCAGCTTATTGGCCTCTCCCTGCAGCTGGTGTCAGTGGCAGCATGGTCTTCTGTTTGGAAAACGAGATGCCGCACCGCCTGCTGGGGAGCACCACGGTCCACTTCCATGCCTCGGAAGTCCAGCAGCTGCTACACAACAAGTTTGTGGTCATTTTGGGGGACTCCAGTGAGTGAACACTCTAGGATAACATTTCACAGTCCTGTATCTGCAGCCTTCCTTTTCTTTGTCTGCACACCACATCTCCATTTCAGACTTCTCCATCGCTTACTCTGTTTTAGAACACTAGACTGTGTTTTTCTTTTTTAATTTCCCTGCATACCTTCCATGGGTGCCCTGGCATATATCATTTGTGCACTGTTTTAGCCCATGCGTGTGGCATCTTTATCTGTTGTTGCCTTCCATGCTGTGAGCTATGTTGGGTGTTTCCCTAGTGACTGGACCAACTTAATTTTACCAATTGGTCTTTGGTCAGTGTATGTAAGCTAGAGGAGAAGGAAATTTCTGGAAAGAGCAGAGCCAGGGCTTTAAAACTTCATCTTTTTTTCTCTAAGTCAGCCCCTCCATAGAGCTGCTGTTGAAGAACCAAGCCCTGGGAAACAAAGGCCTTCATTTGGGAAGGTCTGGGAGAGGGTGAGGCCTACCTTAACCTTGGGATCCCTGTCTCCCTGCAGTCCAAAGAGCTGTGTATAAGGACCTGGTGCTTCTGCTCCAGAAAGACACACTGCTCACAGCTTCCCAGTTAAAAGCCAAGGTGAGAGAAACTTGGCAGCCATGCCAGTGTTGGGTGGGTGCAGACCCTGGCCTGAAAAGGACCACCTACCTGGCATGGATCTGACTGTCGGGGTGGGGGTGGGTGGGCAGGGGGAGCTGAGCTTTGAACAGGATCAGCTGGTGGCTGGGGGCCAGCTGGGAGAGCTACACAACGGGACACAGTACCGAGAGGTCCGTCAGTTCTGCTCTGGTTCTGGCCACCACCTTGTTCGCTTCTACTTCCTCACCCGTGTTTACTCCGAGTACCTTGAGGACGTCTTGGAGGAGCTGTCATATGGACCTGCCCCTGACCTAGTGATCATCAACTCCTGCCTCTGGGATCTGTCCAGGTTCAGACGAGGGGGGAGAGGGAAATACTGGTTGGAGGTGGAGGTATGGCAGCATTCCTGTACTCTTGCCCACTCTAAGTGTTACCCAACAGATATGGCCGCTGCTCAATGGAGAGCTACAGGGAGAACTTGGAACGAGTGTTTGTACGAATGGACCAGGTTTTACCAGACTCTTGTCTTCTGGTGTGGAACTTGGCAATGCCTTTGGGGGAACGTGTCACTGGGGGCTTCCTCCTTCCAGAGGTGAGTGACTAGGACCCTTCTGGACAGAGGGTAGAGTGTCTGGCTGGTAGATAGGAGACTCTCTCAGAGACTCTACTTTCTCAATTAGCTCCAGCCCCTGGCAGTCTCTCTGCGACAAGATGTGGTTGAGGGGAACTTCTACAGTGCTACTCTAGCCGGGAACCACTGTTTTGACGTCCTCGATCTCCACTTCCATTTCCGGCATGCTGTACATCACCGTCATCGAGATGGTGTCCATTGGGACCAGCATGCACACCGCCACCTCTCACACTTACTTCTGACCCATGTGGCCGATGCCTGGGGTGTGGAGCTACCGAAACATGACCGTCTCCCAGGTAAGCCCTCCCAAAGAGTGATTGGGTATTGGTGTAGATAGGACCTTCAGAGCACAAGGCACAGAGAACCAAACAGAGCAGAAGTACCTGTAGAAAGTAAGGGATCTCTTGGAGAACAGTTGTGGCTCCTGAATGTTCCTTTCTCATTTGCTGGGAATGGTTAGATCGTAGGAATCACATGGCTGTTCAACTTCCAGTTCTTCAGCTCTGTGATTCCTCCTATGGACCTGAATGAACATAAGCAAGTACTGACTGCAAAAGGCAGGGCCAAGACCCTAATCAATAGATGCATGAAAAAGAAATGAGACTGCTTCCAGGTAGTCCTAGGCACAGGAAGTGGGAAGACAGATAAGGAAAAAGGATGGTCAAGGCAGTGTCCCACAGGCAAGCTCATCAGAGAAGTGAAAGGTACAGTCAGCTAGCAGGTTGTTCAGCAGAGGCACAATGTAACCTATAGTGTCTTTGCAAGTCTCAACATGGTAGGGTTAGTAGACAACAGCTGATAGCCTCTCAGCTCCACAAAGGGTCCCAGCTCACTGGATCCAGCCTAGTGCAGTTCTCCACTGGCCCCACAGTAGTCACTGCTGTAGGTCCTGAGTCCCACTCCTTTAGCTGGTTTTGGGATACTACTCTAACTGCGTTCCTGCTGAGATGTTCTCTGCGACAGATTGTCTACTTGTTAGTCTCTTGGTCCCTGCCTGCCCACAAAGGAAACGGCATGGCTCATTTCCAACTCTACTCCCTTGCATTGGGTCAACTGATCCCTGGGCCAACACAAATCTGCTGTACTTTAGCGCCAGGAGTACAGCGTTTGCTGAATTGGAGGCATGAGTCGTCTTAGATGCTGTTTGTCGCAGCAATAGGGGGACATACAGCTTGTGGGGCCATAGAAAGGCCAGGAATAGAGGCAGACCACTGGGACTTAGTAGTAGCTAGGAGCTGAGCTGGAACATTAGGAAGGTGAACTGGGATGGATTATACACTGGTTCCATTTTCTTTGCTTTGCTCAATTAGAGAACTGGTCCTCAGTAAATAAAGGAATGTTTTAAAGGTGTAAAGGCTAGTTTGTGGTGCTTCGCAGCTTCTGATTCCATCTGAGAACTATGGCTATAGCTAGGGCTGTGGCTCAGTTGATAGGGTGCTTGAAGTTGATAGCACGCATGAAGCCATGGGTTCAGTCTCCAGAACCATATACAACCAAGAGTAGTGGTGCATGCTTGTAATTCTAGGTCTTAGAAAGTAAAAGCAGGAGGATCAGCAGTTTAAGGACATCCTTGGCTACAAAGTGAGTTTAAGGCCAGCCTGGACTATGTGAGACCTTGTCTCAGGGGAAACAAAGGAATTAAGGCTGTTTAAAAAACAAACAAAAAGCAAAACAACAACAACAACAAAACCTTGATTTGAAGTGGGAAGGAGAGCAAGCGAGTTTGATTAGGGCAGATGTGTGAGGGGCTGTGGGAATACTTGGGAGTCGTCAGGACCAGCGGAGGGAGAAGTGGAGCGTGGAAGTGTGAGCTAGGGAGGACAGCATAACTGTGCTCACTGTGGAGCGTGGGAGTGTGAGCTAGGGAGATTAGCACAGCCTTGTTAACTGTGGAGCGTGGGAGTGTGAGCTAGGGAGGACAGCACAACTGTGCTCACTGTGGAGCGTGGGAGTGTGAGCTAGGGAGGACAGCACAACCGTGCTCACTGTGGAGCATGGGAGTGTGAGCTAGGAAGGACAGCACAGCCGTGCTCACTGTGGAGCGTGGGAGTGTGAGCTAGGGAGGACAGCACAGCCATGTTCATTGTGGAGTGTGGGAGTGTGAGCTAGGAGGACAGCACAGCCTTGTTCACTGTGGAGCGTGGGAGTGTGAGCGAGGAAGGACAACACAACCATGCTCACTGTGGATTGTAGGAGTGTGAGCGAGGAAGGACAGCACAACCATGCTCACTGTGGATTGTGGGAGTGTGAGCGAGGAAGGACAGCACAGCCGTGTTCACTGTGGAGCGTGGGAGTGTGAACTAGGGAGGACAGCACAACCGTGCTCACTGTGAAGCATGGGAGAACAGACTAACGGACAGACAAAAGTAGTTGAGAATAGAAAGATGCTTTCAGGACAGGGAGTATTGTTGATGTCATGTGACTGTTGGAAAGAAGGGGTATGTAAGTTCCATATAGTAGGAAAATTATTAAAGACATGAAGGGTTTAAGAGTCAATACACAGTTGATGAGGGATTAAAATTGGGTGGGATACTCTCTGAGGTGGTTTAGAAGCAAATGAGGACTAGTTGGGAGGGGGAGGGAGTGGATATTTATATTTGATTTATTTAGTGGCCTATGGGAAGGACTTGGGAAGAAGAAAAAGCTACAGATACAGATGCTGGGCAAGAGGCATGAGGTCAGAACACAGGCAGACACGAGTACCACGGAAAAAGGAACCCAGCTTGGTCTTGGCTTGAAGTGAAAGGGGATAAGGAAGGCTGCTGTCCTTGTTCTCCAAGAGGATGGAGTGGAGCTCTGGAAGTGTGGGTAGCCAGCGTTTGGGGGCAGCCTGGCTTCCCAGGCCTGTTTAACACAGCCATCCCATTCCCAGCCCCATGGATTGAGGACTGGCCAGAGGTGGAGCATTCATTCCAGGGAAGTCATAAGCAGCCCCCAGACTTCAGGGAGAAGCTGGCCTTGCCCCTGCTCCCACCTTTCCATTTGCCTCCCCCCATGTCTTTTCCTTACCCACTTCAGCCCTCACCACCTCCCTTGTTCCCACCCCTGCCCCAGGATACCCCCTTTTCCCAAGGCCAGCCCTTTCCGCCCTATGAATTCAAATACAATGCAATGGAGGACTTCTCAATGCCAGGTAGGTGCCTAACTTAGGTAGGTGCCTCTATAAGTCTCTGCTCACACCTTTCCTAGCCTCCTTTGCACATTCTCCAACCTAGCCACCTGTGTTCATGTGAGCTCAGGAATTGATACAGCCTTTTGGGTTTAGTTACAGTAGTCCCTCAGATTGGAACAGTGTTTGTAAATTTATTCTTCTGGTCTGGTGGTAGGGAAAGTGGAATTCCCATTTTGTAGATAGGAAATTAAAGCCTAAATAAACTTACCCCAGAAGAGTAGAGCTACCCGGTCAGAAACTTACTCTGATAATGACTGGTTCTTTTGTAGGATGTGGCCCTGGAATGAACTCTGTGCCTGGCCCCCTGCCACCATCAGTCTCTGGCCCTGTCTCCCACGGTCAACACCAGGGCCCAGTGGTCCACCGGGGCAAGCCACGTTGTGTTCTGAACAACCCCTACTATGTACCAAGGATCAGGGGCCCATGCAGGCATCGACTCAGACACTCAGACAGACTGATCCACACATATAAACAAGACAGACGGGGACATGCCCACTCAGGAACATGGCCTTGGTAGGCAAGATCTTAGGTTGGGGCTAGAGATGCCAATGGCCCTGGAGGGTCTGCCTGATAACCTAGCTGTTGGGCCGGGGTGTTCTTGTCCATTGCTGATATCAATAAAAGCATGGAAGGACAGAGTGACATTTCTGTGTGAGGGAGTGGGTCTCCCAAACCATGACCCTAAGACATGGGGAAGCTGCCCTTGGCCTCTGTGCAAACTATTTAGAAATCTGTGAATAACTCTTGTAGCACAGGTCCATCTTCACAAGAACACATGCACACTAAATAAAGATCCCCAGAGGGTCCCTTGTTATCAACAGGTCTTTGGGACTGGGAAATATGAAGGACTGAGTTAAAGTGTCATTGGCAGGCATTCAGTAAGTTGTAAGTCCCTAAGTGAGAAGCTTCCAAGTTCAGGCGAGAGACCAGTTAGCACCCCATTGGGTGCAGTGTTCAGTGAGAACAGAGCAGACACTGGTGGACAGGGTGGCGGCAGAGGCACTTGTCCATGAGGGCGACAATGGTCAGAGTTGAGTAGTGAGGACCCGTTACATTTGAATTAGAGTGGAGGGAACAGAATTCTGGGTTCATTTTTGTTCCTGCTAATGAGAGAGACCTTTGAAAAGGAAAACATCCTACTGAAAAGAAAACAGAAAAACTGATCAGCAAAATGGATTTTGGTTAACAATAAGGGCATTGTTAACATAGGAGGGTGATAAGGAAGTGGTCACAGACAATGTGAGTTAATAAAACCTTTGGAGGGGACAAGAGACTTGCAGAGGCACCAACACAGTGGCCAAAACAAATGTATGAATTCTTTTCTTCTGAACAAGATTAAAAGGGGACAAAAATTAAAAGCTTTTTTTTTTTTTGGTTTGTTTCTACAGAGATAAGAATTTTGATAATTTTCCTTGCAGAAATGGATTTTTTTCTTTTCATCATCAAAAAGTCATTATTAGGGCAATCTTCTTCAGCTACAGTTTGTCCAGTCCTTTGTCACTTTCTCCATTTCCTTACAGAGACTTTTTTATCTTTGACTCTCCAGTGTTGGAGAAAACTGTACCTATATTGATTTCCAGGGAAAAAACTTGAGTTTCTAGCCTTATGGGCTGGCACTATTCTATTCTGATGGGCTGGCACTGTTCTAGTCTGATGGGCCTTCGGTGTTAGTGGCTGACCTGTCCTGCGAAGGGCCATATCACCTTCCCTCCTGAGCCTTTCTCAGCCTTTTCTACTTGTTTCTTGAATTCTGGGCTTAATTCTAGAGCTCACACTGTATAAGCAACCTTGAGATGGGTGTACTTAATACTGTGTACATACTTCCTCTGTGTTCTTAATTTCTACCCCATTTTACTCTTGACTTCCCATGCCCCAACCCTTTTAAAAATATTTTCTTTTAGCCCTTTAAAGTTTTTTGAAATAAGATAGTCTTTACACTTAAAATCTATCCTAAGAAGAGTAAGGAGATCTTATTTTGGCTGTCATATAATTGAAAAGTTTAAAAGAAAAAAAGCCTTATACATGTCATCATTTACACTCAAATTATTCCCTGGACTTTGTTTTGAGGTGTAAAAATGATTAAAGCTTAGGTTGCCCCAGTATAAAGGCCCACTATTGGCTAATCAGGACAGAACTAAATTTTCATTGTCTCTAAAATGTGATCCACCCTGCCTCGATCACAGAACCAAGATTCTTTCTTTCTTCCTTTCTTTCTTTCTTTCTTTCTTTCTTTCTTTCTTTCTTTCTTTCTTTCTTTCTTTCTTTCTTTTTTTTGGTTTAGTTTTTCAAGACAGGGTTTCTCTGTGTAGCCCTGACTGTCCTGGAACTCACTCTGTAGACCAGGCTAGCCTTGAACTCTCGAACTCAGAAATCCGCCTGCCTCTGCCTCCCAAGTGTTGGGATTAAAGGCGTGCACCACCACCGCCCGGCCAGAACTAAGATTTTCTAATGATAGGTCCAGTGTGAGTTTCTGCACATTCCAGGACGGGAGGGAAAGCAGCACAAGCCTGTGAGTCCTGTGGGAAGGGCTGCTTAAGCTGTGTGTGTGTGTGTGTGTGTGTGTGTGTTTGTGGTAGTGTGGTGCAGCACCTGTGGAGATCAGAGGACAACTTTGTGGGTCTTCACCTTTATGTGGGATCCAAGGATTGAGTCTAGGTTGTCAGGCTTGTGCAGCAAGCTCCTGTACCCACTCATCTACCTCCGTGACACAAAATTCTTTTAAGTAAAACTATTAGTTTTTCCCTACTTTGATGTAAACTGAAAGTTTTCCAATGAAAGTGGACTACTGCCTTGTTCTTGTGGAGAATGTATGGCCATCATGTTGAGGTGTATCCAGACATAAAATAGTCAAAGTATCCTTTCTCATAACAAGAAAATAGACATTCTTAAAAAAAAAACAAAAAACAAAAAAAACCTTTCTCCTAAAATCAGCCATAGGCCTAAAATCAGCAATAGGCCTGTCATACATGTATACTAACACCAAGTCTTGGGTCTCAGTGGAAAAACATCGAAACAGATGGCTATAAGCTAATGTAAACAGGCAGCTTTTGTGGAAATTTACAAGCCTGAGTAGTCATAGACCTTGTAAATAGGTAGCCTGGGCAGACAATACCAACTTAGATAAGGACAAGCGAGTCATACGCAGAGTCATAGTGACTTGTCCTCTGAACCTTCACTCAGCTGATAACCAGTTCTGATGATATCTGTATTCCTCCTGATCACCCACACTCCAGTGTCATTCCCTTCCCCACATCCTGCCTTTCTGTGTTTATAACCCCTGTGTGAATGAATTACGATTTGAGAAAAAATAAATTATAAAAAAAAACTTTCTAGGATGTGATTATCATATTTAAAGTGTACAGTTTGGTGAGTATATCTGTGAAATTAGAAATTATTTTATAGTTTCCCCCCTGTCTCCTGCCTACAGCTTCCTTATATTTCATATTAGTCCCAAGCACTTGATACTGATGTGCTTGAGTTTTATATGGATAGAATCATTTGATAAACATTCTGCTTCATCAGGCTTTTTCATTTAACCAAATGAATAGGATTTAAAATTCATTCCAGTTTCTAAATTGATGTGTGAGGTTTGTACATATAAAATATGTGTGCTGCCTGAAGTTTGGAAGCTCTCCTAACCAAAGGGCATCCATTCATCAAGACGAGATTAAGCTGTCTCCTGTGTAGTTCTTAGTTTATGCAAACAAGGATTCAGACACAGTGGGGATCATTTTGAGTCACCTTTGACTGGATCGTTTAAAATTAGAAAACAGTTGTGTAAAGTGTGTTTGGGTGCACAGGTGCTTGTGTACATGCATTTGGAGGTGAGAGGTCAACCAACAGTGGTGTCTTTCTCTGGTTTTCTTTCTTGAGATAGGGTTTCTGGGTAAACCTGGAGCTCACTGATTAGTTCACTGGCTTCTCCCCATTGCAGCTTGAGGGATCCTCTTGTATCTGCCCTTGTACCCTGCACCCCATCCCATGCTGGGACTACAGATGCATGCCACCATGCTTGGCTTATACTGGGTCCCAGAGGCCCAGACTGAAGTGCTTTCATGGTAGCACTGTACCAACTGAGCCATCTCTGAAGCCCTGTTTAATGAATATTTAAAAAGAATTGTCTGAGTTTTCACTATTAAATACATTTTAGTTTACTGTTGAGTTTTGATGACTTTACCCAGTTAAAAAATTTTCTGTCTAGACCATGAATGGATAAAAAATAGTAAAATGGGAAATGGATAGATGAGTCAGTGGTGGAGAGCACCAGTACCCATGTGTAGCTCACACCAGCTATAATTCCAGTCCCAGGAATCTGATGCCCTCTTCTGGCCTCTGGCACCAGGCACGCACGCACACACACACACACACAGGTATATATGCACACATTGGCAAAATGCCAATACACAGTAAAAATAAAACCAAAACTTTCGAGTTAAAATCAGACTAATGAAAGGAACTGAATACTTGCCCCAAAAGTCAGAAGCTATCATGTCTACTGTCACCACTTCTGTTCCGTGTCAGAGGTTGGACAGCAAGACAGCTTACTGACAGATAACAGATTATCTATGTAAAAAAATCTAACGGAAATTATTTTAAAAGGTAATCTAGTATTAAGTGAATGTACAAGTTAGTTACAGTGCACACAGGAAGACTTAGCCTCAAAGATATGTTTGTTTGGCGTCAGTAAGATAGCTCAATAGGTAAAGATGCCACCAATACTAATGACCTAAGTTCAATGTCTGGAGCCCATACAGTGATGTACATGACTGCTCCATGATACGGTTAAGGTTTTTATTATAGATATGAGAACAGCTACAAGCATCTGGAAAGAGTTCAGAGCAGAGAGAGAAGTTGACCAGCGATGGCGAGGGCTAGGGAAGTGGGAGACAGGGAAGGAATAGGGGGACTTTGAAGTGTATAAGTAGGGACTAACAGTGTGGAGACTGGCACGGGCTTTGATATGCAGCCACAGAAGCATGTCAGTGGAGCCGTATGTCCTTTTGCCAGAGGTAACGGAAATGATTCCTTTCGGTAGACAGGATCCCTCTGTGAGCATGCATGAAGGCATAACACCTGTACACACAAAGGATAACATTTTTAAAATGTAAACACAAGTTAGTAGAGGATAGACTTAAAAAGTGGAGAAATCACTGCAGAGCCATCTGAAGAAAATGCATTACAATTTGTAATTTGTACCACATAAATATTAGCTGGAAATAGCTCATAACCCAAAATGTAAGACTTTAAATGACAAATCTAGAGGGAAATAGTTGGAAGCCTATTATTGGACAAAGATATTCTAGATTTAACACCAACAGCATAATATATATAAAAAAAATTTTTTTTTTGAGACAGGGTTTCTTTATGTAGTCCTACCTGTTCTGAGGGCTGGGATTAAAGGCTTGTGCCCCCATGTCAGGCCCGTAAAATAACAGTTTGATATGCTGTTGACAGTACTGTGTGGTCCAGAGAATGATCTGTGAGAGTTTATTAACTATAGAGGCAAGTGAAAATAAAAGAATAAGTATTGAGCTAGGGAGGTGCTCAGTGGTTAAGAGTACTGTCTGTTCCTCCAGAGATTCTGCAGTTCCTAGGACACACAGGGTGGCTCGTTCTGACTCCAACTCCGAGGGTTCTCATGCCCTCTTCTGGCCTTTGTGGGAACAAGGAAAGCACATGTGTAGAGACGTACATGCAGACAAAACACTCCTATATATAAAGTCATCAAAACAACAGTTTAAACGAGTAAGTAACAAGAGCAACTAGCCCAGGCACAGCGCACGCCTTTAATCTCAGCACTTGGGAGGCAGAGGCAGGAGGATCTCTGTCAGTTTGAGGCCACCATGGTCTACATAACTTACATGAGTTTCAGGACAGCCAAGACTAAATGGAGGGAGGGAGGGAGGAAAAGATGGGGGCGGAGGAGAAGAGGAGGAGGAAGGGAGAGAAGGAGGAAAAGAGAGTAAACATCAGATTGGGTGCTCAAAACGCCCCACAGAAATATACTAGAAAAACCTCCTTAAGGCAGTCAGCTAGATTCCCAAGGGGGCATCCAAGTGAAAGAATAAACAGCAACAGAGACAATGTCTTAAAGTCAGGCACAACATCCAGCAGAAAAAACCTGCTGGGAAAGTTGAGGCAATTCATTGGATTCTCAGTTGAACTTTGTATAGATGAGTTCCCCATGACTGAATATGTGGTTCTCTCCCCTGCTGTAGACAGTATGTCATGGAGGAACATTAGTAACCTCTGTTGAAAATAGTTTGCCCCCTAGATGGAATCCCAACCCCCTGGGTAGCCTTAGCCACTACTGAACTTTTGTGGCCAGAGCCACAGATCTCTTGAGCACCAGATTCCCCACAATGGCATTTTGGGTCTCTCCATGGGCCAGGCCACCTTGATGTGGAGTAGATACGTTAAGCAGTTTTGCAGTTCTCATCCCTTCCTGTCACAGAAATTAGAGGCCATCTACCCTCACACAAAGGGAAGTTGGAAGACTTTTTGAGACAAATATGCTCGGGTCTGAAATGGGGGTGGAGGAAGGGCAAACCTCCTTCCAAAGACAGCTTCTTGGTGAACTCAAACCAGTGTAGTTCCTTGTACCTGTATTTCATTAAAATGCAAAACTTCTGTTCTCCCAAAGGCTGTGAAGAGAAGGCAAGCTGTAGCTTGGGAGAATGTATTTTTAAATCAGAGTATCTGATAAAAGACTTGATTCTAGGATAAAGAAACACTCCTTTGTCTAGTTTAGAATAAGTAACTCAAAGTCCAGTAAATTTAAGGGAGTGCAAACAATTTGAACACTGAAGGAAAGAAGACAGAGCGTAAATAAACATGTCAGCAGATGTTCAACATCTGCAGCCACTAGGAATAACCCAAATATAAACCATAATGAGGTAGCACCATTACTGCTGGAATGGCTAATATAGAAAAGATCATACTGTATGATCCGGCTGTCTCATTTGTGTTTACCTACACAAAACAGAAACCTGTTCATGAAGACTTCACAGTTGTAATTACAAAAACTGAAAATGACTGAGGCCCATCCACCAACAGGTGGGTTAATAAATTTGGTGTATCACCCATTAGAATACTCAGTTATTTTAAAAAGTGAACTATTGGGCTGGGAGGACAGCTCAGTAGTGAAGTGCTTGTCTTGCAAGCATAAGGACCAAAGTTTGATCACCAGAATGCACATAAGAATGCTAAGTACTGTGCTAGGGAGACAGAGACAGACAGATCCCTGGGGCTGGCTGACCAGCCATTCTAGCCTAATTGGGGAGCTCAGGCCATGAGAGACCCTGTCTCACAGGATATAGTTATTCTTGAGGCTTATTGCATGGCCTCTGAGCATGCAGACATACAATGTGAAACATTGATGCACATACCAACATTTTCTATTTAGGGGAGTCAGACCTTTGAAGGCAGGGAAGAAGCTATGGTAGAACTCACATGCTAAGTTAATCTGTTTTAAAACAATTCTATTGCAGTATCAGAGATCAAACCCTGGGCGTCACATGTCTGCAGGGCAAGAGCTCTACCATGGAGCCACATTCCTAGCCCTAACATTTTTTTAATTATTATTTTAAGATGAAAAATACTTGAAAGGTGAGATATAAGTATAAAGAAAGCAGAAGTTTCTACAAAATATAAATGGAGACGTTGACTCAGCTGAAAAAGATGTTTTACAAAGTTAATTGTATCCAGATTCTCACCAAAGAAAGACACCCAGGGCCAAGCCAGAAGTTGGAATCCTGGCGGTCCCAGGATTCTCAGAAGAACCTTCCAAGCCTTAGGTTTCTCTTGCTGGGGTGCCAACTGAGGATTTAGGAAAGTAAGTGAGGCGGCAACAAAGCTGTCATCCTGATGGTGGTAGACCTGATATTTCTTCACGTCCCCCCATTTCTGTCCCGTTCACCCCAAGACCGGAGTCCAGGCTTGCGGAATCCTGCTCACCCTGGGGGACTCTAGCCAAGGCCAACTTTTCACGGCCAGAGCCATAAATCTCCGCCAGGGGGCGCGCCTCACTACATTGAGCACCAGATTCCCCGTGCTGCTGCGATTTTGAGCCTCTCTGGTGGTCCAGGGCAGCAGTCTTTCGCCTTGTGGGAAGGCGATGTCGCCCATGGTCTTCGTATCCCAGGCTGGGCTTGGGATTTTCTTATCAGTGTCAGGTTCCTCTCCACCTCCTTCTACACAGTTTGCCAGCTGCCCTCACTATTCCCTCTCCACTTAGCCAAAGGGGATTTCTAGAGGCCACTCTCTAGAGCAGGTGTCCCATCACCCAGGAACACAGGCACTCCCCTCCACACCCCATTCCCCGCCAGCGATCTTCCCCGTTTTGTACAACTGAGCCCGCCCAACAGTGGTCAGCTCTTGATTATGGCCTTCCTTTCGACCTCGCTGTGCAGATTGCCTCCCACTCCTGGATAGTGAGGTTTTCTCACTCCTCACTTTGGCCAAGGGCCGGTCACCCTTGAGCATGCACTATAGAGTCTAGTCTTGTCACACTAAGCCTTGTAAGTTTCTCAGGCACTGCCTGTCTTCCGTCTAGGGACGCCTTTCCTGCCTGTCCTTAGCCGGGCATGCTCATTAATGAGTGCCAGTTGCTATCCTTCCCCTTTGACCATCTTTAGAGATCCTTCTAGGTCCTCGGTTATATTGCATGCATCTCCCCCCCCCCCTCACTATCAAGTTACTATGGTACTATACTGGTATGAATCAGCTGAACTATACCTGACCCATTTTTTTCTGGGTAAAAATGGTCAAACCGTTGGTAGATATCAGCTCCTCATTCCAACACCATCAGAAACAAAACACTGTGAGTGAGATGAGGAAGGGCAGGCAAAAAATATTCACCTAGTGGTTTGGGACATCAGGTCAATTGAGACACCTCTTTCCTCTTGGCTCGATGGAAGAGCTTGGATCACGTTGACCCAGTGTGACTGTTTTCCACTGGGTTGCATTTTAAATCATTTCAACCCAAAGTGGATGGGTTGCTATACTTTAAGAATTTTAGGGATTATTTTGACTTTTGGTTTTTGTTTGTTTTGTTGAGACAGGGTTTCTCTGCCTTAGGTTTCTCTTGCTGGGGTAGCCAACTGAGGATTTAGAAAAGTAGCCTGGCTACTTCCTAAAGAAAAGACAGCCCTGGCTGTCCTGGAACTTGCTCTGTAGACCAGGCTGGCCTTGAACTCACAGATCTGCTTGCCTCTGACTCCCAAGTGCCAGGATTAAAGGCGTGTGCCACCATGCCCAGTGTTTTCTTTTCTCAAGGTCTCATGCCATATCTCACTCCCATATGCTAGGGCTAATCATACGTGCTGTTCTGTTTCTTGGTGTTTTTGCAAAAAGAAATATTATGCCACTATATGTTTTAAACATGTGCAATGTGAACTGTGTTTTATACTAAGATTTCAAGACTGGTCCAAGTAGCTTCTCTGTCCCTTCTATTGCCTTCCTTGTCATGCTTTACCCTCTCATGGCCACCACCAACACAGTACAGTCCTCAATCATATGCCCTAGGCAGTGTGTCACAAACACCTGTCACCTTGGAGTCTTGGAAAATACAGTCTTGCCCTAGCTCAGCAGATCTAAATGGAGATGTAAAATCTTTTTTTTTTTTTCAGATGTAGTCTCATGTAATCCAGTCTGGCCCCAAACTAGATATGTAGCCGAGGATGGCCTTGAACTTTTGCTCCTCCTGAGTTCACTTCCCAAGTGACAGGATTACAGACAAGACCTTCCATGCCAAGTTTGTGTTGTGCTAGGGATCAAACCCAAGGCCACATGCTGAGCAAACTACTAAAATGAACCACATTCTTAGCCCCCCTGAGTCTGCATTTTTAATTTAATTTTTTATATGTATGAGTGCATATATATATATATATGTATGTATATATATATATATGTACCACATGAGTGCCTGGTGCAGGCAGCGTCATCTGATCCTCTATAATTGAAGTTACAGATGGTTGGGAGCTGACATGTAGGTTCTGAGGACTGGACCTGGATCCTCTTGCAAGAGCAAGTGTTCTTAACTGCTGAGCCATTTCGGCAGCCCCACAGAGTCTCTATATAGCTGAAAAGCTACAGGATGCCTAGACTGCACTGTTTGGAACCACATGGCAAAGAGCAAGGCCCTCAAGGACCTCTGTGAGAATTTATTTGAGTTTCTGGGTTGTAGAATATAAGAACCTCTAATTTGGTAAGGATTGCCTGTCTGCACTCCTGTTTCACTGCATTGCCCCACCCCACAGCAGCAGGTCAAGAGGGCAGGACATGTATTTTGATTGTAGGAGAGGTGAAAAGGCCTTTTTTGTTCTCACCTGCATTTCATCCCCTGAATATGGTATTAATACCTCCTCTTCTTTTAATTAGAATGGCCTAAGGTCTCTGGAGTGATGTCTCTGGCCAGTGACTATGGTCCAGGCTAGACCTCTTCTTAGTCTGTTCCCACCACAGACGACTCTGAAGCCTCAGCGATCTAGCCATCTAGACGCACTTGACTTAACACGTCACTAGGCCTCGCTTCCTCTCTAACAGGAGCCATAGGATTTTCATTAAGTTGTATTTTCTCCAGTCCATATGATTTTCTCTTTACTAGCCTCTTAAAGTGCTCTGGGACACAAACAGCCTGGCCTTGGCACTGGTGAGTGCTTATCCTGCTCCTAATAAAAATCAATCTCTCTCCCTCCCTCCTTCCCTTCCTCCCTCCCTCCCTTCCTCCCTCCCTCCCCCCCCTCTCTTTCTCTCTCTCTCTCTCTCTCTCTCTCTCTGTGTGTGTGTGTGTGTGTGTGTGTGTGTGTGTGTGTGTGTGTGTGTGTATACCATTAGGGGCTAGTTCAGGCACTTCACCTTACAAGCCAGATGCCTCAAAATCTATGTCTTTGTTATATCCAGGTAGAAAATGAAGTTCAGAAAGACTGATCAGGGCTAGGAATGTAGCTCGGTTGATAGAGTGCTTGCCTAAGATGCAGGAAACCTTGAATTTGATCACTGGCACCAAATAAACCAGGCATGGGAGCATATCCCTGTAATCCTAGCCCTTGGGAGGTAGGGGCAAGAGGATCAGAAGTTCAAGGCCATTCCCAGCTACATAGTGAGTTTGGGGACATTCTGAACTACATGGGGTGGGGGGCAGATGGACAGGCAGACAGATGAGGAATAGCTCATTCATGGAGCAAGAATGTGATAGTCCTGGCATTACCGCAATGGTAACCACAAAGCTTCAGCATCCCCATGTCTAGCCTTGGCACATGGCCACACTGCAGGGGGAACTACAAAGAGAAGGACTGGCTTGGGGTTTTAGGCGCTGAAACTATCGACCAGTATGAAGATGTCTTCCAGTAAAACGGAGTTCTAAAACTGTGGCAGGTTTTGGCCAAAATGAACCATGACTCAAGGTGTATGAGTGTTTAGATGGCAGAAGAGTTTTTTTCTGCCTAGAGCTTCAGAAGCAGTGATTTTAAGGTTAGCTATAAAACAGATAGATCCAGGAAGCAGCAGGGATTGGGTCGAGGGCAGGAGTGGATGGACACTGAAGTCTGAGCCTCAGCTGTGGGCAGATTGTCTAACATGTCTGCCACTTTACTTGGTAACTGATACTCACAGCTTTGTGTGGAAGGCTCAGCGATAGGTAAATGGCCAGACTCCAGGGAAGTATGGGTGGTCAAAGCCCTCTGATGGAAGCAGTCTGCTTAATCAATTCTGGAAATCCCTGAGCTATTATTTTCCCACTCACACAGCCTTGCACACATTTCCTGGCACCAGGCTCCAGCTTAAACTGTTGTACAACCCATAATTCAGTACCTGCCTAGCCTGAGGCCATGGGACACATAGCCTTTCACGTTTCATCACACTGTCCATAATGTGTCAATTTTTTAGGGCTGGGACTCCATACATGACAGAGTTTTTGTGGAAGCCTAGCTTCTGAATCAAAAGGCCTTTTGAGCTTAGTGTTCTTGGAGTCAAAACATCTTCACTGCTGTTTGCCCCTACAACATACTTTTCATAAAACCAGGCATGGTGGCACAAGTTTTAATCCCAGTACTCTGGACATAGATAGAGACAATAGGATTAGAAATTCAAATTCATCCTCAGCTAAATTGTTCAAAGCCATCCTGGGCTTCATGAGACCCTGTTTCAAAACAACAACAAAAGCAACATATTTTGCAAATAGATACTGACTTTTGATCAAAATAACTCCATGAAAACATTGGGGCTCACTTAACACCAAGGCTCAAAAGTAGTGAATTGGCCAAGATATGGGTGGCTGAAATAGGACTTTGATTTTTTGTAACAGGCCTGGTGGCTCTTTAAAAAAAAAAGAGTATGGAGAGTGGAGTGTGTGCTTGTGCACAAAGCCTTGGGTCCAGTATACACACACACACATATACATACACACACACACTTACACACACACTCACACATATACACACACATGCACACACACACAGACACACACAAACACACACATACACACACACTTACACACACATATACACACACATACACACATGCACACACACACAGACACACACACACAGACACATACACACACACACACTTACACACACACACTCACTACCATGATCGGCCTCTTTGGCCTCTTTCCCATTTCTGGGAGGTGAGTGAGGTGAGATTCCCCAGCTATCTTTCTGACAGTAAGACCCATTCCAGAGTGTGTGCTCCTCCTGGAAGTAGAAAGAGGATCCGTGACAAATCCAGCCAAGTCCAGGGGTGTGTAGGTGGAAACGCTCAGGAAGCCTGAAGCTGGGAGGGCTGAGGTGATGTGACAAAAAGATTCTGCCAGGAAGACCACGTGATGTTACCACATCCACACGGGTGCTCTCAGTGGTTTGTCCAAGCTCTTGTCTTGCTAAACTGTCTGTCCTGTTCCTGACACCAATGTGGGTTTAAGGTAGATGCCCAGAAGCCAGACCCCACTTGTGTGTGTGATTGAAGGTCTGAGGTCTGTTGAAGTTCCGCTGCCCTCCCTCCCCACGGGGCTCAGGCCCTAGGCCAGGGCTCAACAGACACAGGCAGTAAGATGGGGTTGCCCTTCTATTGGTCCAAGTCCTGAGTGTAGCCTGGGTGAGTCATGGAGGTGAGGAGGCCCACGAGGCTCAGCAGTGTGGAGAAGAGTAGCAGGAAGGAGGCAGCGAAGAGCAGAGCAGGCAGGGCACTGAGGACAAGCAGCAGGATAGCTGGCAGCAGGTGGCTCCACATCACAGCCACCACGGGCCATAGGGAGCTCAGCAGGTGGGAGCCCGTGGTGAAGAGTGCATGACATAGCATCAGTGCCAGCAGCAGGTAGAGTGTCCCTTCCAGACCCCATAGCATACGCTGTAGTGGTTGCCGCCAGCCTGATGTATTCCACCACTGGGTCCAGCTCCGAGGTATGTGGCATGCCCACCAGCGCACCCAGTCCTGACGGATGACCCAGGCTGACCAGGGCACTGCCCGCTGGGGCCCCTCGCCAGCCCCGATGATATCCGTCTCCACTCGTGGCTGCTGCATCACGGCTGGTGCACCTGTGGACGGGGCCAGGCCAGCTGCAGGAGCAGCCCTGGAGATGCCCAGGACCTCTGGATAGGTGGGCATGCAGGGGTCAGGAGGATACTAGCATGGGCAGGATTGGGCTTCGAACTGGGGCCTAAGACTTACCTTTGGGCAGAGCCACCTAAGTCATGGTGTTTCCTGTTGTGCCTAGGCTGGCCTGGCAGACAGGTCCCAGTCTTACCCTCGCTCACCCCACCGTCCCCAAAGGAGTGCATTATGACCCGGGCTGGGGTGGGGCCCAGCCAAGAGAGGAGCTATTGCATAGTGTGAGAGTCACTTATGTCCTTTACTCAATGGCCCCTCCAGGCTGGCAGGACAGCTCAGTAAGCCTTACGGATACCATTCTCCTTGCTTGTAGGAAGCCTTCCCCACACCTGTCCCTCCTTGATGGCTGCCTCCAACTTCGTGGCTGGAGTTGATTGCTGTAACTACCCTTTTCTCTGCCTTCTCTTAATGCCCTCACCCTCAGATCCAGTTGTCAAATGTCCATATTATAGAACTAGAAGGCCCTGAGGTTCAAGCTGAATATAATGGACTATTCTATCCTTACTACACCACTTTACCCTCATGTAGCTCAGGATGGAGAAGAAATCTGAGAGCAGATTGGATGATGTATTTTTAGAAGGCATTCAGCTTTAGGAGGGCTCTCAGGCCCAAGGATGGATACAGAAAGCTAGGCCCAGCATGGCTAAGGGTATACCAGAGCCTCCCAAGATCAGGCCCAGGCCCAGGAACAGCAGGAGCAGTGCATCCTGGAGGCTGAGCAGTCTTGAGACTGTCCCTGCTGGGGAGAGGGGAGCTGCTTGCTGTCCTGGACCCTCACCAGCCCCCTGGCTCTGACCCACTGGGAGAAGTCTGTGTCGCGGCAGGTTGCAACCTGTGGACCTGTGGAGAGAGAAGATGGCAGCTTGAGGCAGTTGCTTATCTGTCCCTGTGCTTGCAACACCTACCTGACAAGTGACACTTACCCATGGAACAGGTCAAAAACGAGGAAACTGGTCAGCAACAGCAGCAGCAGGGCCAGGCCAGCCGTTGAGAAGATGGTTTGAATTGTCACTCCTAGTGCCCCCAGCCCTAGGATACTGTCCAGAAGCTGGGCCTGGCTGAAGTCCCAGGGGACACACATGGCTCACTGACCCTACTCAATCCCTCTTCAGTATCCAGACCCCTGGGAGGGAGTAGGATGGACCTAGAGGAGCTTCGGGCATGGATAAGCAGAGGTGCGTCCTGGGGTTGTTAGGAAGACCTAGTGCTAGGAGATTAGGGATCAGGGAAGGGAAGAGGGCCTTGGCATACACTCAAGGGTGAGCTCACTGAGTGAGGAACTAGCCTCTTTGGGGATCTCCCTCCCCCAACTCCCACCCCACATCTTCACCAACGCTCCTCACCTCCTCCCACTTGGGTCAACCATTCTAGATTTGGACACCCTGGGGGGCATTGTGACCTATTATCAGGTAAGACCTTGAATTAAGGAAGAACAACAGTTTGTCTTGCCTCATAACCACTGGTGGCCTAGGTGGGGCTTAGCTAGCAAATCAATGTTTTCTGAGAACTAAGACTCATCCACTTGCCTTGGCTAATAATTCTCTGCACCAGGGACTTCCCACCGGTTCTGGGATGTCAGGAAACCATGCTAAAACAACAGCTGCTTGGACTTATGCATCTTCCAAAATGTTCTCCAGGCTGCGTGTCTAAGATGTCATTCAGGCATTCAATTTTTCTGTATCCAGTTCCCTTCCCTGAGAGTGGGGTGAGGCCTGTGGGGTTTTGATGGTAGGGGGAAAATCAGGTTTGCAACTCTGGGATGCAGAATAGACTTTTCTAGAATACAACCTAGGCCATGGGGCAGGGGTGGGGAAGGGCAAGAGGATCCTATTTAGATGTTTTAAGCACTGCAGTTTTGGGAGGTATTACGGTTTCTGCAATGGGACAGAGAGCTGGGCATGGTGGCATATGCTTTACTTTCAGTACTCAGAAGCCTGAGACAGAAATATTGTGAGTTTAAGGCCAAACTGAACTATATAACAGGATGCTGCCCAGGAAATTAAAAAAACAAAACAAAACAAAGAAAAAAAAAGAGGTCTTGAATCTAAGAGTATTACAACATCATGACTTCAAGTTGTTTTGAAACAGGGTTTCTTCATGTGTTCCAGGCTAACCTTGAAATCACCATGTAATACAGCTGCTCTGTAACTTGGTGATTCCCCGTCTCATTCTCCTGAGTGCTAGGATTGCAGGCAGGCACCACTATGCCTCACATAAGATCCAAATGCAAAGTTAAGACCACCACTGAAGAATGAAATTAAGGAATGATCATGGAATAAATGGATTTGTCACCATTACTGATTATAATTATTCAATGAGAATGAACTTATTCCCACTTAATCAATGGCTGGGAGTGGCTACAGAGCTACTGAATATATGGTCGGTTTGGTGACAAAAGACAGGAGTAGAAATGACATCAATTTAAATATTACTCACACCTTGAAGGAAAACTGAAGGAGTTGGAGCCAGGGAGACACTGACAATATAGCACCCAGGAAAGGAGAGGTTGTGAGAAAATGATAGAGCATTAAGCTGCCCCTGGGACGCCCCACCCAAAGACCCCGGTCGTCTTGACATGTTTGGTGTTGATGGACTTGACAGACCATAGAGCCAGAGTCATTTGTTCTTAATGTCACTAATGTCACTCACCAGTGGCTCTTCCACTGGCTTTTGTTTCTTGGGAACTGTGTTTCTGACATAGATTTGCCTACAGGGACACAGGCTATAGTAGAAGATCCTGTTTTTTGTCTAAGTCTCAATTGTCTTTGTACATGAGAAAATTAACATTCAGGTTTAAAATTGCCAGTTCCACTAGCCTGCTCATTTCTGGTGCAGCCACAAGATTGTATCCCTGGACTATGGAATTAAGAGTCAGGTCCTGACTGATCTACAGAGACAAAGTAGTCCACATATGCAAGGGGTCGGGAGCAGGGTGTGTGACGAAAGATGCAGTGCGAGCAAGGTGCTCTGCGTACTCTGCAGGAGAGTTCTACTTAGGGTTTTCTCAGGCTCTTCTTCATTCGGCAATCATTTCTGATGTGATCCCCGTGTGTCAGGTCTCCAGCCTCTGTTGGGTTCTAACTCCTAGGGCAGACCATGACCTTTTAGACCAATGTTCTGAAAGCCTGAGGTAGTTCTCAGAAGGAAAAAAAAAGATAAGGAAGGAGGAGAACAGGGTAGAGGAAAGAGCTAAGCCAGAGTACAGTCTTGTCTGGGGTTCAGCCTCAGCCTGACTGTACAGACAGCTCTGAGAAAAGTGAATTGTGCTGTAGAGTAGATCCATCATTTCAGCTAATGGTGATTGGAGGACAGGGAAGAGGGAGATAAAGTCAGAGAACTGAATCTCTCAGCCTGAAAAGCAATGCCTTCTGCTGAAGGCTCTTGTCTGCAAAACGCAGCAAACATCCATGATCTATGAACTGCAAACAACAGTAAGGGTAGGCACATTGTTGATAAAGGGACCTCAGTGGGAAGTCAGCAAGACCCATATGGCAGTGGATCTTGTGTAGTGAAGGATTCAACAAACCTGGATTATTTGTATCATGCTCATTCATGAAAGCTGTTTGTTGGGAGCTGGAGAAAGCTTGGTGGTTAAGAGCACTTCCTACACGTCCAGAGAACTAGAGTTCTGTTCCTAGTTCCCACATCAGGTAGCTCACAACTGCCTGTATTACAACTCCAGCTCCAGGTGATCCAATACCTTCTTTGGGCAACCTGCATACACATGAGTATATGTATTTTTTTTTAAAACTTCAGAATTGGTTGGCTCTTACTGGGCTCTCTAAGGAGCTAGTTTCTAAGTCCTTGAGATATCCTATTCAAAGTAAGCATCTCTGTTTACACCGAAGTCTTAGACCCTATTAATATTCTATGTCAACAATATGATTTTTTGGGGGGACTTAGACCAGAAACTAGGCTTACCTTGGATTCTAGAAGGTTTGCTCAACCAACATCTACAGTCAGCTATACTTGTATGACTGATCTTCCGATAAAATTCTGAACACCGAGCATCCAGTGAATTTCTCTCACTGACAGCACTTGGTACCTGCTGTCAAATATACTGCTGGAAAAATAAGTACTGCCTACCATTTTCAGATGAACAACTGGAAGCTCACACTCAGTCTTTCCTGTACTTGCCTGCTGTACATTATTCTTTTGTTGGTTTTAATCTGCCTGCAACCTTTCTTGGTCATAAGCCATGACCATTAGTATAACCACTTCTGTGAATTGTGATGAACCATTGAGCAAGAACAGCTTTGGCATCCGAAGTAGGATTCACTGGAACAGTGGTAATTCATTAAATGTGATGGAATCACGAGTTGAGAAGAAGGATAGGAGGGAGAGATTCCCAGATGGCTACTTAGTCACCCATAGCTTGGAAATGAAGCAACTCCATGATGGAGGTCAAAGCTATCAGTAGAATTTGTTAATGGCAGAGTTAATCCTGGGGGAATTGTTTAGGAACCTGTCCAGAAAGTAGGATAATAAACAAAACCCTCAAGAAACTAGAAAAAGTTCACAAAAATAGAGGAAGAATACTTGAAAGTTAGTTTTGGAAATTTCAAATACAAAAAAAAATATAATGCAAAACTTTTTTTCTGGTATAGTGAACTTTAGTGATGTTATTCAAGGGATAAGCTCCCACTTCTGGGGACCCGGAATGAAAGCTGTGACAGGAGATCTAAGAAGGTTGGGAGGTAACCAGGCAGCATACACTAGTGATAGGAGACTCCCAACACACACAGCAGAGGACTGCCTGGTCTGGGCTCAATGAGAGAAGATGCACCTAACCCTTGAGAGACTTGAGGCCCCAGGGAGTGGGGACGTCTGGTGCCATGGGGATTGGGGGGTGGGACATCCTCTTGGAGAATGGTGGGAGTTGCAGGGGAGGAGGTATGGGATAAAGAACAGTCAGAGGACAGACCAGGAGGGGGATAAAGACTGGACTGTAAAAGAAGATTAAAGAATTAAAAAAAATTTTTTTTAAAGAATGTTGGGGTCTGAATTTAGAGAGGGACTCCCCAGCAGTCAAGGGCCTCTCTCTTCCTTTCTTGTTCTTTCTGGTGGGTGTTCCAGGGCTTCTTACTCCTCAGAGGCCATGTGAACCATAAGCTCCACCAGTAGCTGAATCGAGCTTGACAAATGAGCTTAGAAATGAGCTTGACAAAGTTGTTATTGAGAACAGTGCCAGCCCCAGCATCAAGAGGGAAGAAGTGTTAAAGTCACAAGTAACCACCTGTTCCTCCTCCTACAGTCCCCAAAGACCTCGTAGGGCCCTTGGATGCCTGCTCCTCTACCTTTTAAAAACAATTTAAATTTATTTTGTATATGGCTGTTTTGCCTGCATGCATGTCAGTGTACCGTGGAATGCCGGGTACCCACAGAGATCAGAAGAAAGATTGGCAGCTTTCTCAAGGTGGCAGGTCAGATCTACAACAGACACATTATGGGCAAGAACATGGAAGGCCATGCCAGTGAGCTTCCTGCTCAGCTCTGGGATGACCTTGCCCACAACCTTGACCGTGTCAGTGGATGCAGGGATGATGTTCTGGGCAGCCCCACGGCCATCACACCACACTTTCCCAGAGGGGTTGTCCATGATGTTTTGAATGGTGGTGGTGTCATGTTCTGTGATACCTTAGTTGTCATGGATGACCTAGGCTGTGTCGGGGGGTGGGGTTGGGGGTGGGGGTTAGCAGTTGGTGGTGCAGGAAGCATTGCTGACAATCTTGCGTGAGTGTGGTACTTCTTATGGTTCATTCCCATCACAAACATGGAGGCATCAGCAGAAGGGGCAGAGGTGATTACTTTTGCCCCCACCCTTCAAGTGGACCCTGGCCTTCTCCATCATGATGAAAACACCAGGTGATTCCACAGTATACTGGCACCAGCATAACCTCATTTGGTGATGGCAGGATCCTGCTCCTGGAAGATGGAGACTGTCTTCCCATTGGTGACAAATTTCCTGTTCTCAGCCTTGACTATTCCAGGGAGCTTGCCATGGGTGGAATCATACTGGAACTTGTAGACCATGTAGTTGAGGTCATTGAGGTGACAATATCCACTTTACCAGCGTTAAAGCAGCCCTAGTGACCAGGTGCCCACAGAGCCTAAATCACATAACTTAATAAGCTGGATGTGGTAGTCCATGCACAGCTGTAATTCCAGCACTCTTTAGGCAGAATCAGGAGGCTCAGAAAAGTCCAAGGTCATTCCCAGTACATAGACATCAGTCTGGGAGTGGTTGTTTGAAAGAAAATGACTACCATAGGCCATAGAGGGTGGCATTATTAGGAGATGTGGCTTTGTTGGAATAGGTTGTCTTTGTAGTAGGAGGTATGTCACTAGGAGGCAGTTTTTGAGGTCTCCAAAGCTCAAGCCACAGCCAGTGTAGCAGTCTCTTCCTGATGTCTGAAGATCCAGATGTAGAATTTTCAGGTCCCTCTCCAACACCATTTCTGCCTGTGTGCCTCCATGCTTCCTGCCTGATGACAATGGACTAAACTTTTGACCTATAAGCCAGCCCCAAATAAATGTTTTCCTTTATAAGACTTGCCATGTTCATCATGTCTCTTCCCAGCAGTAAAAGCCTGAGGCACTGGGCTATATAGAATCCATAGATTCCTACCAGTTCACAGTGTGTGTGGAATTAGAATTACTGGTGCTTCCTGCATAGAAAAAGATCACACGTCTATAAGCAAAAAGGCGACAGGGAATCAGAATTTTACTTTTCATCATATTCTTTAGCGTTTCATTTTGAGAGTGAGGCTTGCTGTCCTGCTCATGCCATCTTTGAGCTCTCCTTGCTCCCAGCCTGTCCTTCATCTAAGAGCTGCTTTGGATAGGTGCCCCCACCCATCCAACTAGGTTGTTCCCTGAAACATATACTTGCCCTGTGATATCCAAAGATTCTCCATGTGGCTCTTGGCGATAGAGACCAGGCTCTGTAGGTGACTGGATATAAACTTGCTATCGTGTCTCTAGAGTCATGGTCTTTTGACCTCTTGCCTTTGCGTCCCCAAGTACTGAGTGGCCGAGGCTGGAGGCAATAGCCTAGCAAGACATGGGTGTCAGAGGATGCTGAGGGGCTCAGGGACTGAGAGGGGCATAAAAGCTCTTGGGTAGGAGTCTGGAAGGAGGGATTAGGGGCTGAGTCTGAGATGTTCTGTTGTTGGTACTTCTGTCTTCTCTCCTCCCTCTTTGAGCTCTCTGAGACTTGGCTGAGTGTGGGGTTTCTGCTGGAATCCCAGAAGCCCTCTACTTGTTCAGATAGTGGCCTGCAAGCCAAGGAAGCAGCCTGCTATCTTGCCTATATGCCTTGGCCCTGTGTTCAGAAAGTCTATGCTTTAAAACATATCCTGATAGCTTTTATTGCCAACTTGACACATCAGAGAGGAAAACCTGAGGAACCACAGAGATGAGATCAGCCTACGCAGGATCGTCTTGATTGCTAATCAATGCATGAGGAGCCTAGTCCACTGTGGGCAGCACCATTCCCTGGACAGTGGTTCTGGCCTATATAAGAAAGCTAACTAAGTGGGGGGCCTGATAGCCCCAGGAGGCTTTCATATGGTTTCTGATTCAAGTTCCTGCCTGAGTTCTGCCTCAACTTCCCTGACTGAACCTGTAATCAGAAATAAATCCTTGCTTTAACTAAGTTGCTTTTTGTCAGAGTATTTTATCATGGCAACCAAAAAGAGAATAGAACAGAGAGTCACCCTTAAATTCCTCTATGCTTCTCTGGTGAGCTGGGCCTAGCACTGCTGCTTAGGTGGGAGCACCAAGAAGGGACTTCATCATGTGTGGGTCCTCTGTGATCACTCCCTTCAGAGTTCTCTGACCCTCCTCCTGTAGTGCCACAGTTGGACCAGATGGCAGGGCTTACTCCCTTGGTCCCTACAGGAGGTGGCCTCAGTTTAGGAGTCCCACACCTGGCCCCATACATCTCCACCAGACCCTGGTTCTGTTCCTGCTGCTGGAAAGGTACCCACTTGAGGTTATTCAGTTCATTTACATAGACCATAGCCCTACAACCTTTTACTCAGGGGTCCCAACCACCTGTGGGCAACACTTCTTGGGGGACCGCAGCAAAGGCAAAGCAAGCACCAGTGGCACAGGCCTTTCTTTTGGGCAGGTGATTCTGATGTGGGGGGAGCCTCGAGAGGTCTTGGGGAAGACAAGTCTGAGAACTCCTGGGGGAAGATGAAAGGAATCAGGGAGGAGGTGGAGCGAGGTGGAGCGGGGAGAGCAGGAATCACATTAAGATTTGGCCTCGAGGTTCTTGACGCCACCCTTCTGGTTATCAGCTCTGGCTGCCTTCCTCGAGTTATGTAACCCCAAAAACGTGGCAGCCTGGGAGGGAAAAGAGAGGAGGCGGGACTGAGGAGGAAGCGCCGCCTCTCTTTGCTCTCATGGTTTGTCTTGGATTTAATGGAGAACCCCTCACCCCTACCCCACAACCCTGACTCTCCCCCCCCCCCGCCCACCACTGCTTTCCTGCCGTCTTTCCGCGTTGCTCTCCCCATCCTAGCAAGGCACCCGAGGCTCTGGATGGATTTTCCTCTCAGATTATAGTTTCCTCTCCAAAGTTCCCAGCTTTGTTACCTTGGCCACGTCAACGAGGCCCACTCCAATCTTCAGTTTACCAGCCAGTAAAACTGAAGTTTGACTAAAATTCAGGCCACGTGCAGAGCGCCTTGCATAGGTGCCTGCAGTGGGTTGGGCGCGCAGTCGAACGGAATGTGCAGACTGTGCAGAGCCGGGCACCGGTGAGGCTGCAACACTGGGTCTCGAGGCCACCAGCTCGCCGCCCCCGGGGGTCCCTAGCGGCTCACGAGAGTCAGCCGCCCCCGGGGGACCTCGCGGCTCTCCGCAGCCCGCCCTCCCCTCTCCTAGGACGTCGGATTCTGGCGAGTGGCTGTGGGCGGGCCGGAGGCTGCAGAGGGGCGTGGGGCGGCGGAGGGGCGGGCAGGAAGGGGCGGGGGGCTCGGCAGACGCCCGCAGGAAGAAGAGAACCCACCAAGAGCCTCGGCACAGCTCGCCCGCTGACCCTTCCCGCTATGTGGGGTCTCTTGCTCGCTGTGACCGCCTTTGCGCCTTCCGTCGGTCTGGGGCTGGGGGCGCCCAGCGCCTCAGTGCTGGGCCTGGCGCCGGGCTCTACTCTGGCCCCACATAGCAACGTTACACAGCCGTCTGCAAAGGCAAATGGTGAGCTCTGGGTCCCATGGTCGGCTGCTGGGCAGGTCAGACCCACTCCCCCAGCTGGGTCCTCCAGCTTGCCGGTGAACAGGGACACATACAGCCCTGTACAATGGCTGCTGACTCAGCAAGCAGCCTCATTCTGCTCAGACCCAGTCAGCAGTCTTAGGACAGGCCCAGCGGGATGCTGGCTGCTCCAACTCCAGCTTCCCTTCTTCATAAGTGGAGAAACTGAGGGCAGAATCTGAAAAGGTGAAGAAACACCGGACTAAAAGCGGCAGAGTAAGCCTATGCAGGATGGTGTTTAAGGCCAAAGACTGGAGGGGAGAAGACAGGGAGGTGAGGTTGTGTGGAGAAAAGGATCGCTGTCCCCTGATGGGCACAGGCAGACTGTCTGGCCTCTCAACTTCTTCAGAGTTGGGAGCTTTGAGGCCAGCAGGTAGGCCAAGCACGGACTTTAGGACAAGATCTGAGGCACTAGAAGGAAGGCTTGGAGGTTGATGGGGGTAGGTACAAAATTAGAAGTGGGAGGTAGTATTACCGAAGAGGAACGACCAGGGCAAGGCCTGGAGGTTAAAAACTCACTTCAGATCTTCAGAGTAACCAGTCTCTAATGGCTCGACATTGCTCTCCCCTGGAACAGAGAGTCAGAGTTGTAATTGTGTTAAGAAGAAAGAACCGAAGACACGACTAAAGAGGCAGATCGGGTTAGGTAACAGGCCTTGCATGCCATGCTAGGATGACAGTAATTGTTGTAGGTGTCCCATATGCTCAAATGCCTTGTTGGGCTAGCAGACCTTTCCATCTGGGTTTCATGACATTCTCTCCTCTGGTACACTGCCTCCTGGTACCCTAGAGACCTCAGAACAGCATGTCCGGCTGCGAGTCATCAAGAAGAAAAAGATCATTGTCAAGAAGCGAAAGAAGCTAAGGCAGCCTGGTCCTCTGGTAACTGCCAGGCCTTTGGTGACCACTCGCCCAGCAAAGACCCTCACTCTTCCTGAGAAACAAGAGCCAGGTATTGCCTTTCCAGGGGCCCCACCTAGCCTATGAACAGGCTCAGGCTCAGGTCTCCAGCCTCTCTGCTTACCCTCTAGCTAACCCTGTCTCACTGTTCTATCCTTACCACAGGATGTCCCCCTCTAGGCCTGGAGTCCTTGCGGGTTTCAGATAGCCAGCTGGAGGCCTCCAGCAGCCAGTCGTTTGGTCTTGGAGCACACCGAGGACGGCTCAATATCCAGGTCGGCAGCCCTCGCTCAGCCAGATCTGAGAGATAGGGAAGCATAGCCTTAGGGCTGTCTCCTTCTCTCCCCCCCACCCCCACCTCTTCTCTGTGACCCATCTGAGCTTGACCACCATGACCTTGTGTCCACAGTCAGGTCTGGAGGATGGTGACCTGTACGATGGGGCTTGGTGCGCTGAGCAACAAGACACCGAGCCCTGGCTTCAGGTGGATGCTAAGAATCCTGTCCGCTTCTCGGGAGTTGTTACGCAGGGCAGAAATTCTGTGTGGAGGTGAGGCAGGCTAACGCTTAGCCTGGAAGTTGTTAGTGGCCGGACATGGAAGTGCCGCCGTGTCTCTGTAGGGACACTAATGTCTCTCTATCTCTGCGGCCAGGTATGACTGGGTCACATCATTCAAGGTCCAGTTCAGTAATGACAGTCAGACCTGGTGGAAGAGTAGGAACAGTACCGGGGAGGACATGGTGAGTGGCCCCATAGTGGTTGGGACCAGTTCATTGGGGGGAGAATCCTCTGCAAATAAAAACCAGATACACACATAGACTCCAGGAGAAAGCTGGAGCTTATTACAGTGCTAAGGCTCAGATCCAGGACTTTGTGCATTCACAGGGAAGTTGTTTACCAAGCACTATCTCCTTTGGGATAGTCCTGTTATTTCCACCATGGGGTAGGTGCTGCATCTTCTTTCTGGGACACCCCTTCTGACCATGAGCCTTGGGGTTATTTACTTCTTGCCTGTTTATGGCTCTGGTTTTCCATCTCATGGACCTCCTTTGTACAGACTCCAGAATGGGTATGTTGTTTTAATGAACTGAAGCCATGCCAGAAAACACAGCTGCCCAAGATTGCCCCCTGGGATCCATGTTTCATGGAGTGTATGGCTCCGGCTGCACCCACCAGGGAGGGTTGGCTTCAGAGTATGAGAGCCTTGATTCCATTCCTGGATCCCGAGCATCAGGTCTGAGCAGCTTCAGCAAGGCATTCCATATCCCCAGGTATTTCCTGCCAATTCAGACGCAGAGACTCCAGTCTTGAACCTTCTGCCAGAGCCTCAGGTGGCTAGATTCATTCGCCTGCTGCCTCAGACCTGGTTCCAGGGAGGTGCGCCTTGCCTCCGGGCAGAGATCCTGGCCTGTCCAGTCTCAGGTGGGCAGCTGGGCAAAGGCTGTATGGGCAGGGTCTGATTTCAGGGGCATCCTTTACTAGGATCTAACCTTGTATCTGGAACTCACTTCCCACCAGATCCTAATGACCTGTTCCCTGAGGCCCGTACACTAGGATCTTCTGACTCTCTGGACTTCCGGCATCATAATTACAAAGCTATGAGGAAGGTCAGATACAACTCCTGTGACCCTGGAAGGAGGCCTGCCTGTCCCCTTCCCACCTGGCTGTGACTACCCATAAGTCCCCCTGTCTCTGTGTCTGTCCCCCTTTCTCCTACTTTTCTCCATCTCTAAGTTCTGTCCAATTACCCTTGTCATGACACCACGCCTTTTCTGTGCCCTGCCCCCCAGCTGCTCTGCCTTTTCTGGGTCATACTATGTTGCTCCCATCTGTGTGGACCACCACTGACTCTATAGGTCTTTCCATGGTTAGGCATGGTCTCTGTAACTCCCTCGTGCTCCTCTCTGCTTCCCAGCTGATGAAACAGGTGAATGAGCAGTGCCCCAACATCACCCGCATCTACAGCATTGGGAAGAGCCACCAGGGTCTGAAGCTGTATGTGATGGAGATGTCAGACCATCCTGGGGAGCATGAGCTGGGTACTGCTTCATGGCATGGGAAGAGGTGGGCACAGGGCAGACTCTGGTGTGAGCTAACTCTAAGCCTCTGTGTGTTTCCAGGAGAGCCCGAGGTCCGCTATGTGGCTGGCATGCATGGGAACGAGGCCCTGGGTCGGGAGCTGCTTCTGCTTTTGATGCAGTTCTTATGTCATGAGTTCCTGCGAGGGGACCCACGAGTGACTCGGCTTCTCACTGAGACACGAATTCATCTATTGCCCTCCATGAATCCTGATGGCTATGAGACTGCCTACCACAGGGTAGGCCACCTGGCATGATGGCCTTCCTGTCTCTTCTGTATGGTACCCAGAGCTTGCTTGACTTGAACAAGGCCCTTTCTTGGCAGGGCTCTGAGCTGGTGGGCTGGGCAGAGGGCCGCTGGACCCACCAGGGCATTGACCTTAACCACAATTTTGCTGACCTCAACACACAACTGTGGTATGCAGAGGATGATGGATTGGTACCCCACACTGTCCCCAACCATCACCTGCCACTGCCTACCTACTATACATTGCCCAATGCCACTGTGAGTATTCTGGGGCAGTGGAAGGCCACCTAAGGCCCCCTTGTCTCTGTGTGCAGACCATCCTCTCTTCCCCTGGTCTAGGTGGCTCCTGAAACATGGGCAGTGATCAAATGGATGACACGAATTCCATTTGTGCTGAGTGCCAACCTCCATGGGGGTGAGCTTGTGGTGTCCTATCCTTTCGACATGACTCGGACCCCGTGGGCTGCTCGTGAACTCACTCCCACACCGGATGATGCTGTCTTCCGCTGGCTCAGCACTGTCTATGCTGGCACAAATAGGGCCATGCAGGACACCGATCGCCGACCTTGTCATAGCCAGGACTTCTCCTTGCATGGCAATGTCATCAATGGAGCCGACTGGCACACAGTTCCTGGGAGTATGTGCCTGAGAATGGAATAGTCCTATCTCCATAACCACCTATCCCATAATAGTCTTTTGTGATGTACAGTACTTACTGTCAATCCCTACCCTGAGTGTCTCTCAAGAGACACTCTTGGGAGAGTGGGGCCCCCGTCTACCCACTTAACACTCCAGTGTCTTTGGTATTCCCAGGCATGAACGACTTCAGCTACCTACACACCAATTGCTTTGAGGTCACGGTGGAGCTGTCCTGTGACAAGTTCCCTCATGAGAAGGAGCTACCTCAGGAGTGGGAAAACAACAAAGATGCTCTTCTCACCTACCTGGAACAGGTGGGATCTAAGTCCCACTTCCTAGCCTCCCCGGATTACTTCTGGCCAGACTAGGACTTGTACCTCAAAGAACTGGAACACCAGCTCTCTTAGGTGGCATCAGATTTCCACGACGGTGTGGGCCGCGTGTGACATCAGATTGGGAGGATCTAGGACAGGAAGTGCAATTTGCAAGTAGGGTGGTTTCAGATGTTATAAGCCAATGGAACCAGAAGCAACTTGAGGCTAAGAGGTGATCCCTGGAATTGTCACAAGCCTGTCATTATCAGGTTAGTGTTTCAGAAAAGACATTAGTCAGATGGGAAAACTGCCTTGGCACAGAATGTTACATTCCTCAGGGACTGAGGTCCCTATGAGTGGTTCTATAATAATAGCATCCATGGCTTCTACAAAAGACATCTCCCTGGGGTGAGATGGCTGAGGAGGTAAAGTCCCAGCTAAGCAGGCTAACACCCGAAGTCCAGTCTCTGGAATACATGTGGGAGGAGAGAGCTCAGAGCTACATGCTCTCTGACCTCCACACACTTGCCATGGCATGTGTGTACCCACATACAAACACAGGCACACACAAAATAAATACATGTGCAAATGTTTTTTAAAAAGAGGATTGGCATTCAGATCCCAGCACCCATGTAAAAAGCTGAACATCCCATAAATACTTGGAGCCTGAGCTTGGAGTTGGGTAGACAAGAATCGCTGGGCTTTACTGCCTCATAGCCTAGTCAAGTGTGAGCTCCAGGTCCAAGGATAGACCTTGCATCACAGAAATAGAGTGTCTTGAGCCTCTTCTGGCCTTCAGGCACACATGGGTGGGTGAGTGTGTCCCCGAGCATGTGTGTTTGTGTGTTTCTGTGTGTCTGTGTATATGTGTCTCTGTGTGTGTGTGTGTGTGTGTGTGTGTGAGAGAGAGAGAGAGAGAGAGAGAGAGAGAGAGAGAGAGAGAGAGAGAAGCACACAGAAGCCTAACAGCAGCACCACACTACAGAAAACCCAAAGATCAGGCCTAAGTTCGCAATTAGGTGATAATTTTAATACGAAGTTTGTCATCTAGGGGTATGCTAGACTGCCACCTTATCAGATTTACAAGGCAACAGCCAGAAAGTTAGTGAAATCACTCTTACGTAAAGGAAAGACATCTTTAAATTTTTTGTTGTTTGTTTTTTGCTTTTAAGACAGAAGTCTCACCATGTAGCCTAGACTAGTCTCAAACTTGAAGTCTTACATCCACCTCAAGATTCTGATAAACTTTTCTACAGACTGAAGTGGCCTACACCTGTAATTCCAGAATTCAGAAAGTGGAGGCAAGAGAATCAGGCTCAGGGAGAGCCTGGACTACATATGGAGACTTTGCATTAAAACAAAAAATCTTTAAACATTGGGCAGAGCTCAGGGGATCTGGCAGAAGAGGGGAAGGAAGGACTGTAGGAGCCAGAGGGGTCAAGGGCACAACAATAAACACAATCAACTAACCTGGGCTCCTAGGGGCTCGAAGAAACTGAACCGACAATCAGGGAGCCTAAAGGGGTCTGACTAAGCCCTCTGCGTATATGTTATGGTTGTGTAGCTTGGTGTTCTTGTGGAAATCCTAACAGCAGAAGCAAGGGTTGTCTCTGAAAGTTTTGCGTGCTTTGGGGACCCTTTCCTCCTATTGGGTTGTTTTGTGTAGCCTTAATATGAAGGGAGGTGGGTGCCTAGTCTTACTGCAACTTGGTAAGCCATGTTTGATATCCCTGGAATGCTTGCCCCTTTCTGAAGGAAAAGAGGAGGAGTGGATGGGAGGGGGAGGAACTGCAGTCAGGATGTAATATAGGAGAGAAGAATAAACTAAAGAAAAAGATTGAAATCTCCTTTGCTATCCAGGTGCGCATGGGCATTTCCGGAGTGGTCCGGGACAAAGACACGGAGCTCGGAATTGCGGATGCTGTCATTGCAGTGGAGGGCATTAACCACGATGTCACTACAGGTGTGTGTGACAGAGAGAGGAGCTGGAGGCCTTTTGACTTGTTAGAAATTGGAGATCCTTGAACTCAGCCTGACCTCACCCTTTTCCTCTTCTCAGCTTGGGGCGGAGATTACTGGCGACTGCTGACACCTGGGGACTATGTGGTGACAGCCAGTGCTGAGGGTTACCATACAGTTAAAAAGCACTGTCAGGTCACCTTTGAAGAGGGCCCTGTTCCCTGCAATTTCCTACTCACCAAGACTCCCAAACAGAGGCTTCGGGAACTGTTGGCAGCAGGAGCAAAGTTGCCCCCAGACCTTCGGAGGAAGCTGGAGCAGCTGAGGGGACAGAAGTAACGTCTCCAGCTGAAGAGAGCCACATCATTGGACAGGCTGGACCTGTCCAGAACTGAGGGAGGAGGGGATGGGGGAGGGACAGGATAGAAGAAGAGGTGCTCTGGCTCATTAAAGCTTCCTGGTGCCTGATGTTCCTCTTGAGTTCCTATTCTCTATGTACTTGTACACACTAGGGTGTTGTGTGCAAAGAAGATCCTACCTGAGCCCTCGCACCTGAGCCTTGGCAGAGCAACTCACTTCTGCCTGTGATTTTCTGTAGCGGGTGCTATTGCATTTGTATGCATCTGCTTGGTGCCAGTGTGCAAGCAGTGCCTGTACCCAGCCTTCTGAAGCTCCCAGTTAGGGGAGACAGGTTAATACACTGAGAGGCATACCAGCATGGAAAAGGCAGTTTGGTAGTGCAGATAGGGTGGTTACACACACGTGGGAAAAATGCAGGTTTGCAGGAACTCAAGCAGTCAAAGATGCAGTAAAGGTGGTTTAGGAAATCAGATGAACACAGACCAGGCATAGAATTATAGACGAGGGACTAAGGATAAGTCAAAATCATTTGAATTTACTTCATCAGCTATTCAGAGGGTACCCCCAAAATGATAGGCTTTGATTAGTTTCTTTCCTACTAAAGGAGGAATTATGTGAATCTTTGTCTTGTCAAGGAAACAGCCCATTACCATGACTCCAGACTGAAAAACTTCATGTTAGAAATAGTGTATAAAGATATTAAACTTCTAGATGAGGCAAGAGGAGGGGGAATTCCACCCAGAAAGCAGGACGTTAATGACCTTTATGTACTGTTGTTGCTGTTTTCTGTTTATTTGGTGTGGACAGCATATGCATGTGGAGATCAGAGGCTGACTTCTGGGAGTCAGTTCCCTCCTACTATGTGGACCTCAGGGGTCAGAGGTCATCAAGCTTGCTATCTGCTGAGCCATCTTGCCTGTCCCTGCTTTGGTGTTTATAAATCTTTATTTGGCTTTGTTGATGCTGATCTCACTAACTTAGCTGACAAAGAAATTTGTAAAACGTAGATAATGCTCTTAGCCTCTTTACAATTCAGAGTAGCAGAAATCTCTCTCAATTGTGTTTCTCAGTTTGCTCTGTTTGGGGATTCCATTTTTACTTCACTAGATATAACAGGATTCTTATTGCAGAAAATAGAATCTACTCTAGATGGCTTAAGTAAATAGGGATTTGTAAGATGTCTTTGCTTGTACAATTTCTAAGAGAACCAGAGACTAGGCTAAAATGATGCAGCCAATGTCAAGAAAGACCAGAGGAATGCCAGGCATGACATAGGGATATCTTACAGGAACCAATACTTACCATTTGCTTTCTATTAGCAGGTAAGATACTAGGGACTACATGTTAGAGACTTCTTTGTTTATCTGAGAAGAACTGAACACTTCTTCTACTGTGATTGTCAGAAAATATGCTGTCTCCCATTGCCCATCTTTATACCCAAGTCTAGGGCCAAAGCATCTCTTCAGGAGTATCTAGGTAATCTGGGTATCTATGAGTGATCTTGGATAAGAAATCTGGGAGATCTAGTGCTTGGCTTTCTACTTTTGACAATATAAGAAGTCAAGCTAAGCCAGGCAGTGGTAGCGCATGCCTTTAATCCCAGTGCTTGGGAGGCAGAGGCAGGAGGATTTCTGAGTTTGAGGCCAGCTTGGTCTACAGAGTGAGTTCTAGGACAGCCAGGGCTACACAGAGAAACCCTGTCTGGAAAAACAAAAAACAACAAACAAACAAAAAAGAAGAAGTCAAGCTAAAACAAAGTTCAAAATAATGTTAAGTGAGCTTGTTTTGTGTTGGAAACATTGGAGAGGATTTCTGGGTAGGATCACTGTATTGTGCCACTTTAGGGAATTCTGTTTAAAATGAACCAAAGCTAGCTAGGGCTGGGGAGATATGTCGCATTTAATTTTCTTGCAGATGACTTAAGGTTGGTGTCCAGTGTCTGTATCACAGCTTACAACCTTCCTTAGCTCCATTTCCAAAGTATCTGACACCCTCTTCTGGCCTCCAAGGGCACTACATGCACACAACGCACATACATTACATACAGGCAAAATGCACATACATTGCATACAGGCAAAACACTCATATCTTTTCTTAAAAACTCTAAATAAGCCAGTAATCCAGAGGCCCACAAAACAACGCAGACCCTTGCTATTACTCTTGGTTGCTCTCCAGAAGTAGATGGTAAGATCCTGTTGCTGAATATACCACAAATTTTGGTTATAGGACATGCAGAAATCAGTCTGGAGCTGACTAAGAAACATCCTCCCTGCTGGTTAGTTTTCATAGTGTGGGAAGCTGCTATGTAGGTCACTGGGGCAGAAAATCAACAGTTTTATGCAATATTGGATTTCAAGTGCTGCAATAATGGCCTGACAGACCAGACAGGCGTTTGTGGCATGAGTGTTTGAGAATAGGCAACCATTTTCTGATTTAAGGCCTGCTCCTCAGGATGGAATCTATATCTGGTATTGTAAACTTGGTCAGAAGCCCTGGCTGGGGAGGCCATAGGTCCTATAGATTGGCCTTCTATTGTTGTTTTGCAAATCACCATGTTGAACTGTCTTCTAAATATTGTTCCTGTCCCTAGGTCTGTGAGGCTCTCAACCTTGGTCAGATAAGCTCCTTTTAGCAGTGGATAGTGGTTACTGCAGAGACTTGTGGCTGTTACATTCATAAACTCCAGTGGCTATGGTTACCTGCACAAGAGCAAGCCAGTCAAAATTCCAGGATGGCAGGACAAGAGGCACAGAATTCCACCTCTAGCCGAGGAGTGTGTTTGGAGGTCAGAAGACAACTTGAAGGAGTTGGTTTGTGGGAGGTACCTGACAGCCAGGAAAAGAAAAACAGGAAACCACTGGATGACCAGTGTCCTCGGTGTCTACCATTCCACTACAACTCTCTTGCAGCACCTTCCCACTTCCCTCCCATTCCCTCCCACTTTCTTCCCACTCCCCTCCCACATCCCTCTCATTTCCCTCCCACTTCCCTCCCACATCCCTCTCATTTCTCTCCCACTTCCCTCTCACTTCACTCCCACTCCCCTCCCACTCCCCTCCCGCTTCCCTCCCACATCCCTCTCATTTCCCTCCCACTCCCCTCCCACATCCCTCTCACTTCTCTCCCATTCCCTCCCACTTCCCTCCCACTCCCCTCCAACTTCCCTCCCATTTCCCTCCCACTCCCTTCTCACTTCTCTCCCACTCCCCTCCCACTTCCCTCCTATTTCCCTCCCAGTCCCCTCTCATTTCCCTCCCACTTCCCTCCCATTTCCCTCCCACTTCCCTCCCATTTCCCTCCCAGTCCAGTCATTGTAATATAAAGCCTAATAGCTTCAACTCCAATCAAGATGACATACTGTCATATACAAGAGACAAAACAAAGAAAAGCCCAAAATATATAAAAGCCTTAACCGTACAGTGTGTAGGGTTCTCATCTTTGAAGAGGAATCTGCTAGAAGGCTAAACTTCAGCACACACATACACACACAACAACAACAACAACAACAACAGCAACAACAGCAACAACAGCAACAACAAAACTCAAACACCATTTCCAGAATGCAGGGCCTTGGTGTCCTGTTCTCTTTCCAAGCGTCCTGTAAAGGTTTCTCTCTTCCCATCGTGTTTCAGGTTGTTGAGTCACCTCTCCAGTCCTCAGGAGCAGTCTTTGAAGAGATGTTAAATGAAGACTTTCTAGAACTGACATAAAACAAAACTTCACAGGTAAAAATTCCAGGGGCTAGGTGTGGTGGAATCATCCTGCACAGCAAAGTCAGAAGCAGAGGCAGGAGGATCACTGAGTTTGAAGCCAACCTGATTTATGTAGTGAGTTCCAGGCTAGCTAGTGAGATCCTGTCACCCTGTCTCAAAAGGGGAGGGGCAGGGAGAAAGAAAAAAAGAAAGAGAGAGAGAGAGAAAGAAAGAAAGAAGGAGCTAACCAACAAAACTCAAGAAAGACACACAACTCAGATAATGGGTAGAAGATGTGAATGTGTATCTCACTAAAGAAAGACTGTCCAATTTCTACTCACAAATACTAATGATATTTTTATAACTAAATTGACCTTGAAGAATTTTTTATTATTTTATGTTTGAATGCATTCTAAATACTTATCATTATACCTACAAGTAAGTGTAGCTCTCACGTCTCATCAAAAAGCTGCTTTTTGCACTAGTCAGAGATCATTACAGAAGGCCACAACTTGTCAAAACAGATAAGTCAACTGACCATAGGTGCTCCCAGTTAATACATTTACAACCCAACCCCACACCTAGGGCTCAAGAAATATCATGGAAGAGGGAGTGGAAGACTGTGGGAGCCCGAGGACCAGGACATCTGCTTCAGGATAGTCTTATCTTTAAAAAAGATGAGGTGTGTGTGTGTGTGTGTGTGTGTGTGGTGTTTCTAGGAGTCTGAATATGATCAAGATATGTTGTAAATGAAATTCTCTAAGAATTAGTACAAATATTGCATTTAAAGGAAGAAGATTCTGACCTACAGTACAGCATGGAAACCAAACACTAAGTGTCATAAGCCAGTTAGAAAATGACAACTTCAGGGCAGTGTGATCCCACCCACATGGAGTACACAGAAAGTTAGATTAGTGGTGGCCAGGGTTGGGGAAGAAACAAACTAGGAGCTATTGTCCCGTGGCTGTGTTAGTGACTCTTGATGCAGCTCAAAGGAGGGAGAATTTATTTTGGCTCCTGGTTTGAGAGTGTGGCACGGGCAGGCAGCTCCTGTGGGAGGCACAGCTGGAGCTCTTCCTGTCTCATATCTTGGTGGAACAGGAAGCAGAAAGTGGGGTTCTGTAACCTCCTGAAACAGTGCCATCAACTGGGACTAAGTATTCAAGCACAAGAGCCAGTGGAGGGACATTTCTGTTTAAATCACAGTGTGCACAGAACTTAAATTTCACAAGGTAATAGAAATTATGAAGATGGATAGTGAAGGCAGTTGCGCATATTACTACCCCTGATCTGGAATCTTTAAAACGGCTATGGTGAACTTGGCATGATTAAAAATATCTATAATCTCAGCTAGCCAGGGGACTAAGACAGGATTGCAAGTTCAAAGCCAGCAGCTTAGGGAGACCCTGCCTCAAAAAACAAACAAACAAACAAACAAAAAACACTCAGGAAGACGAGGTCACAGCACCTGCCTAGCTTCAATGAATCACTGGATTAAATCCCACTATTGCCAGAAAGAAAAAAATCAAGATAAGCTTACATTAAATATGTTTTACCACAATTAAATTTTTTTCTTTTTCTTTTCTTTCTTTCTTTCTTTCTTTCTTTCTTTCTTTCTTTCTTTCTTTCTTTCTTTCTTTCTTTCTTTTTTTTTTTTTGGTTTTTCGAGACAGGGTTTCTCTGTGTAGCCCTGGCTATTCTGGAATTCACTCTGTAGACCATGCTGGCCTCGAACTCAGAAATCCGCCTGCCTCTGCCTCCCAAGTGCTGGGATTAAAGGCGTGCGCCACCACCGCCCGGCTCACAATTAATTTTTTAAGTTATTTATTTTTATGTGCATGGGTGTTTTGCTGTGTGTATGCATAGTGCCCGCAAAGGCCATAATGGAATTTTTGAGTTAGATCCCCGGGACTAGAGTGGGGTCCTCTGGAAGAGCAGCCAGTGTCCTCAATTGCCGATCCATCTGTCTGCCCCTACAATTAATTTTTTAAAATATATTTAATGGTTATATTTGAGAACAAAGGTTAAGAAAGAAAAAGGAATGAAGTATGTGATAGAGCGTGGGAACTCGGTGCATCTGGGAACGCGGTGGATCTGAAAACGCGGTGGATCTGAAAACGCGGTGGATCTGGAAACGCGGTGCATCTGGAGGTCTCGGTGCGAAGGGGAAGAGTTTTGCTTCCTTTTTCTTCTTTTTAAAGATCTATTTTTATTGTGTGTGTGTCCCGCGCATGCGAACGCATGTGTTATGAGTACAGGTGCCTGGTGCCTGCGGAGGCTAGAGTCCATAGATTGCCTGAAGTTGGAGTAACAGGCCTGTGTGAGCTGCCCAACATGGATGCTGTGGAACCGTCTCCTCCGGAAATGCAGTATGTACTCTTAACCACCGAGCCCCTCCCTCACTCTCATACCATCACCCTTCTTTCTTTATTTTTTTTTAGATCTGTATATTTTGTTTTATATGTATGAATATGGTGATTTGAACAAGAATGACCCCCATAGGCTCATATACTTGAATGCTTGAGCTTTAGTTGGTAGAACTATTCAGAAAGGGCTAGGGGTGTGGCTTTGTTGGAAGAGGCGTATCACAGGGAGGAGGCTTTGAGTTTCAAGACTCTAGTTATTCCCTGTCAGATCTCTATCTCCCTCTGTGTGTCTCTCTCTGTCTCTCTCATCTTTCTGTCTCTCTATCTCTATGTCTCTCTGTCTCTGTCTCTCTCTGTCTCTCTATCTCTCTGTCTCTGTCTCTGTCTCTCTCTCTCTCTCCCTCTCTCCTTCCCTCCCTCCAATGTGTGGATCAAGATGTAAGCTCTCAGCCTATCCTGCCTCCATGCCTTTTCTCTGTCATTGTAACAGACAATGACACTGACTGTAACTCTCTGAAACTGTAAACCCCAAATTAAACACTTTCTTCTATGGGTTGCCTTGGCCGTGCTGTTTTATCACAGCAATAGAAAAGTTAACAAGGCAATGGATGTTTTGCCTGCGTGTATGTATGTGCACTAGCAGTGTGTATGCATGGTATCCATAGGTCAGAGGAAGGTATGAAGCTAGAATCATGAGTGGTTGTGAGTCAAACGCACGATGGAGACCAAACCCACATTCTCTGTAAGAACAACAAGTGCCTTTAACTGGTGAGCCATCTCTGCAGTCTTTCTTTCTGACATGGGTATGTTGTTTGCCCAGAGTGGCCTTTAACCCCTGATCTTCCTGCCTCCACCTCCCAAGTGCTGAGATTGTAGGCTTCACCACCACATCTGGCTTTGTATGATTCCTTCTATATGAAATGTTCAGTGTAGGCAAACCAGTAGACATATTAAACAAATTACTGTGCAGTGATGGGTACAACTGGAAAGGAGTCATAGAACAAGAGAGAAAAAGTAAGACTTTGCATTTGTTTTAGTGGGTATATATTTTTTGCCTTTCCCAGTTCTAAAACTGAATGTGTTCATAGTAACATGTACGTCTACAACTATATTGAAAACCATGGAACTGTATTATTTAAATGAATGAATTGCACAGTTGTGAATTCAATCTCAAAGCTGTTACTACAAGTCTACACTGGCAGATGTACAGTGCATAAAATAGAGTTGGTACTACAAAAATGCAGAGGAGATGCCGAGGGAGTGCGCTGGAGTGGGGCGGAGTGCGCTGGAGAGGGGCGGAGTGCGCTGGAGAGGGGCGGAGTGCGCTGGAGAGGGGCGGAGTGCGCTGGAGAGGGGCGGAGTGCGCTGGAGAGGGGCGGAGTTCCTGCCCACCACGAAAGCTGGACAGATGTAGGTGCACTGCTGAGTGTCATTGCAGTCCCCATGGCAACCACCAAGAAAAGAACTCAAAGGAAACGTAAATGATACAAAAGAAAGTATTTTAACACACGAGGAATTAGAAAAACCAAACAGCAAGGTGGTACGTGCAAATTCACATCAGTATAAATGAGTGGACCTCATCCTCTAATTACACAGCAGAGGCTGACATAGTGAATTAAAAAACACACTGTGTAGCTGGAGAGATGGCTCAGTAGTTAAGATCAGTGGCTGCTCTTGTAAAGGTCTTAGGTTTGGTTCTCAGCGTCCACATGGCAGCTCACAACTGCCTGTAACTTCAAGGGAATCCAGTGTCCTCTTCAGGCCTTTGTGGGCATACACATGGTGCACAGACTTACATGCAAGCAAAAATACCCTTTCACACAAACACTTTAAAAACACACTGTGGGAATGATTTTTCTGAGAAATACTGTTTAAAGTTTGCAAATCGAGTTTTCACTGAACCTGTAACCGGGCTAATGATGTGGTTTGAGTCACTTAGAGCCCTGTGCTCCTTCTGTTGACAGGCTGGGTACTCAGCCTGTTGAGAATTAACTGACCTTTAAGAAAAAAAACAATGTAATCAATCTTATTATACTTTGGACTTCCAATGGAATTAACTCCTACAAGCTCCACTAAATGCATGGCTTTGATTTTACTATACTCCCTACTTCTTCGCGACCCATTCATGCCCCTGACTCAGAACAATGCATTCTTACTTAAGATGTGGTGACCAGACCCAAGACCATTTGCTGGAGGTGGTGAGGTACTGAGAGCAGCTCCTCCCAGCAATGTGGAAAGCATAAGTGGGTACAGACTGATCACGTCTGATTGTGGTTTTCTGCTCAGAGCCAATGGGTTTGGACAAACAATTCCTCCCTTTAGGAGACTCCTGTAAATGTTCCTCATTCTGTGTTTCTTTGGGGGGGGGCTGGGTAGTTTGCTTTTCAGACAGTGTCTCACTCTGTAGCTCTGACTGGCATGGAATGCTATGTAGACCAGGGTGACCTTGTACTCATAGACATCCTCCTGCCTCTGCTTCTAGTGCTGGGATTAAAGGCATCCACCATCACATCTACCTTCATTTCTTTTTGGTGTCATATTTGCCATGCTGTTCAATAAATAGGAAGAATGACTTTGTTTTGAGAGAGAGAGAGAGAGAGAGAGAGAGAGAGAGAGAGATCAAATCAAATCAGAACTCTTCAGAACTCTTCAGAAAAGAGAAATCAGTCAGGCCCCCTCAAGTAAATGACACCAAGAATCAGTCTCTTTTCTTTTAGTTCCAGTGGCACTGCCTCAGCAGGTGCCTCACGTGTGGCTGTGTAGAGTCAGACACACATAGGTTGAAGGTATGAACGAAATGCTACACATGCTAAAAGTAGCCAGAAAAGAGTTGGCATGAAAGCCAACTGTCCTAGAATGCTTACGAATTAAACCCAAGATTGTATAACCTGCTGAGACTGGCTTCTTTCACTTAGAACATGCATTTGGGCTTCATCAACGCTACTGTCCTTGTTACATGTGACTACATACATACAACATCTTTCTCAGCCATAAAAAAAAATGAAATCCTAAGCTATTTCTAAGATGAACTTCAAAAACATTAAGCTAATTGAAACAAGGCAGGTACATAGATGTGCTTGGTTCTTCCTGTAGGATGTACCTAGAACAAGTAAGTTCAGACACAGAGAGTAAAGGTTTTCAGGCCTGGAGATAGTGAGCATTTGGAGTTCTGCGTTTGTTTCTGTGATGAAAAAGATCCGGTGGTAGCTATGCAACATCAGAAGTGTACCAAAAATTGTACACCTAAGCAAATATTAGTAATAGATTTTATTTTATACATTTTACCATGCTACAAGACCCTTTAAAAATTACACACACACACAAATAAATGATTAGTGTGACTCTCTCTCTCTCTCTCTCTCTCTCTCCAATATACAATTTAGATTCCATTTATCTATCTGAAAATAACCTTGCTAGGATTTAGATGGGAATCTTATTAAGCCAATTGGGTGGCTTGACATCTTAGCTATACTGTGTCTTCTGACTCACGAACAGTGGGTTTCTCCGTTTATCAGGTTTCAACCTCTCTTGTTAGCATTGTGTAGTTTTCAGCTACAGATCTGGGACGTGTCTCCTTAGATCTGTATCCAAGTCTCTCCTTTTATAGCATGCGCACACGTTGGAGTTTTAGTCAGCAGTGAAAGAGAGCCTGTTGTTTGCAGGAAAATAGATGGAAGCAGAAATGACAGTACTGAGAGAAAGAAGGCAGCTGGGGGATGCAGACAGCACATGGTTTGTGTGTGGAGTAGCAGAGCAGAAGGCAGAGGATGGACTCTAAGAAGAGACAGACAGATGGTCTGAACACTGGGAACACAAGGGACCAAGAGAGAACAGAACAGTGGTAGGAGAAGGAATATACAAATCATATAGAGTGTGTATATATGGGATCCAGATATAACTACATAAAACATATAAACATGCACCTATCTTTCTCATTGAAGTGAACTCAAAGAGGAACGGTCAGTAGGGAGGAAGGGGAGCGGGGAGGAGTAGGGCAGGAGCAGGGGAGTGAGGGGTGAATATGATCGTGGCACAATGGTGTACCTGTACAAAAGTGTCATAAGGAAACTCAGTATTTTGTACACAAACTAAAACGTAGAATAAATACATTTTCCTGAAATTCATGATTTTTAAAAATTACTCTCATGTTACAGGGCACAGCAGGTGGCAGATGAGAACACCACACGTGTGATTGTTCTTCTTGAAACTGTTTAAACAATTTCATAGTTTTCAGCTACAGATCTTGAACACATTTTATGAGGTTTACATCTTCTCTCTCTCTTTGCATCCCCTTCTGTGATACTATTGTAAGAAACGTTAAATACTAGTAAATAATAGTCTTTCTATCAAATGCTTTGGGTTTTCAAGAAGAAATTTAAATCTTTTTATTTCCCTTACCTTGTAAAACTTTGCCCAAATGTTTTAGACACACTCCCTGTAAAAATCTTTGTTTACATAAAAGCCCTGCTGCAGTCTCAAAAATTAAGTGATCTGAGAGAACAGCCCCTTTTCACTTTCTTTGTTTCCTTTGCACCAATGCTTTTAAAACTAGCCAATCTCAAAAGACTATGATCTCAGCCAATGAGGGGAAAGACACAGTCATCACTGAGGAGGATGGAAGCCAAGTGCACTCCCTGCTTCCAGTGCTTGCTCATCTAGTGGTCTCCTTCTTTGTGACTCCAAACTTGATTGTTTTGTTTTTCCAGACAGAGTTCTCTGTGTAGCCCTGATTGTCTCGGAACTCACTTAGTAGACCAGGCTGGCCTGAAACTCAGAGATTTGCCTGCCTCTGCCTTCTGAGTGCTAGGATTAAAGGCGTGCGCCACTACTAGCTGGCCGCAGACTTACCTCTAACACTATTACAGACTCTAGTTCTTCGGGATGCGATTATATGTGGAGATAAAGCCATGGAAATAAAGGCTACAGGAGGCCATTTTGGCCCTAGTCTCACGTGACTGGTATCCTTATAAGGAGAAAAAGAGAGGGGGCTGGGGTCATAGCTCAGTGGTAAAGCATTTGTTTAACTTACACACGGTCTAGTCCCAGTCCAGAGAGCAAATGTCTTGTTACTTTTATTATTGCTATTACTATTACTACTAGTGTTGGAGAGAGAGAAGAGGTCACTGGATTCCCTGGAATTAGAGTTACATATGGTTGTATGGTTGTGGACTGCCCTGTGGGTGCTGGAGACTAAATCTGGCTCTTCTTCAAGAGCAGCAAGTGCTGCAAGTTGTTAAATTTTGTTGCTGTTGTTGTTTTGTTTTAAGCCAGGGTCTCTCTGTGTAGCCCTAGATGTCCAGGAAACTCATTCTATAGACCAGGCTGGCCTCAAACTCACAGAGATCCTCAGAGTGCTAGGATTAAAGTCATGTGCCACCACCTACTGGCTAGTTGTTAGATGTTTTGTTTCAAGAGGCCCTTTATTGTGTTCCCTTCTAAGGCTAGTTTGCTGGAAATTTTCCTATTGAGTATTAGTTTAGTCAAGTGCTTTTCTGCTTTTATTGAAATGATCACCTAGTTTGCTTGTCATTAAGGTGAATTCCACATTAGAATTTTGTTCTAGTTAGAAAAGGTCAGAAGTAGTTTCACTCAGACAGAATGGATAAAACTGTGAGCTTAGGATTTACCTCATGCTACACTAACTTTTCTGGCTTCTGTGCCATGTAGTTGGAAGGCATCTGGCCCACATTGCCATCATGCAGGACATTACTACCCTCTGATTCCTGATAGCATGCTGTGTGGGTAGAGGAGGCATGGCCTGGTGAGCATTGTGAAGGTTGGTAAGGCATGAACTCTAAACAGCAGGAGGTAAACACTGAATATGCAAGGACTTATAGTTTACAAGTTTTAAAGTGGGAAAGGCCAGCTAGGCTATCTACTGGAATAGGGGGACTATGCTTTGATTTCTTTCCACAAAGAAGGAAGCAAAGGACTTAGATGCAGAAACAGCAGGCTCCTCACTGAGGAACATGCTCAGTCTTCGGAATTCTTGAGTTTGTTCAATAAACTTAAGATCAAAAATATTCAGAAAAAAGGAGAATTTGTAATGAAATATGTATATATTTTTCAACATTATTAAATGATAAAATATAATAACTATTAGTATGGTATTTTATTATGTCAGGCATTATAAGTAGTCCAGAGATGATTTAAAATATATAGAAAGATGTGCATATACCATTTGTGATGTTTGAATGTGCTTGCCCCATGGGAAGTGGCACGATTAGATGTGACCTTGTTGGAGGAAGTGTGTCACTGTACAGGTAGGTTTTGAGGGCTCCTAGTGCTCAAGCTCTGCTCCACATGGAAGAGAGTCTCCTTCTAGCTGCCTGCAGAAGAGAGTCTTCTCCTGGCAGCTCTCTGATCAAGCTGTAGAACTCTCCTTCCAGAACCATGTCTGCCTGCACACTGTCATGCTTCCCACTACGATGATAATGGGCTGAACCACTGAAACTATAACCTAGCCCCAATTAAATGTTTCCCTTTATAAAAAGTTGCCTTGGTCATGGTGTCCATTCACAGCAATAAAACCTAACTAAGACACTATCTCATACTGAGAGAAGATCCACATATTCTGGAAAACATGGGAGACCTAGAACATTCTATGACATGTGCCAGCCATCATCTTTGGCGGAGGGGAAGGTAAAAATTATTTCTGTGTGTTTATCTGAAGTATTATTCTCAAGGAGTAAACATTAAAACATTTCTTTCTCTTTTTCTTTTGCATGAGAGGAGAATGCCCTTTTCTAATTTGTGCGAAGATTTTGTATGCACTGTGCTCAAAATGAAACCTATTTTCAACCAACAGAGATTAAGACAAAGATGGTCTAAGCCTATGGTATACAGCTCAAGCTCCATATGCTCAAGTTAGCAAAGACTAGACCATAGACTCCAAGTTTAATGAGAAATTACTATCTAGTAAAGACTGCATGCAGAGGGGTTTGGGAAAACACAACCAACACACTGACATTTTATCCAAAATTGTGTGAACTTCAAAGGTGCAGTTGTTTTAAAAACCATACCTTTATATGAAATTCAAGTGTGTGTAGTAAGTTGCAATTCTGGCCCAGCCAGAGGGGCTGCTCTGAAAACAGCGTCCTCGTGGTCAGGATAACGGAAAGTTTTGGTCATTCCTATTAGTCTGTTGAGTTCATTGATGTTTATTTTGATTTGCTTATATCCTTCATTTCATTGTTGAACCTAAAATTAGTATTAATTTTATTATTATTTTATTGTTGAAAATTCTACTATAACTGTATTTTTCAGTTCTAATTTTTAATTTGCTTTTTTACATCTCTACTCTCTTTGCTAAGGCTGTTTTCATTTTGCTCCAAGTGTATTCATCCTCATCTGTCAATTACTTTAGAACCAACCCTGTAAATTATATTAATTTTGTGTTGTATCCAAGGTCTTTTTTTTTTTAAATTAGATTTGTTTTGTTTTCAAGACAGAGTTTCTCCATGTAGCTCTGACCCTCCTGGAACTTGCTGCTTTACATCCACCTCAATTTTACAACCACCTTCCTCTGCCTCCCAGGTCCTGGGATTAAAGGCATATGCTACTGCCACCTGGCTTTATTACAAATGTTTTATTTGTTTTGGGACAGGGATTCACTATATCTTCCTGCCTGGCCTGGAACTTGATATATAGACCAGGCTGGCCTCAAACTCACAGAGATGTACCCCCCTTTGCCTCTGGAGTGCTGGGATTGAAGCATACTTGACAACTTTGTAGTATAGCAAGCTTTTTACTGGTGCCTCTCTGGGGTTGTGTGTAGGGGAGTGATCTGTCAGAAGGAAGTAAAAAAATCCAGGTTCCCCACATGACCAAGGTCGGTTTTTAAGGGGCTGTTCCTTTTAATGATAGGCTCAGTGTCATTTCCAGTGACCCCATGGTATCAGGGAAAGGCTAACTTTGGGTGATGGTCCTCACCACTAGGCTTCTAATGATATTAGCCCCAAAGGGAGGCAGAGCTGCACTTGTGGCTGTGGAACAGGGCTGACAATGGTGGTTTTCGAAGTGGACTTCACTGAGAAGTCAGAGGACAGCGTGGGTAGGAGGCAGTGTCTTCACTACCCGGCATGGATTAGACCACAGGTCTCTACTTGCTGTTACCTGACACCGCTCCATGTAATTCCAGAAGGCTCAAAACTGGTGCTCTCTGGGTATTTTCCCATGTCCCCCGGGCTCCGCTTCCCCTCCTTTCTGTCATTTCTATTGCTCTGTTAATCATGGTACCCAGAGCTGCCTAAGGGAGACTGCTAATTAGGACCACTGTCCCAGCAGTACAGAGAAATGAATAGAGCAGGTTCTGGTTTTATTTTTTTGTTGTTGTTGTTTTTTTTGGGGGGGGGGGAGGGGATGGTTGTTTTCTTTTGTGTGTTTTGCAAAGGACCAGGAGAATAGGACTTCATGTCCAGAGGCTCCAGTGAGACTCAGGGACAATAGATCGCCATCCCTCATTCTACCCTGGGACTGGCAGAGGGTCACCGGATCTAGAACGCAAGGGAGAAGAGAAAGGGAACCCACCCTGCGGGAGTGTGATGAGGGAAAGGGCAAGCTTTTGAGCAGCTCTTAGCAATACCTATAGCAACAAAAGCTACGATTCAACAGAACTAATGTAGACACCGTGGTGATTTTGTCAATCTGATGCAAACCTAGACATATTTGGCAAGAGAGAATCTTTTTTTTTTTCTTTTTTTCTTTTTTTCGAGACAGGGTTTCTCTGTGTAGCCCTGGCTGTCCTGGAACTCACTCTGTAGACCAGGCTGGCCTCGAACTCAGAAATCTGCCTGCCTCTGTCTCCCAAGTGCTGGGATTAAAGGCGTGCGCCACCACTGCCTGGCGCGGCAAGAGAGAATCTTAAATGACAAAATGTCCCTATCAGATTGCCTGTGGGATTTGTGGGGGGTATTTTCTTGATGACTGGTATTGGTGTGGGAGGGGCCAGATCACTGTGGCCATGCCACCCCTGGGCTGGTGGTCTTGAATGCTATAAGAAAGCAAGCTGAACAAGACATGGGGTACAAGCCAGGAAGCAGCACTCCTCAACCAGCTCCACATCATCTCTTGCTTCCAGGTTCCTGTCCTGCTTAAGTTCCTGCCCCAACTTCCCTCAGTGATGGAATATGACCTGGAAATTGTAAGCAGAAATAAATCCTTTCCTCTTCAAGCTGTATTTGATGACAACAACAGAAATTCTAACTGAACAAGCAGCATCACCCCTCCAACAACTGATGATTGTTGAGCCAAGTGTTTGCGTGCTCTCTGCGTCCTCTTCTGCAGCAGAATTCTGCCAGCGTCATCTGATGTTGTGTATGGACACATATCCTTTGCCTTTCAGTGGCCTAGGATGCTTCACTTTCAGTAGAAGGGGACACACAAAGGAAGGCCTAACTCCTCTTCCTGGAGCCACTAGACAGATCGATACAGAGGGCTCAGTGTCTCTCGGGATCCTCTTTGCCAACCACTATACTCACTCCTCCATCATGGTGAGCATTGATTACTAACTTTGTGCACAGATGTTTCTGTCTCCCAAGTATTGCCCATGGCCGAACGGGAGCTGCTTCACCCAGGTTATCACTCTGGTACCCAGCAGTCAGTTACCAGGAGCACAGGAATAATAGAGCTGTATCTTTTTACAAAGAAAGTCCTACTGTGGTACTGCAGCCTCAGAGCTGGGATGGCACTAGACTTCCTTGCAGATGCCGTTATGCTGAATCGCACTGTGCCCTTTCTCTTCTTCCAGAGAGAACTTTCGTGCACATCCACGTCTCTTTAGGCTCTGCTTCCATGGACTTGTACCTCACATTGTAGCGCACGAGGAATGAATTATGGATTTAACAGCGTTGTAACAGCATCACATCGGCTATGTGGAGGGAGGGGAAGGCCTTGCTGGAGCTCTTTTTACTGCATACCCATACCTGGCACACACCTCCCCTGCATCCTTCCCACACCTTTGATGCTGAGCTGCTCCCAGGGGAACTGGATTTAGAGTTCTGTCACCCTTGAGGGTGGTGATGGGCTCTTCAGTTTTCAGGTGAGACAGGCATGGCCTCAGTCAACAAGGTCTTAGAGCGATGTCTGGCAGCCTTTGGCAAATGCTTCTGGCCTGGCCTGACTCTGTAGGGCTCCATGCTGGGGAAGCAGTAAGAGACCTTCTACAGGCCTGCCAAGTTTGGGCATTTTCAGCAGCTGCTCCGCCACACTTCACCAGTAACCAGTTTATCTTGGCAAGCTTCTTAGGCCCAGCTTCTAAGAACGGCTCTGGGAGTGGCTCAGAGAAACTAGTTCATACCACAGAAGCCAACACGGGTTGGATTTGAATAGGTAATCCAAAAATGACTGGGTTCTCCTCTGTCCACCTGGATCAGTGAATGAGTGCATGGCAGGGGACCGGCTCATGATGGCTACCAGGCCTCCCTCCATATAGCCAAGGATGCACAGGGACTTTCATTCTCAGGCTGGCAGATGGGAGAGAAAAGCGTTGGACCGCTAAGATGCTAAAAGCCTGGGCCCTGGGACTGGAGAGGCGGGGCAGTGTGAAGAGTGAATACTGCTATTGCTGAGGACCTGAGTTCAGTTTCTAGTTTCAGTGTCGTGGGTGGCCTGTAACTCTCTCTCTCCAGGGGCATCCAGTGCCTCTGGCCTCCTCAGGTACTCTCATCCCCCCCACACATACACACATACACACATAAGCATGTAGTTAAAAGTAAAATAAATATTTAAGATAGTAGGTCTCAATGAACAGAAAATATGCATGTGATTCCTTCCCCTTTAAATGCTGGACTCCTCTCAAGGAACAAAGTGATCAACAGGAAATAAGAAGAAAAAAAAAAAGCCTTGTTCTGTTACTCCCCTGCTGGGAAGCCTCTTTATCTTTGTAGTTTATTCCGTTCAATCTCTGGCTAGAATCTCTGCACTCAGAACCCTCCCACTCATCTTCATTCGGAGCAGATCCCACAGTTCCATTGCAGAACCCCTCCCCCAAGTCCCCTAGGCACTGACGTCCTATTAAGGCCAAAGCCAAGTGAGGATCTTAGATTTCTTTGAGCAGTGAGTAGATACAGAGGCTTCTGGGCAGAAGAACCTACTAGGGTTCTTCTGGATCTCCGACAGAGGGACCCAGAGCGGTGGAGCCTAGCTAGGCTGGAATCACAGACACTAAAGACAGGAGTCATTCATTATGGACCATGAGTCATTTTTTGTTCTTGTATTTTCTCCTCCCTGGATCCCAGGAGGTACCAGAATCTACCATGGGAAGAAATATTGATATGGTATGTTGATTTCTGCATTTTGCTTCCCAGAAGTCACAGAAACACATGTTTTTATGTGCCAAGAACTAGAAGGGACAAGAATAGGAGAGGGAGAGGAAGAGAGTGGGGCCACTATCAGTTTCAGTTTATACCTGGGCAGAGGACATGGGGCAGCTCATCATTAAACATGTCATTCCACAGTTAATACAATGGCTTAGAACTGACACACAGGTAATGTGATTCAGCATGTTAACAAAATAATGCAGAAAATCAATGTATTCTTCAATTACCTTATGATGTGCAGAAAAGCATTTCAAAAATATGGAATTCAGCCATAATTTTAATTAAAATTATATTCAATGATAACTGTAAACCAAACATGATAATGGTGAAGTGCTAAAAGCCTGCTACCCAGGATCTAGAATAAAGATGTCCACTACTACTGCCCATATGCAACATGAGGATGAAGATTCTAACCAGACATGAAATTGAAATTAAAATTAAAACAGCAAGTGAAGATGTTTGCAGATGAAACAGTCATGTACTTATGAAAAATACATGATTAAGATAATCTATTGATAAAGTACTACCGACTGAATGAAGAGTATAGCTGGATACAAAGATATTTTTAAAAAATCAGTTGTGCTTCTAAGTGACATTCACTTAAGTATTTATAACAAATATTTAGGTAATGGAATGTATAATAATATGAAATACTAAAAAGTGAAAGATGTGCAAGACTTTTATGATAAGTCTTTAAAATATTATTTTTAAAATTATTTATTTATTGAGATTATAATTACATAATTTCCCCCTTCCTTTTCCTCTCTCCAAAACCTCCCATATAACCTTCCCTTCTCTCCTCCATATTCATAGCTTCTTTTTCAATTAATTCATATTATATACTATATGCTATATGCTATATGTATATATATATTTCTAAATACATAAATACAACCTGCTCTGTCTGTATAATGTTACTTGTATGTATGTTTTCCCTAACTATATTCTAAATATTTGTCCTTATCCCCACAGATAAGTGTAGTCCTCACCTCCCATCAAGGAAATGGTCTCTTTATAACAGAGACCGTTACAGAAAACCACAGCCAATCAAAATGGGGAACTGTGGATCCCAGTCCTAAGAGATCCGTCTCCAATAACTCTTACCCCTAAGCCTTGGGGAACATTTCAGAGGGAGGTACAGAGCCTGAGAGACAGAGGATCAGGGAGTTTGCTGTGAGACTGTGTCCCCTGGGAATGTCAGCACCTCACTGGTAAGTTTTAAAAGAGTGAAATCAGTGGAGAGCTACTTAAAGAATATTTCTAGATCAAAATACTTAAGTTGCCGATTCTGCATCAATTAATTTATAAGTTTAATGCAATCTCAATGAAAGTCCAGCAGGTTTTTAAAAATAGTAATAAACACATTTTAAAATTACCATGGACCTGGGTATGGCACCACATATCTGTGAGCCTAGAACTTGGGAAACAAGCAGAAGAATCAGAAGCTAAAGGCCAGTCAGTAGAACCTCTCAGACAGGAAACTGGTGGACACCTTGCTGTATGTTCTGCCCAGTTTTATGGGAACTTAACCTATATTCACTTGGAAAGAGGGAACCTCAATTTTAAGATGCCCCATCAGACTGGTCTGTGAGGAAGCCTGTGGTAAAATTTCATGACTGATGTGAGCAGCGGTCCTGAGTGCTAAAAAGAAAGCAAGCTGAAACCAGTCAGTCGAGGTGCACACCTTTAATCCCAGCACAAGGGAGGCAGAGGCTGGTGGATCTCTGAGTTCGAAGTCAGTCTAGTCTACAGAGAGTTCCAGGACAGCCAGGGCTACACAGAGAAACCCTGTCTCAAAATAAAACAAAGAAAAACCCAAACAACAACAAACCAACCAACCAACTAAACCACTCTCCCAAAAAAGAAAGAAACAAAAAAAAAGAAAAGAGGGAAGGAAGGAAGGAAGGAAGGAAGGAAGGAAGGAAGGAAGGAAGAAAGAAAGAAAGAAAGAAAGAAAGAAAGAAAGAAAGAAAGAAAGAAAGAAAGAAAGAAAGAAAGCAAGCAAGCAAGCAGGCTGAGCGAGAGTGGAACCAGGCCAGTAAGCAGTGCTCCAACTTAGTTTCTGCAGCAGTTCCGGCCTTGAGTTCCTACACTGACATCCCTGCATGATGGACAAAAGTTATAAGATGAAATAAGCCCTTTCCTCTCCAAGTTGCTTTTGGTCATGGTATTTATCACAGCAATAGAAATCTCAAGATACTGTAGTTTCATATATATATATATGTATATGTATATGTATATGTATATTATATATGCATATATGTATGTATATTATTTATATAAAGTTGTTATATATATAAAGTATATATAAAGTGTAATATATATAAAGTTGTTAGGATACTGTGGTATTGGAATGACAGACAAAAGGACCAATAAATCGGAACAGAGAATACAGAACAGACTGTTGTATGCGTGGACAACTGATTTGTGGTAAATCCTCAGTGCCATGAGATGGGGCAAAGACAGCAAGTTTAACAAATAGTGCTTGACAATTACTATCCACTTAAAAACAAACATATTTGATCCTCTGGTCACTGTGACACAATAGTCAATTTTAGCTGGGTATGATCGTTTAGTTCTTTAATTCCAGTACTCAGGAGACAGAGGCAGACAGATCTCTGTGAGTTTGAGGCCAGCTAGGGATACATAGTGAGATCCTTAAACAACAACCAACCAACCAACCAACCAACCAACCAAACAGACAGACAAACAAACACAGCCAATAATGCTAAGGAAGAGAATGGAAGCATGGCAGAGTTGAGAGGCAAACACTCTAGGCTCTGCTTGTGGTTGGTGCTGCACAACCACCAGGCTCTCATGCTGACGGGCTTCTTGTGAACGTTAGACCTCTAGCTCCCTCTGTTCTGTCAACAGTGGTTACTACCACTGAGGTGATAGCAGAAGGCTATCTTCTGCTTGAAGGTCAAAGTGCAAAGGTGTGTGTGCAAAGATAGCAGGAAGGTGGCTACTCCGGGCATAGGAGTTTAAGGCTTCAGAGAATCTGACTGTGAAATATCTCTTTCCTAAGGGAAGAAAGATGCTGTAGACTGTAACTGCTTCCTCTGTAGAAAATCATCTTGGAGAAGACAGACCTCTGGATCTATGTGGTCCACCTCAAACAGGTCTAATACTTTTGTCTTCACACACACACAAACACACACATACACACTTAATCAATCAACAAATAAATGTATCAAAAAATTAAAATTAAACTGTGTGCTAGGCTGGTGAGATGGCCCAGTGGGTAAAAGCTCTTGCAATGCAAGCCAATGACTTGAGTTTGATCCCTGGATTCCACTGTGGAAGAAAACAGACTTCTGCAAGTTAGCTCTGACCCTTGATCACCACACTCATCCTATGACACAAGCGTGCACACACAAATAGCAATTTTTTTATTTTAAATTAAGAACATTGGTTGTGTCGGTGGGGAAGAGATCTTGGAGACGACTTGGCAGAAGGATGCTTATCTTTTTGCAGGGGAATGAGGCTATTGGTTCAGGTTTCTTATTTTGATGTATAATCTACCTGGAACGTGTGTGTGTGTGTGTGTGTGTGTGTGTGTGTGTGTGTGTGTGTGTGT